>NW_019268565.1:1642905-1679303 GCF_002738365.1 Cucurbita moschata
CGTGGTCATGGTATCCGGCTTCACCCCCAACAGAGGTTCGTGAAGATCTTTCTGGTACAGATAATCTTCAATCTGCATCTTCCAGAAACCGAAATCGGATCCATCGAACTTCTCAATTCCAATCTTTGAGCTTTCCATCTTCACAGATCGTGGTGAATTTTGCCTTGCTCTGACTTCCGCCTGGCTCTGATTTCCGCCTGGCTCTGATACCAGTTGTTGGGGATCGATATCAGTCGTTAGCTCTGATACCAGTTGTTAGGATCGCACAACAACGCACACGCTCGATCTAGATGAACACAAAGAAAAAGATAGAGAAAAGTTGCAAGGAGAAATCTGGCTAAAAGGATTTTGTATTGATGACTTCAGGTATGTACAACAAGGAAGAGTACAGAGAATAGAAAGTACATTTTCAAAGCTCTACCGGACTCAGATATATATATGGTATAGTTTACTATATATAGCTTTACCAGATTTAGCCATCTACTATATATAGCTATTTACCATATATAGCTTTACCGGATATAGCTTTACCATATATAGCTTTACCGGATATAGCTTTACCATATATAGCTTTACTATATATAGCTTTACTAAATATAGCTTTACCGGATATAACCGTTGACCAAGCTATAAATAAGTATCAAGCACCATAGCCTAACACTTGCCTGCGTAAGCAGCCGGTCTCATCGAGTTGACCCAGACTCACAAGGTTAGCCTTGAGCCTCGGGATGAAGTAGACGTCGGTCAGCTTGCGATGTTGGCCTCCCTTGCTGATGAACAGGATGGTGCCGTGCCCTTCGATCTAGCCCTGATCATATGGCTTGTTGCCCATGTGTTGAGGATCCATCGTTGGTGCTCGTGTTGCTCGTCCCTCTTGCCGATCTGAGCGAACACTCGCTCCTCCTCCAGTTGAATTGGCTCCCAGCTGGTGCCACCTTTGCTACGCCCAGCTGGAGCTCTTTCTCGGGTTCAACATCGTCGTCGATTGCCTCCATCTCTGTGGATTTGGAATTGAAATTGGGGACGCATGCACTTACCATGAAGAGAGCTGACTCGTCCTCCTCGGATTGAGCCACATGGGTCTTTTCGGCCTTCTCCTTGTTCCTGAGCTTGCTCCAGCAATTCCTACTCAGGTGTCCTCTCTTCCCACAGTTCGAGCACTGGATCGGTCTGCCATTGGTCGACTCCTTCTTTTAATCCCCATCTTTTCCGCGCGTGCGCTCATATGGTACTTCCATGGCTTCTTACCGCCTTTGCGGCTTGAGGGCCCGTTGGGTCTTCTCCTTGTTTGGTCGACTCCTTCTTTTGATCCCCATATTTTCCGCGTGTGCGCCCATGGTACTTCCATCGGCCTGCCATTGGTCGACTCCTTCTTTTGATCCCCATCTTTCCCGCGCGTGCGCCCATGGTACTTCCATCGGCCTGCCGCGCGTGCGCCCATGGTACTTCCATCGGCCTGCCATTGGTCGACTCCTTCTTTTGATCCCCATCTTTCCCACGCGTGCGCCCATGGTACTTCCATCGGCCTGCCATTGGTCGACTCCTTCTTTTGATCCCCATCTTTTCCACGCGTGCGCCCATGGTACTTCCATCGGCCTGCCATTGGTCGACTCCTTCTTTTGATCCCCATCTTTCTCGCGCATGCGCCCATGGTACTTCCATGGCTTCTTACCGCCTTTGCGGCTTGAGGGCCCGTTGGGCCTTCTCCTTGTTCCTGAGCTTGCTCCAGCAATTCCTACTCAGGTGTCCTCTCTTCCCACAGTTCGAGCACTGGATCGGCCTACCATTGGTGTGGGCTTCCTGCTCAGGTGTCCTCTCTTCCCATAGTTCGAACACTGGATCGGCCTGCCATTGATGTTGGGCTTCCTGCTCAGGTGTTCTCTCTTCCTTGCTCAGGTGTCCTCTCTTCCCACAGTTCGAGCACTGGATCGGCCTGCCATTGGTGTTGGGCTTCCTGCTCAGGTCCCATCTTTCCCGGGCGTGCGCCCATGGTACTTCCATGGCTTCTTACCGCCTTTACGACTTGTGGGCCCGTTGGGCCTTCTCCTTGTTTGGTCGACTCCTTCTTTTGATCCACATCTTTCCCGCGCGTGCGCCCATGGTACTTCCATGGCTTCTTACCGCCTTTGCGGCTTGAGGGTCCATTAGGCCTTCTCCTTGTTCCTGAGCTTGCTTCTTACCGCCTTTGAGGCTTGAGGGCCCGTTGGGCCTTCTCCTTGTTCCTGAGCTTGCTCCAGCAATTCTTGCTAATGTGTCCTCTCTTCCCACAGTTCCAGCACTGGATCGGCCTGCCATTGGTGTTGGGCTTCGGCTTCATGCTCAGGTGTCCTCCTGCGATTGGTGTTGGGCTTCCTGCTCAGGTCCCATCTTTCCCAGGCGTGCGCCCATGGTACTTCCATGGCTTCTTACATGAATAACCAAGAAAAATACCATTATCCGTCTCATCTTTTTTGGCATCCTTGAGATTTTTTTGCTTGAAACAAAGATTAGATAAACTTTACATGAATAACCAAGAAAAATACCATTATCCGTGTTAGGAACAAAATTTTCCAATTTTTCTTCATTGTTCAAAATAAAACATTTGCGACAAAAAAAAATTAAATATCCAATATTTGGGAATTTGATTGTGCCAAATTCACAAGGAGTTTTATCTAAGGAGTGTTTAATTAAAACTCTATTTGGAAGCCGTATTAACGGATTCCGTCCAAAAAATATTTAGGTAAATCATACTCATTTATCGTCGATATATCAAATTCGTATAAAATACGATTTTTCTTTTCAGCCACACCATTTTTTTGAGGAGTCAGAAGTCATGAGAAAAACCATTATGTTCACAGATCTTTTCAAACACTACCCTATCAAATTCTCCCCCATAGTAAGTCCTACTAATTAAAAAAACCTTTTTCATTTTCAACTCTTCTTACAAAACTAGCAAATCTTTTTAAGACATCATTATTATGTTTTATTATCAAAACCGAAGTAAAACTCGAAAAATCATAGTAATTCCTCTCTAACTAACTATTTTAGAAGGCCAAATAAATTCATATGTAATAGTTAAAAGACGTAGAAATCACATTTTTAGATTTGAAGGAGGAATTGGTTTGTTAAGCATTTAACCATCCTCACAAATTTTATGTTTTTCAAATTTAAATTTATAAAGACCCTAAGGAATTTTGGTGAGATATTTGAAATAAGTGCATACTAGTATGTCCTAATCTTCTATGTCATAGTCACTCATGCAAAGTCACATTTATCATTGTTATCTATATTTTCAACAAACAAAACTTCCATTTTCAATTATGCAATTATTTTTATCAAATATAACTCTAAAATCTTTATCAAATTGAATAATGCTGGGTAAGTCATGCCTTAAACCATCAACTAAAGGTACACTTTCAATAAGAGTACAAATGTCATTACCTACAATACTCTCACAAATTATTCTACCCTTTATCACCAACGGTTACTAAGCCACCATCCTTCTTGAAAAATTCACAAACTTTGATTGATTTCCAGCCATGTGTATTGAGCGACCACCATGCAACAAGTACGACTTTCTTTCGAGACTTTCAAACAAACTTAAAAAAAATATTCAAAATTGGCTTTTTGATACCATGCATGTTTTTGTCCTAAACTATTATTTTCACAAATTTATGGATCCATTTCATGTTTGCATTCATACTAAAGACATTGTCTTTGTATAGGTAACAAGAATAATTTTTAATGTAATTAAAGTATTTTCGGACTTCAATAATAATTCAACTAAACAATTTCATAAATATATTCGCAGCCCACAAAAACTACCAAAAAGAATGAACCATAACCTATTCAATTCCAATTTTAAATTTAATTTTGAACTACAAACTTAAAATTAATAAAATGATGTTTTTGTTTTTTTGTTTTTTTGTTGAAAGAGCTCCAAGATGAGAGGACCCAGACTTTAAGCCACAAAAAGAATGAAAGAGTTAATTTCCATTGTTCTGTTCTTTAACCCATATATATATATATTATATGAAGAAAAAGAAGAAAGACAATCACAAAAGACAACAGACCCAAGTTTTTTTTTTTTTTTATTAAATATGGATTCTAAAACGTTCCACCGTCCTCTTCTTCCTGTTCTTGTTTTTTCCCTTCTTGTCGTTTCATCCATTTGTCGTCCCGATAAATACATCCATCCCAATAACCATACAGCGGTGTTCTGGTCGAGAATCAGTTGAAGAAACTGAAGCTTATTCAAGCTGATCTTAACCGAATCAACAAGTTCCCTGTCAAAACCATTCAGGTCTGTAACCCTAGTTTAATCTCCTCTGTTTTGGAGCTTGATGGTTATGCTTTTATTTGGGTGCAGATTCTGGATGGCGACTTTATAGATTGTGTTGAAACTCATCTGCAGCTAACTTTTGATCATCCATTTTTCAAAGGAAAGAAACCATTGGTAAGTTCAAGGAATCTGTGGCTAAATTTTCGAAATGGGTTTTGTTTTTAACTGTGGAAATGTTGTTTCAGGATCCGCCGGAGAGACCGTATAACCAGAGCCATTCCGGTGAGGTGGAGACAGAAATGTTCCAATTATGGAGCATGTTTGGAGAATTCTGCCCAGAGGGGACAGTTCCGGTTAGAAGAACGACGGAAAAGGATATGTTGAGAGCGAGTTCAGTTCAGAGATTTGGAAGAAAAGTAAGAAGAGACTCTCTCGGCAAAGGCCATGAGGTTAGTCTTTAACCAAATTCAACTCAGCTAGCTAGTCGATATTGTTCTCTTTCGGCTTTTCCTTTTCGGGGAAGAAGTTTAACACTCTTATAAAAAGGGTGTTTCGTTCTTCTCTCAACCAATGTGGGGATCTCACAATCCACCCTCTCGGGGCCTGTTCTCTTTTGGCTTTTCCCTCTTGGGTGCAAGTCTATTAGTGAGAGGCTTCCACACCTTGATAAAGAGTGTTTCGTTTTCATCCCAACGAATGTGGGATCTCACAATCCACACTCTTGCAATCATTTCCTTCTCCAATCAAAGTGGGACCTCCCAATCTACTCCCTTCGGGGCCCCGCGTCCTACCGCCTTTGTCCACCCACTTTGGCTCTCAATCTCCTTGCTGCCACATCGCCCGGTGTCTGGCTCTGATACCAAACAGCCCAAGCCCACTGCTAGCCGATATTATCCTCTTTGGGCTTTAACCTTCCGGGCTTCTCTCAAGATTTTTAAAAAGTCTCAGCTTGTCAGAGGTTTCCACAATCTTGTAAAAGGTGTTTCGTTCTACCCGTAAAGGTGTTTCGTTCTTCTCCCTAACCGATGTTCTCCTTTCTAGCAGATGTGGGATCTCACGTCTTTTTCTCCAAAATCTGTGTCATCCCTTATAAATGTTAAGATTTTGGAGAAACCAAGATTGAAATGAATGTAAATTTTGTTGGTGCCAGTATGCAGTGGGGTTGGTAAGTGGAGGACAGTACTACGGAGCCCAGGCAAGCATGAACGTATGGAAGCCGCGGGTCAGCTATCGGAATGAGTTCAGCCTCTCACAAATGTGGCTCGTCTCCGGTTCATTCCCACATGATCTCAACACCATTGAAGCTGGGTGGCAGGCAACTTTTTAAACCGAATCAATCTTCTAGTCCATACAAATTTCAATTATATGCCTAACTTTTCTCTACAGGTTGACCCAGAGCTGTATGGAGACAACAATCCAAGATTGTTCACTTATTGGACACTAAGAATATTAAAACATAAAAATTAGCAACAAAATCGGATTGAAAATGAAATGACCGTAAGTTTTTGGATGAACAGTCCGACGCATATCAAGCAACAGGCTGCTACAATTTACTCTATCCAGGCTTCGTTCAAAACAACCGTAGAATCGCCATTGGAGCTGCAATTGCTCCAACTTCCTCCTACAATGGCGCCCAATTCGATATCAGTTTACTGGTTCGGAAGGTAACCCATTTCAATTTCATGCCTTTTCTTGAAGATTGTGAGTCCAATTTTAATTGGGGGTTGTTGTCTGTGGTTGTTCAAAAGATCCGAAGAATGGGAATTGGTGGTTGGAATTCAGGTCGGGTGTGATGGTCGGGTACTGGCCGGCGTTTTTGTTCACTCACCTTCAAAGCCACGCAACGACGATACAGTTTGGCGGAGAGGTAGTGAATTCGAGGGCGTGGGGATTTCACACGGCCACAGAAATGGGGAGTGGGCATTTCGCAGGCGAAGGATTCCAAAAAGCTTCTTATTTTCGAAATCTGAAGGTTATGAATTGGGATAATAGTTTGATTCCATTGTCCAATTTGAAGGTTGTGGCAGATCATCCAAATTGCTATAATATTCAACCGCGGATTAATAGAGTTTGGGGAAATTATTTTTACTATGGAGGGCCGGGAAGAAATGTGAAGTGCCCTTAATTAATTTAATTTTCTTGAGGGGTCAATTTGGGGTTTTTATTTTTATTTTTGGTCCTTTCAAATTTAGATCACTAAAACGTGAGAACAAGTGAGACCATTGTAAATTTTTTATGAAAGAAATACAGATTGGACTGTGGTTCTCGTATTTATTAAAACTCAACATTTAACTTGTGGAGACGTCTTCCAGATGAGCACAATAAAACTGTGAAAATACCTTGATGGGGGAGAGAGTGAAAATAAGCTGAAGATGGGAGAGAGTGTGAAGACCTTAATAGCTAAAAAGTTCGAGATAAAATCCCATTTAAATAGAGAATAAAAGTGGAAATTGTTAGGATCACACAACAACGCACACACCGGATCTAGATGAACACAAAGAAGAGAGAGAGAATGCAAGGAGAACTATGGCTAATGGATTTAAATTTTTTAGTACGTACAATAGAGAAGACTACATTTTCAAAGATAGAGAAGACTACATTTTCAAAGCTAGGATATATCTATATGGTTCAATTTATTATATGTAGTTTTACCAGATTTAACCATCTGTTACATTAATATACATAAATATACATACATATATATATATATATAGTTATTACCATATATTGCTGTACCGGATATAGTTTTACTATGTATAACCGTTGACTAGGCTATAAATAAGTAGCAGGCTCCATAACCTGAAGACTTTAAATTTTAATAGCACGGTGTTATCACAAAATATTGGCACACTATCAAATTTGAATCCAAAACCACAAAGAGTTTGTTTCATCCAAAGAATTTGAGAACAACAACTAGCAACGATAATATATTTCGCTTGGCAATTTCCACGGGTACTTTTACGATCAGGTAAACTTGTAGTGAAATCTGTATCAGAATATCTTACAAATTTAAATTCAACTCGGATACTACAATCCTAAATTAATAGTCTCAAGCAAATATTTAAATATTATTTTAATTGCAGGTAAATGAGATTCCTTGGGATAAGATTGAAACCTGACACAAAAACATACACTAAACATAATATCGGTCTACTGGCGGTCAAGTAAAGGAAAGATTCAATCGTACCTCTATAAGATTTAATGTCCACCCATTTACCTTTTTCATCCTTGTCAAGCTCAGTGGATGTGCTCATTGGAGTTTTTGAATCTTACCCTCATTGAACTTGAACCTTTTTAGTAAATCCTTAATGTATTTCTCTTGATTTATGAAGATACCATTTTGAGTTGTTTGATTTGAAGTCCAAGAAAGAAACTAAGCTCCCCCGTCGTACTCATCTCAAATTTTCTCCACGTAAAGAAGGATTAGTAGAACCAAATATAATATCATCTACGTATATTTCCACAAATAGCATATCATTTTCTTTAATTTTAATAGAAAGACTATGTCCAGTTTACCAATTTTAAATCATTCCCAATTAGAATATTAGTAAGTCTATCATACCAAGTCCGAGCTTGTTTTAAGCCGTCAAGAATCCTTTAAAACTTACATACATCAGGTGGAAAATAAAAAATTTCAAATCCGGGAGGTTGTTCTACGTAAACTTCCTCCGTAATATAACCATTTAAGAATGCACTTCTCACATCCATTTGAAACAATATAAAATTTTCGTAAGAATTAAAAACAAGTAACATTCTAATAGCTTCTAATCTAGTAATCGGTGCAAAAGTTTCTTCATAGTCTATAACTTCTTCGTGACATTAAACTTGAGCTACAAACCCTAGCTTTATTTCTAAAGATATTCTCATTTTCATCAATTTTATTTCTAAAATTGGTTCCAATAATGAAAATACTAGAGCGGTCTAGGGACTAATTCCCAAAATTTGCTCCTTTCAAATTGATTTAGTGTTGTTGGAGAGCTACAATCCAAAACTCATCATTTTTTGCATCCTTGAGATTTTTTTGCTTGAAACAAAGGTAAGATTATTAAAAAAAATTAATAGAATAATGAGTTTTCACATCTTGTTCGAGACCACCAATAATTTAGTTCGTAAAATGAGATAAGACATACTTCTGTTCTTTTGGCATTGATGAACAACCTTTTTCGTTCCTTTCATCTAGGTTCACTTTTTCCTTACTTGAAACAGTTTCTTTCAATTTCTCACTTGCATGTAAAACTAACAAGTTTCTTTCTAAATCATCACTATAAATAGACTCATTATAAATATTATTACAACATTCATCAAATACACCGTCATAGATTCCTCGATAAAGTTCTCTTATTCAAAACTCTGTAAACTTTACATGAATAACCAAGAAAAATACCAATATCCGTGTTAGAATCAAAATTTTCCAATTTTTCTTCATTGTTCAAAATAAAACATTTGCGACAAAAAAAAAAAAAATTTAAATATCCAATATTTGGGAATTTGATTATGCCAAATTCACAAGGCTTCGTTCAGACCAACCGTAGAATCGCCATTGGAGCTGCAATTGCTCCAACTTCCTCCTACAATGGCGCCCAATTCGATATCAGTTTACTGGTTCGGAAGGTAACCCATTTCAATTTCATGCCTTTTCTTGAAGATTGTGAGTCCAATTTTAATTGGGGGTTGTTGTCTGTGGTTGTTCAAAGGATCCGAAGAATGGGAATTGGTGGTTGGAATTCAGGTCGGGTGTGATATTCGGGTACTGGCCGGCGTTTTTGTTCACTCACCTTCAAAGCCACGCAACGACTATACAGTTTGGCGGAGAGGTAGTGAATTCGAGGGCGTGGGGATTTCACACGGCCACAGAAATGGGGAGTGGGCATTTCGCAGGCGAAGGATTCCAAAAAGCTTCTTATTTTCGAAATCTGAAGGTTATGAATTTGGATAATAGTTTGATTCCATTGTCCAATTTGAAGGTTGTGGCAGATCATCCAAATTGCTATAATATTCAACCGCGGATTAATAGAGTCTGGGGAAATTATTTTTACTACGGAGGGCCGGGAAGAAATGTGAAGTGCCCTTAATTAATTTAATTTTCTTGAGGGGTCAATTTGGGGTTTTTATTTTTATTTTTGGTCCTTTCAAATTTAGATCACTAAAACGTGAGAACAAGTGAGACCATTGTAAATTTTTTATGAAAGAAATATAGATTGGACTGTGGCTCTCGTATTTATTAAAACTCAACATTTAACTTGTGGAGACGTCTTCCAAATGAGCACAATAAAACTGTGAAAATACCTTGATGGGGGAGAGAGTGAAAATAAGCTGAAGATGGGAGAGAGTGTGAAGACCTTAATAGCTAACAAGTTCGAGATAAAATCCCATTTAAATAGAGAATAAAAGAGGAAATTGTTAGGATCACACAACAACGCACACACCGGATCTAGATGAACACAAAGAAATAGGAGAGAGAGAATGCAAGGAGAACTCTGGCTAAAGGATTTAAATTTTTTAGTATGTACGAGAGAGAAGAGTACATTTTCAAAGCTTGGATATATATATGGTTCAGTTTATTATATGTAGTTTACTAGATTTAACCATCTATTATATATATATATATATATAGCTATTTACCCTATATTGCTTTACCGGATATAGTTTTACTATGTATAATTGTTGACTAGGCTATAAATAAGTAGCAAGCTCCATAACCTAACAATTCTCCCAGTTGGAGACGGATCCTAGTAAACCAAGAATTTCATCCTTAAACAATCATCAACATCTTCACTGCATTATACCAATTAGGGCTTTGCATGACCTCAATTTTCCAACATCAACATATTTTGTCAACATGTCTGTCAGATTCTTTGCACCCTCTATCTTCTCTAAACACATATCACCTTCTCCAAACACATATCACCTTCTTCCACTAACCTGCGAGTGAAATGGTATCACCTTCTAATGTTGTTTTGTCCTCGAATGATAGACTGAATTTTTCACCAACTGTATGACATTCTAACTATCTGTATAAAGAATCTTTTTGCAGTGCTTCCTACCTAATTCTTCTAGATAGTCTGTCATCCATATCATCTCCTTTCCAGTTTCAGCTATTGCCACGTACTCAGCCTCAGTAGATGAAAGAGCGACGCATTTTTTAAGCTTGGACATCCAACTCACTAATGTTCCATCTATAGTGTAGATATATCTAGATGTGCTCTTGCTAGAATCTACATCTCCACTTCGATCAGCATCCACAAAACCTTGCAGAACTACTTTGCCATTGCCATAACAAAGTGAAGTATTGGATGTACCTCTCAAATATCTCAGAAGCCACTTCACAGCTTCCCAATGTTCTTTCCCTAGATTTGTCATGTACTTGCTAACAACTCCCACTACATGTGTTATATCAAGTTTAGTGCAGACCATAGCATACATCAAACTCCCAACTGCAGAAGCGCAAGGAACTGATGCCATGTGCTCACGGTCCTCAACTGTCTTGGGAGATTGCCACTTTGACAATTTAATACGATTTGCCAAGGGGGTAGTCCTGGGTTTAGCATCATTCATCTTGAATTTGGACAACACCTTCTCAACGTACTGCTCTTGGGATAGATTTAATGTGCCAGCAGATCCATCTTGAGAAATCCTCATCCCAAGAATCTGCTTTGCTGCACTCAAATTCTTCCTCTCAAATACTAAAGGCAAGCTTGCCTTCAAGTGGTTTATCTCTGTAACGACCCTATATTTCCACATACTCAGAGTCACTACTAACGTCTCATGCTCATCTATAATGCGGAAATATAACTCTTACATGAACATAATTAATAACGTAAACTTCTAAAAAAACGTTTCAAACAACTTCTTCTCTGGAAAACACAGTCATGGTCTTACGTGTTTAAATATGAAATACTGAAATTTAGAGAAAACAAAAACAAATACAAAATAATTTAAAACAATGAAATGCAAAACAACCTATTCTAACTTAAGACTAGAACTTTAAATATGAGTCTACCCTATGCACGTGCCACAGTCTCTGCTCGCGATGCCGCCGTCCTTCGTACAAGTGCGCCTTGCCTTTACTTGAAAAATGATGTGGCACACGGCCTGAGTATTTCAAAGAATACTCAGTAAGTGGCCCCACTCTAGGGGGCCATGCAAATGCAAACACATGCAATCATGATTTAGAGACCTATCTCTAATCATCTTAGGGGTGGCCTCCAGTCTCGGACAAATTGGATGTGTAGTACTTCCCTACATACGACTCACACATGCGAGTGTGAATCCTCAGGGCGCTCGCACACCCCCTTGAGCCTCTAGTCAAGCTAATCTGTAGCGATGTCCGGAGGTCAGCGGAACCCCATAGTGTCATGCATCTCATGAACACCCTCATCTGTGTGCTATCGCACATGTGCGCATACGCGCTCATCATACGGTGCGCGTCCGCACTCATCATCTCTAGGGGAAGTAGCCCTATGCTTATGAACATACAATATGCATGAGGTCCCTCTAAATCCATCATAAAGTCTCTTCTGACACAACCCTCTAGTCTCATCTCTTTGTTACTCTAGGTAACACATACTCGTGGATATTTATATTAATATCATTTTCACGCTCTTAGGGTTGTGTCCTATGTCGATCTAACGACATGATGCAATATGGCACTCATCGTCATATAGCATGCTCAATATGAAAAACATCATCATATTAAGGTAAACGTCACGCAATCTTCATACTCATCATATTGCCACAAAGTGCATCAAACATATCAAGTACGACATTCATCAAAATATATATATATACTGAGCACATCATCAAGTATCATAACCCACACATCATCATAAGTCATACATCATCATAACTCATATACCGCATCGTATGACATAGTTCATACAATATCGTAACTCATACAATTTTTAGTCTATCCTATAGTAAGGCCACTTACCTGGTTGGCCTTACCCGAAGTATTCCCTAATTTAATTAACGTAAGCTCCCATTCCTCGAGAGCTGCTCCAAAGGTTGCTAGAGTTCACTTCATATCGAACCGTTCGTCACCTTTCGTTAGCATTTCACATTTTAATTAATAATCCAACTAACAATGTGAAATACAGCTCTAAAAGGGTCTCAGTAAAAATCGAATTCCACGTTTTCATTGTTTCTAATTTTGGTTGGGTAGTAAAACTTAAATTGAAAATATGTCAATATTATTTCATGGTGCTTCAATCATTCAATCCAACTATCGTTTGTTATAATATTATATTCTCTTGGTACAAATAATAATAATTTCTCACATCTTCCATTTTCCTTCTCTCTTTTGTACCACTTTTGTTTCTCCTCTCTCTATCTTTCTTTTTATTTCATATGAATGACTATGCAATTATAAAATAATATTCAATCAATTCTGTTTTCTTCTCCTCCCTAGCATGAGTATCAATTAACAGAAGCCATTTTCAATCTTTTTTTTTATTATTTTCTTCTCTTTCCTAAAAACTAGTATCATTAACCAAAGCCATTTTCTATTCTATTTTCTTCTCTTCCATTTTTCAATCTATTATGTTTTCTTCTCTTTCCTAAAAACTACTATCAACAGAAGCTATTTTCAATCTATTTTGTTTTCTCTCTCTCCCAAATGACTAAGTCATCTTCAATCTATTTTAATTTTCCTTACTAAAAGATGCGCATCCATCAATTATGATTTTCTTCTCTTTCCTAAAAATATTATTCAACTTAGATGCAATTCACAAAGACATTTTCAATCAATTTTGATTTTCCATCCCATATCCAAAAATCTAAATAATTGAAAAGGAGATCTAAAATAACTTTTCTTATCTCTTGCAAAAGATAAAAGAAAAGGAGATCTAACTTACCGATTACTTTTCCATCTCTTTCCATTCCTATTAAATCTGGAAGTGAAGGTCATCTCCAATTCTTCTCTCCCAAAATTTGTGATTTTTCCTTTGTTTCTTTCTCTGATTTTTCCCTTCTCAAAATCTGCAATTTTTTTGTTTTTGTTTCTGTTTGGTTTTTTTCCCAGAAGGTGTCAGAGAAATATTTGGGGAAGGTGGAGAGAGAGTGATAATTTACTTTTCTTTTTTTTTTTTAATTATTATTTACTTATTCTTATTATTATCTCTTTTTTTTATTTTTCGGGGTCGTTACAATCTCCCTCATACTTGATCCAACAATCAGTATATCATCCACATACAGGAGTAGAAACACATAAGAATCAGTGTATTTCTTGAGGTAACAACACAGATCCTTTTCACTCCTGTGGAAACCACTCTTGCACATGAAGGAGTCAAACTTCTTGTACCATTGTCTCGGTGCTTATATCAGTCCATACAAGCTCTTATTGAGCTTACACACCATGTGCTCCTTGCCTAGAGCTGCAAATCCTTCTGGTGGTTGCATATAGATCTCCTCATCTAAATCTCCATGTAAAAAAGTCGTTGTTACATCCATTTGCTCAAAGTGAAAATTCTCCGATGCAACAATACTCAGCAGAATTCGGATAGTAGTTAATTTCACAACAGGAGAAAAGATCTCAGCATAATCAATGCCTTTTCTTTGTGAATATCCTTTAACTTCTAACCGAGCCCTAACCTCCTTCTGCCATCTGGTTCAGTCTTGATTTTGAACACCCATTTATTCAACAGAGCTCTCTTTCCTGTAGATAACTCAATCAGCACCCACGTATTATTCTTTTCAAGTGAGCTCATCTCATCATCCATGGCTTGCTCCCACTTGGTTGAATCTTCCACTTGTAGGGTCTCATCAAAGGACTCTGGTTCTCCTTCGTCAGTCAGCAACAGATAATGTAATGAGGGTGAGTATCTATATGGTGCTCTGATAGTTCTGGATGATCTCCTCAACACCTGCTCAGGTGTCACTTGCTCCACGTCTGGTTCTTCAGCAACAGAATTAGGAGTTTCTTGAGCTTCTGCTGTAACATCACTGGGTGAGTTTTCCTGCAACTCAAGCTCAACTCCCACTTGCTTCGTAGTCTTGGAGTTTATCTTCTCTTTGTTCATGTGCAAGACATTTTCATCAAAGGTCACATCGTAATGTCTTAGAAATTTCCTATTCTTGCCATCCTAAAACCTGTACCCGAACATGTTAGAGCCATAGCCTATGAAGTAGCATTTCACAGCCTTAGCACCAAGCTTGTCTTTCTTCTCTGGATCAACATGAACATACGCAGTACAACCAAAAGTTCTCAAGTGAGAGTACTTGAGTTCTTTTCCTGTCCATACTTCTTCTGACAATTTGAACTTCAAGGGTACGGACGGCCCTCTATTAATCAAATATGCTGTTGTGTTCACAGCATCAGCCCAGAATGTCTTTAGTAGTCCAGAATGAATCCTCATGCTTCTTGCTCGCTCATTCAATGTATATATGACACAGCATGATGTATTTATAACTAAAGTCAATCTCCAACGTAATTCCATATCTTTGTAGGAAGACATAGTCCCAAGAATGATTAGCATGGAGTAGATCTCAAAAGTCCTAGGAATTGGGCCACTAATCATGTTGTAATGGCGCAAAGAACGTAAAGAAAAGAATTAAGGCATTGAAGTAAGGACAAAAATCTTAAACAAGTCATTTCAATGCCTTAACTAATATTGTTAGGATCGCACAGGAACACACACTTGATCGAGATAAACACAAAGAATATGAGGGAGAAAAATCAAGTAGAAATATTGGCTAAACGTTTATATTGATGATTTCAAGCATTTATAAAGAGAATACAAACAATGCAAAAAGTATATATTTAGAGCACTGTATATATATGGTTCAGTTTATTATACAGCTTTACCAAATAAAACAATCTATTCCATATAATTATCTACCCTATATTATTTTACCATATATCGCATCTATTCTACATATTCTTTATATGACAATTTATCACTTACCATATATAGTTTTATTTTATATATATATATATATATATATATATATATATATATATCCATTCATTAATCTATAAATAAACAACTATCTCTATAACCCAAAAATAATTTTAGGGACTTGAAGGCCTTTGGAAAAACATGGGACCAAAATGTTGTAGTTCCAATTTTTAAGAGATTTTCTGAATTTTTAATTTTTTATCCCCAAGGAATTTTAAGGTGTTCAAGAACTGAAAAATTACCTAGCAAAGGATAAAAATAAAATATTTGAAAAATCGTATAATACCCTTGAACTTCGGGATAATTAAATACCACGGATCAGAAAATCTAATCTAAAGTAGTGACCGTGATGAGAAAATCCTTCGTATCTTCAATTTCAACTATTGGATCTTCACTAAATTTGAGTATGTTCATGAGTATCGAGACAGATAGCCCAGTTAGCATCCGAATAAGCCACTCGCGCACTAGGAACAATAGATGAACGAAAGGTAATGCCAAAGTAGAGTATTTCGCCAAAGTAGAGTATTCCCTTGACATAGCGAAGAATACGCTTGAAACCAAGAAAGTGATCTACAGTAGGGGCATGCAAAAATTGACAGAATGGACAATATCGATTCATGTAATTTTCAAGTACTGAAGGGCACCAACAAGATATCGATAGAGAGTAAGATCAAAGAAAGGAGATCCATCAACAGTCAAGTGTTGAGAAACAACCATCGGGTGTGGACTGGTTTTCTATGGAGAAATTGAGCACGAGTAAAAATATCTCGAGTATATTTTAATTGACTAACATATACATGGATAACATTATTTGTCAATATATGGATTAAAACATGTTGGTAGTGCACATATGATCCACACAACATAAACATTGAAATCTATTTTGATTTTATTTAGCATTAAACAAAATTAAAGTCAAGCAAACTTACATCGAAACATATAGAAAAAGCTTTGGTGAGTCTTTAATTTACTTACTCCAACTCCTCCCATAGTTATCTTTTCCATAAAGTTTTGTTCACTATAATTCGAACACAAGACCAAGATTTCTAGAAACCTCTTTAAAAGAAATCTCAAGTGATTTTTCATACATGTGGTCTAAAACTAAGTTAACACCTTTCCTTAAATTTCTTTACATAATGAGGTAGTCCAAATGAGGTTAACTAGTCAACCTTTTATTTTAGATTGAAATATTAAATCAACCACACTACTAATCTTCAAATCCACCAAGTCATTCATATAATTTTCTAGAAGGTCGTTATAACTTTTTCAAAATCATAGGTTTTACTTCTATCAAATCTTCTATCTAAACGTCAAATTTATTTAACAAATGAATTTTTGCTTCTTTTATAATTATTTTGCTTTTGATAGTTTATGGGAACACTTTGTTTAAGATTTTGTTTTTTAGAAAAGAATTTAAAATATTAATTTCACATATTTCATATTAGGCAAAAACTCACATTTTACTTTATCTTAGGAGTCTTATTTTAAAGGTCTCTATTTTCTTATCTACACCTACTTTTCCTTTTATAAATTCATTCATATATTATAACTTTTTAACCCTATAATGAAGATCTACAAGTCCACATTGAGATGGGTAAATGACCTCTATTTCGATTAAGACTTTGATCTATTTATCTTTGTCGTCATCTATTGTCACGACCTGCTTTTTACAAGTTGCAAGTGGCTTGAAAACAAAAAAGACCAAGTAAAATAGGAAGTAAATTTTTTCACTTAAATAAACATAATTCATTTTGTACCCGGAGTTATTTAAGAAAGAAAAAAAAAAGAAATTTTTTTTTTCAAATCGCACCAAATCGCGATCCATCGGAGATCATGCCAAGGAAAACCACTACCAACCTCCCCTATTAAATCCCTCGCTTCACCCCTTCAACACATAGAACACACTTGTAGACAGTGATCGAGATAGTGGAACCAAAGAGTCTAAACATTGAGATTTGTATTCTCGAAACTCATGTTGGTGTGTTACATAGAGGGCAGTGTAGGATAATCACATAATGTGGAAATCGAGACGGTAAGACCTTGTTCTATTACTCTGTCCGAAAACGATCTTTTGAAGAAGAGGGTATTCAATACTTTTAGCTAAGAGTTGAGAGTATTCTTTTCGCTAAACCAAGTTTGTAAATGTATCATATTATTGTGTCATGGGTTCATATAGGTTAAATTGGATGTTGAAGTACAATCACAGACCAACTTTAAGAATATTTAGAGACTCCGACCAAGGCAAAACAAGTAAGTGACTCTATTGTTGATTGGTTGGAAGAATTGTGTGATGTATGATGACACATGCCTCGTGCATGTGTCATAACTAGGAATGTTATGTTACGCTATGTACATTATGTGTTGACCTATGATGCTATGTTATGTATGTTATGTAGTGTCCTAGTATCTGATGCTATGTATGTTATGAAATGCTATGTATATTTTGCTATGACATGTTATAGATATATACTATACTGATGACGATGTATGATGAAAGTCATGGCTAGTATTATGCATACACGACTCATATGCATATTTTGATGAATTTATGTGTTTTATGTGTATCGAGATACTTCCAGAAACTAGACTCATATGCATATTTTGATGAATTTTGATGAAATACTATGTCGAAATCTTGAGAATCGAGGACTCGAATGTCAACGATGAGGTAAGTAGTCATCTTAGATTTTTCTTTAGAAATACTTGTAGTAATTGCTTGGAATTCAATATGAATGTAGAAGAAATGACCCAAGGACCATGAGTTAGGCCCTAAACCAAACGTTTTGCTTAGGAATCAAGTAACGTTAAAATAATCTACTAAATGAACTTCGTGTCTATGAAATTTTAATACTAGGCATAATATAATATGTTCAGATATATGAAATTTGTGGTCATTGGATAAGGATAAATAACTAAACTAAGTAACGATGCAAAATAACCATGATGACCCTATGGTAAACTACCTCCGATTCATGACCCAAATGATCTCTAAATGTGAAAAAACTTTATAAGAAATTATTTTATAGTCTTTAAAGATCATGTAAAGTTTTAAATTCATTGGAGAACGTTTATACTCTAAACCATGAACTAAAAGTTTAAATGACTTAAATGCTCCTAAAGATCTTTAAGATATTTCAAGACTCAACCCCCTCCAAATAACTTAAGGATTTAAGGAAGACCTATTTATAAAAACATAAAGGTTTACACCCAGTTTCATTGCCTCTGGAAGAGTTTAAGAACCTAAACCAAGAAAATGTGGTAAAAGACCAAAATGCCTTTAATAAGGACCTTCAAAAGTTTTCAAGACCATAAGGATTTCTTAAGGTTATAATAGACTTAACTACGATGACCTAGTGAAGGACTATACCAGATCTCACAAAGGTTATAGAACATGTTAAGGGTACAAGTTAGAATTATGGAAAAAGACAAAGTTACCCCAAATAACCCCTAATCAAAATTCAAGATCCCTCTCGATAATACTATGCATGTTATTATGAAATGTTCATGATATACACAAATGGACTAGAATGCTCCTATCAAATAACATCAAGAATTATGCACTCGATTGAATCCTTTTAAGACCTTAAAGGTTATTAAGTACCATGAAAGAGGTGTGTTATAAGTTTATGTTATTCTTGAGGTTCATCCTTGATTTTTAAGCACTCAAGATGCTATCTGAGGATGAGGTTTAAGATAACCCATGATTTTTAAGTAATTAGAAGGCTACCCCGAGTAAAAAACTCAAAAGTTAGTACTTGATTTTTAAGCAATCGTTGCTATTTCATGACAAAGACGGAAATTTTTTTTGCGAAGTAAAACAAATATAATTTAAAATTAATTTTTTGCGAAGCTTTAAGACAACCCATGTTTTAGCTCTCGATTCTTTCATCAAAGATACTCAACAAGATCCTCTAAAGCTAAATGAATTCTCAATTTGAAGGAAAATGGACCATAGATATGATTTTGACACTTTCCCACAAATTCTACCCGAAACGATATAGTCTATCAAGGATTAGTATTTGAAATGTTGTGAAATTTTAATCCAGCAAGTTACTTTATTTCTTGAAATAGGATTGAGGTGTCCTTGTATTGGGATCCATACAATAGTGTTAAGAATGAGAAATAGAAATAGAATTGGGATAGAAGGTGTGTTCTCAAAA
The DNA here is from genome assembly GCF_002738365.1 of Cucurbita moschata. NCBI lineage: Eukaryota > Viridiplantae > Streptophyta > Magnoliopsida > Cucurbitales > Cucurbitaceae > Cucurbita > Cucurbita moschata. The sequence goes on from NW_019268565.1 coordinate 1,662,222, forward strand.
TAAAATATACTATCAATCAAATCATAAAGGAAAGAATATTAAAATATAATATTTAAGATATATTCCATAAACAATATATTCTCTAAATATTATATCTCAACACTCCCCTCAAGTTGGAGAGTACATGTTATTCACATCCAACATGTCTTTACGAGTATAGGTCAATAACACCCAAGTTGTCTTTAGGAGTGTAGGTCAATAACACCCAAGTTGTCTTTAGGAATGTAGGTCAATAACACCCAAGTTGTCTTGGAGAAGAGAGTGTAGGTCAATAACACTTTTGTCTTCCAGTAGTGAAAAGAGAGTGTAGGTCAATAACACTCAACTTGTCTTTGAGAAGAAAGTGTAGGTCAATAACACTTTTTGTCTTCCCAGTAGTGAAAATATCTGTTAAGTTAACTCTAAATAATATTTACTATGATCTGGACAGGTTGGTTTGCTTTTTAGACTTTTAAGAAATTATTGAATTTCCAAGAAAGATGCAAAACCAAAAAATAGAGTCTTTCATTGGTTTTCATTTTTAGACTTTGGAGAACTTATTGAATTTACAAGAAAGATGTAAAACCAAAAAATAGACCCGTTTGCATTTGTAGACTTCTCAAGAAATTATTGAATTTCCTAAAAACATGCCAAACTCATAAATAGACGGCCTCTAATTGGTTTGCATTTTTAGGCTTCTCAAAAAATTATTGAATTTTCCAGAAAGATGCAAAACTCAGATATAGATGGCCTTTGATATATCTTGAAGATCTACTTTCTTGATTTATGCATAAATGATTTACTACAGGATTGGTAATTTGTTCCATTTAATTTGATTGGAACAAGTGAATATCTTGGTTGATCAGAGTGATGAGTATAATAAGCATGTATTAAATAAACATCCGAAGTTTTGAAGTTGGATAATAACACCAAGATCGGTGCTTTGGATCACCAAGATCGATGCTCTAAACATCCAAAGTTTAAAGCACTAACTAAATAAACATCTGTGTCGTACAGGGATTGGCGGTAGGTTTCGAGTTAGACCGCGGGTCGTCGGGTTGCTTCACCGAGCCCGGGTCGGGTTTTCGGGTCAACCGTCGGACGCGTGTCAGCAGAGGCACCAGACGCGTCTCTCCATCAGTTGCTCGACGCATGTCCTCCCTTTCCGGCGGCCGAGTGTCCGTCGCTGATTGCCTGAGTTCATCCAATTTCCAGATTTTGGTCAAATTCTATATCAACGTAATTATTTTGGATTTTTCAATCTTCCAAATCGTAACTAGAATTAAATCGATTCCTTCACAAGAATTCAAGATCTCAAGTCCACCTATCCAGATATATTTTTATTTTTATTTTTTTGATACTCACAGCGCTTAATAAATGAAGTCAAAAATCGAAAAAAATTCAGTTTTATAAACAATGTGATCACTAAATTTTACATGTGGAGACATGTGAGTGGGGGCGTCCTATGCAATGAGTATTGCATAAGATCAAACCATGAAGAAAATTACTCACTTTATAATGTCGTTTACTGTTGAGACTGATTTTTTTCACTCGATGACCTAGGTAACTCGACCTTAATTCTGAGTTAACTATAAACTCCTGTTTATTCAGAATTATCCTTAGATTTGCATGGGTGAGAGTGGTCCGAGCTCGCCAACTCAATAAGCCTCCCATTTCAAGGGTAAGACTGAGTGAATAGCTGGGGACATAGGGTGCAAAATAGAATTCTCTCCTACCCGCTTTTAGGGATAGTAGAGAGGTTATTCCCTTAAGTACTGACTCCAGGTCTTGAACAAGGGACCCCACCCTCTCATTGACCCGAGAGGGATTCAGTTTGGTGGTTGGACCACAAATCAATTGTTCATTAAAAGATCAGTGGAACTTAAGGAACAAGAAGTAACTTCAGGGGTAAAACAGTAAATTCACCTAACTCTAGTTACGAACAACCTGTGAAGAATCGGCTTACTAATCATGGTTATATCAAATGGACAGAAATATATCTATAGTGAGGGGAGTGCAACTATTAGGCTATAGTGGAGTGTCCTAGTAGTTAACGAATGTTGGTTAACAAAGTTAATGAGTTTAATCGGTTAATCTTGGATCGTTGGAGCCCATGATCTATAGGTCCATTACGTTCGTCTGCTAGCTCATATCAGACTAAACCATAGAACAGTGTGACAAGTGAATTCGAAGTGTTCGAATTCAAATTAGGGAATATGCGCTACATATATATGATATATTTAACCGCGTTTTTGTTTTACTTACGAATTAAACAAAAAGAGGGAATCAAAGATATTTAAATAAGATTTAAATATTTTAATAAAATATGTGTCGAAATTGATTGAGATTGGCATTTGAATTAATATTAAATATTAATTAAATGGTTTAATTAATCCTTTAATATTACTTTAATTTTAAATTAATTATTCAAATTAATTGCTGAATTAAAATTTCACTTAAATGGAAAAATCCATGTTTGAGTTGGTGGAATTTTGAGGTATCAAAATTTGGTTTAACCAAACTTGCATGCTTGCCAGATAAACTCCACAAATTTGAGTGGAATTTTGAGTGTCAAAATTTGGTTAACTCAAACTTGCATGCTTGCCACATAATCCCAAACATTTGAGTGGAATTTTGAGTGTCAAAATTTGGTGATCTCAAATTTGAATGAACATATAAATATGACTCTATAAATTGAGTGATCAAGGTACATGGAACTTCCCCCTTGGAAAAACCTTGAGAAAAACTCTCACAAACTCTCTCTCTTCATATATACTAAATCCCTCATAAGTTTAGTCACTCACTCGATTCCACAATCCCGTTCTAAGGCCAGAGAATAATGGAGAAGATACTAGTGGTGGTTCGAAACCAGTTCATGAGAAAAAAGGAATTTGAACTACAAAAGGTTAGTACTCAATTGTTTCTGCATGTGTTGTATTAACACCATCAAGACTATGCTGCTTGGAACGCATGAAGCCTTAGGCATAGGTTAAGCAGACTGTATTATAGGGCAAGCTCTTGATGTAGTAGTAAGACTACATCGCTTGGAACGTAAGAAGCTTTGGATGTAGGTTTTCTGACTATGCCTCTTGGAACGCATGAAGCCTTGGGCATAGGTTAAGCAGACCGTATCGAAGGGCAAGCCTTAAGATGCGGTAAGACTACGTCGCTTGGAATGCATGAAGTCTTGGACATAGGTTAAGGTTGTGTCGCTTAGAACGCATGAAGCCTTGGACACAAGATTGTCAGGTGCATGTCTAGTGTCGTAAATCGTAGGGAGAGTGTCTTGGAGAACGAATCAAGTACAGAACAAGAACCTAGAAAGTACCAAGAAGTAGAGAAAGATCAAGAACTAGAACATGGATCAAGATTCTAGTTCTAAGGACAAGAACCAAGAACAAAAGACCAAGAACCAAGAACCATAGTATTAAGGCCCTTAACGTAAAACTATGATTTTAGAATCTATGGACCAAGGTCTTCAGGATAGATCAAGATAAGTACCCCAAGTCAAGAACAAGAACTAGAGGGCCTAAGTACTTACAACAAGAACAAGAACGAGGACAAGAACAAGAACAAGACAAGAACAAAGAATGTGGTACCCTAGTATATCAAGGACATGATTAAGAGCCTACAAGTTGGCTACTTACTAAGTCTTGTACTCATTCCTTATTCTCTATTTTTTTCAAGCGATAAGGAGCTGGTCGAGGTCAGGAGCGGACTCTGGAGCAGGTGTCATAGACAAACCTCACCCGTCATCCTCAACCCTTTTGTTTTAAAATGTCTTGTATCCGTTCCTTATTTCGTGTTTTAACCATTATGTCGTATTTTAAATTACTTATGTGCACGCACTATTTTGGCATAATGTAAATTATGTTTTAAATTTTAATGATTTTATCCAGATGGAAAAATTTACCCGTCTTTTAGAGCCATCACATTAGCCCGGTCCTTACATGAGTTCTGGGTCGAGAGGACTTAGGCCTCGGGTTATTGTAGGCGTGGGTCTGGTTCGGGTTTACGAAGTGGGTTGCGGCTAGGCCGAGGAGCCTTGGGCCGCTGCAGGTTTGGGCTGAAGCGCTAGACTGGGTTCTCAGGTTTCGATTCGGGTAGACCCGGGTCTGATGGATCTTGTCTTCCTTACCCGACTCCCTGCGTGATTTTTCAACACCGATTCTCTCTCCTCTGTTCGTTGTTTCTGACGTCAATTTCAATCATTTTTTTCCCTCTTCCTCTCGGTTTGTCTCTCCTCTTCTCTCCCACAAAATTTCGTGGCTGATGGACGTCGGGGAAGAAAGATCTCGTTTCCTTCAAAATTCTTATTTTCAAATTTCGTTTCTGATGGTGGCGACGACTATTCACAAAGTATACTTGCTCTGCGTAGGTGTGCATAAGGCCGGTGGTCACTTCCGTCGTGTTAGTTGGTCGGTTCAGGGGTCGGAGTTGAGGTTTCAAGGCCGTGGGTCTCTCACCGGGTTCTCGTTGGGAAACTTCTGTTTCCTATTCGATTTTTTTCTTCATTTCTACGTTTATAGATGATCTGAGGTGCTCTACGAGTCGTGGGCTGAAGGCTGAACAAGAGTTGGCGATCCAATGAGTTCACTGTTGTGTGTAGCGAAAATTCTGGCGGTCGCTAGAATTTTTGCCTTTACCAATTTACCAATTTTGTGGTCGCCCCAATTTTTGGTTGGTACATTGAGAAAATCCAATTTTTCAATATTTTCCTTGGATTTGTTTTAATGCATAAATGGAATTACGTAATTTCAATACTATTCCATAATTCAGTACTATTCTATAATTTCAAAATTGTCTCGGGAATAGTTTTAGAGGCAACAATCTCCGTTGCATATCCTAACCATGTGATATCATAACCATTTTTGGTTCATTTACTAATATTTGTAATACTCCATCTTTTCTAATTTTTTTTTTTCTATAATGTCAAAGGGTGTTCAGATGGTTGACCATGTTTTCTATGGAGGTGTAGTAAAGTCTTGTCGAGGTTTAGTATTTCAAATGTTGTGGAATTTTAATCTAAGTTCCTTTATTTCTTAAAATAGAATTAAGGTGTCATTGTTTTGGGATTCATACAATAGCTTCAAAGTGAGTGCAACACATACACAAATAAAGAAAAAATGCATAGTCTAAATTAATAGTTTCTAAATCTTACGTACATAGAATATCTCTTGCCTTACAAGTTGTTCAATTGTAATCTCGTTAAATACAAATTCATCCTGATACGGCCTTCGAATGTTGAATTCTCGAGTCAAATGTTGCATTGTAGGTCGGGCTTTTGGATCTGGGTAGAGACATGCAAAGACCAATGTTAATGTGAGAAGTATACTTTGTGCCACTCCAATTTGGTGTAAAGGAGATTTGAGTCGTGAGTCTAACAAATCATTGATGAATATACGTGGCGTAGATTTAGACCACAAGTAAGTCAATAATTCTCCAGGATACTTTCCCATTATTACTTCCAATGCCACCACTCCAAAGATGTAGACGGCACATTTTTCAGTTATGACCACGGTGTATGCTAATTCTCAATTTGAAAAGAAAAATAATTAAAATTAATTATTTAAGAAAATAAATTAAGAATTCATTCATCATTACTATAATATGTGCTCACCTGAACCTATATATCCACAAGTTCTGCCAACTGTTGTATGATCAGATGACTCACGATCAAGTAATCTCGAGATACCAAAATTAGTTAAAAAAAAGCTTCTAGATTTGAGTCCAAAAGTATATTACTCATTGTAACATCATGATGAATGATTGGAGTAATGCAATCATGATGTATGTATGTAAAGCATGTGAAACTCTTTGTATGACTTTCAAATCTTTTCTTCCAATCCAATTCCACTGCTTTTCTATCGTTGCTCAACACCCAAAATAGGCTTCCCCTCTCCATGTATTCATAAATGAGAAACATGGAACCCTTATGGAGGCAATATCCATGAAGTTTAATGATGTTCTTGTGCCTTATCTCTTTCAACATATCAACTTCATTTTGGAAACTTTTGAAAAGAGTTGTCTCTTGAAATTCACGGGTGTGGAGTTTCTTTAGAGCTACGACCTTCCCGTTTGGAAGCCTTGCTCTATAGACACTTCCATACCCACCAGTGCCAATGCAATATTTAATATCGAAGTTTTCTGTTGCTTCAATAATATCTTCGTACGCAATCTTACCATCATAATCCCATATGGAGAACACATTTTCATGCTTATTTGACTTAATCTCATGGGTGACACTTTTCCTTGTTCGGCAACGAACAAGAGCTAAGCAAACGAAACAAAGAACGAACAAGAAAATTGAAGGAAGCAGAATCATCAACATTTTGAAAATTCCATGATTTTGTGAATCACAAAGATGAAGCGGGAGAATACTATCGCAAAGCTCTTGATTACCCAAAACAATACTTACATCAAAACGATTTAAAATTTGGTCAGAAACTTGGCCTTCAAGCTTGTTATAGGATAAATTGAAATTTCTAAATAAAATGAAGGAATTTGAAATTTCTAAATAAAATGAAGGAATTTGAAATTTTGCCAGTGAGACTATTGTAGCTAAAGGCCATGCTTGGTCTAATAGGATCAAGTGACAAATGGGGAAATTCACCATAATAAAGTTATGACTAAAGTCGATCATCAATGCATAGCCATAACGAAGACTTAAACGATTGTCAATAGAACGATTACTATGGAATAGATCCACAAAAGTCTTAGGAATCGAGCCATTAAGCATGTTATGACTAACATTCAAATTATTCAATTTCTCTAAATGTCCTATTTCGGGGGGATGTACCCATTAAATCTATTTGATAATAGATCTATGATTATCAAATTTGTAAGATGGACAATGGATAAAAGGATTGGGCCGATGAATGTGTTGTGTTGCATTTGAAGAATTACCAAGCCTTTTAAATTTTGGATTTTTAGAGAAACTGACTCATTGAAGTAATTGTAGGAAAGATCTAACGAAATCAACTTAGGTGGAAGGGAGTGGGCCATTAATCAGGTTATTATTCATATCAAGAACAGTTAAATTACTTAAATTTCCAACGGAGGATGGAATTGAACCAATGATTGAGTTTTTGCCTAAATACAACTGCTTTAAGTTCTTGATATCCCCTATTGGAGATGGAATCAATCCATGTATTAGATTGTTTGAAAGATTTAGAATGTTTAAATTGGTCAAACGACTTATGGTTGAAGGGATTGTACCTGTGAACATATTCTCGCTAAGATCAAACTCTAATAAATTTGTCAAATTTCCTAATTCTAAAGGAATCTCACCGATAAGATGATTAACACATAAAAGTAAATAGGTGAGTTTGGAGAGATGAAATATTTCAAGAGGAATTCCTCCTTGGAGATCGGAATGAGAGAGATCAAGATAAGTCAAGTTAGGTAAAGATGAGAAATTCAAGTTTTGTAGAGTAGACCCTTCGGGCAATGATATACTTACTTCAATGTTTATAATACTTCTCGAAGCATCACAAACTATGTCATCCCAAATACAACGATTTGATATGTTTTGATTGATCCACCAACCAGATCGAAGTAGAGCATTAGCTTCTTGTTGAAGCGAGAATAATGTTGATGCATCTGACCACGTGAGAATTGAATCAGGCAAGAACGAGAAAAAGAACTGAAAGTACAAGGAAGGCATATTCTTGTGGTGGTTTGGGATCGGGAGGAATTGTAATGAATATTGGTTTAGTGGAGGTGCCCTTTTAGTTTCAGTTTTCCTCCATATTCGACTGATTTTCTTGGAATTATGTCCTGAAATTTTAGTATGTATTTTTGACCAGATTTTACACATCTTTACAAAAGAAACCTTAAGTTGAAATGATAAAAAAACTAAGGAGTTACAGATAACTTCAAGAACAGTAAGTCTTACAATTTTGAGCCTTCTTTAAATGAGTTATTTCTTTTTATAGTTGAAGGACAAGGACAAAATAAAATTAGTTGGAAAGATGGATTAAAACTATACAACTTTGGTGAATGAACTAGAGAAGATAGAAAAATCTTGAAATTGATGCAGTCGTGATGTCGATTATTTTGAAATTAGGAAAGAAGTGGTGACATCCATTTTGAAATTAGGGAAGAAGTGGTGACATCCATCGAGAAAGCCAAAGGACACACGTTTGAGAGGGCTTGAGGACACAAGGTGGATGAAGGATAATCTATATAAAAACAAAGGCACCGTCATCGTTGGGGATCAAACTGTTGAACGTATGTGTAGAGACCTATTAGTGAGCGTTACGTGGACATCCAAAGTGCTTGTAATACCCAAAGTGCTTGTAAGACTTAAAATAAGGATAAAAGTAACTCAAGTAAATTTAAATCACCCATACCAGAGGTAAAGGATCAAAGAAGAGAATTAAGCATTCAAGCATAGACAAAAGCCTTAAACAAGTAATTTCAATGTCGTAACAAAAAAAAATCAAAGATTTAAGGCCTTGAAAATGATAGAAAAGGAAAGGGTAAACATAATTCCCAAATTTTTAATTGTTTATTAAAAACAACTTCAAGGGACTAAAAAAGGAAAAATGGCTAGTAAAGATTTTTAAAAATAAATTTAGATTTTTCAGAAAAATATAATAATAAAATATTTACAAAATAGAAAATTTCTAATTACCAAAATACTCTTGAACTTCGAGATAATTACGAAATGCCATAGATTAGAAAATAAATGAGCAACTATCAGCAAATCCTCCATATCTTTATTTTCAACCGATCCTTACCAAATCTGAGTATATTTTGGAGGAGACACAACTCATCACATCCAATGCCTAGAATTCAAATGGGTGATCGATTGCTCGTTGACCAGAGAAGATATTTCCAACATAAATATAAAAAAGTTACGACGATTCTGGAAGTTTCAACGTTAGTTTAAGCTCTTTCTATCAAGCCTGAAGTATTGGCAACCATTTGGAACAAGAATCAAGTTAAGTCGTGCCTTCAATCGTAAGTTATAGCCTTTTATATTTTGAGTTTTCTACTCTCTAGTTTCATTGGTTTCATCAAAATTCGAGAGTCTACCATTTTTTCTTCAAACTTGTTCTTACACCTCCTAAACAATATTACTCATAAGTTTTAGGAAGGAATCGAGTGTTGAAAGAGCCTCAAATACCAATTCCCAATCATGGCCGCCATTGAAGAAGAAACTTATAACTTGAGAAAATCATCCCTAGCCTACAAGCAAGTTCGTTGAGTGATACTCATCCCATTTGCTTTCTGCACTTTCAAGAAGAATTTCCATAGACGACCACGAAGGCTAACAAGTCCTGGAGCGTGTCCAATTGAATAAAGTCATTTTCAAGTACAAATTGGGGTTAAGGATTGAATTCCCATCTACAGCCCAATTTTCTTAAAATTGAGAATTCCTTTAGCTTAAATAGGATTAATAGAGTAATTTTGATGAAGAACTCGAGAGATAAAACTTCCTAGGACAAGGTATCCAAGAAAATGAAAATTCTCATTTTCGGGTGAGTTGCAAACTGAAGAATTTCAAAAATTAAGGCCACACACTTAAAGACGTTCTTCCAAAACAACTCCTTTAGCTAGAGGGGAGTATAAGGAAGAAATTTTATGAAGAAATCGGGCTCTAAAAACCTCAAGAATCGGTTGTGTAACAATCCAAAATTTTCTACTTAATTTAAGGTTGCTACGGTATACATGTCATAAACATGAATGCAAAAATATTTCATTTAGATTTTCATAAAACATAACCTTAACCTTAAAACACAGTAATGGACTTACATGTTTTGAAAACACCTTTAAACCGACACAACAAAATACTAAATAAAATAAATAAATGTTTAAATTAAAACATCCTATTCTAGCCTAAGTCTAAGAAAATAAATACGAATACTCTATGCATGTGCCATGGTCTCGAATTGCGATGTCGTCGTCAGCCGTGCAAGAATGTCTTGCCTTAACCTGAAAAATGTAGTAGCATGTGACTTGAGTATTTAAAGAAATACTCAATAAGTGACCCCACTATTGGAGGTTATGCAACAAGAACATGCAAAATGCTATGACGGGACCTATCATATCAGTCTATTTTTCTTACAGCACTATTCTAATGGGCAACTTGGATGTGTATTATATGCTCTACACACAGCCCATACGTGCGGGTATGGGCTCACCAGACAGTTCACACACCGCTGGCCCCCTTTTCTTGTCGGACGAGCCTTCTCTAGTAGCTCTACTACTGCCGGCACCTATTAGAATTAGTAATTGTCACGGCAGCATTATGTAAAACATAATGATACTTCGCCTGCCTCGTGGATGTACGCGTCTATACCCTCGTGATGGAATAGGGGTATCCCCCAATGCATGAGCACACATAATGCATGATGTCCCAACATTTTTCCGTTTTCATTATCATTTAATACAACCTCGCTAGCGTTCTGTACATATCATATCATTTTTCATATCATTTCACATATCGTTAATCATTCATATCACATCGTTTCTCATTCTTCAGTTCTCATATCATACATAATTCTATCGGAGTTATATTTCATGTCATTGTTGGCTTATTAGCCCTTGATCTCACATTAATTAATTTCAATGAATTAATTATTGATGTTTTGATGATAACAAACCTACTTTTAATTATTAACTATTTTCAGTTTTTTGAACTGTCCAGGACATAAGGTCGGGAATAACGATTACAACAACTTTTCAATTACTCAAATTAGAGCTAAAACGAAGAAATTAGAGTCGAGACAACATACCCGACGTGATGATGTGGCAACAAAATCAAAATGATGGACAAATCAAAATATATCAAAGTATGACATTTATAATATTGGAAGAGTAACAAATGGTGGAGTTTTTCTTATTATTACATTTCTAAATAAAATTATTTTCACAAAATATAAATTTGAATATAACCGTTACTCACATCGAATTTTATTATTACTATATTATATTATTATATTATTATATTTTAAAATTTTTGTAGTTACTCACATCATTTTTATTATTATTATATTATTATATTTATAATAAATTTTGAATTTCATTTGACCGTTACTCACATAACTTTTTATTATTATTATATTATATTACTATTATATTAAAATTTTGAAATAAATGAATTTAGAAAATTTTCTTATTTAATTACTTTTAATCTCCACCTTCCATTATTCCTAACACAATCCAATGGTCAATATTCAATCCTACATTTTGCCACTTTTCTCCTCTATATAAACTCATCTTCCCCACATTTTTAAAACACACAACTTACATACATTCTTCAATCCTCATTTGTTCAAAGTCTCCATTGTTTGTTGCTCTCTCCAAGTGTACAAGTTTATTTCTTTTCATCTTATTCTTGAGAGGGATTATTATTATATTGTGAGGAAATAGTTGTGAGTATCCCAAATTGTAAATCTACTCTTTGAGAGAGTTGTGGTGTGTTATTATCAAACTCAAATACTTGTATCGGTTTGATCCTGCGCCGTGGAAAGGATTGAGTTTGCTCTTGAACTCGTAAAAAGAGCGGTGTACCGGTTTGGCTCTGATCCGTGGAAAGAGTCGGAAAAGTTCTTTATTCAAATTCCCAAGAGGCGCTTGGGGAGTGGAGTAGGTCGAGTTTGACCGAACCACTATAAAACTACGGTGTCATTTTCTCTAACTCTTTACTATTTAATTTCAAGATTATTATTATGATTTATTGCATGTTCTACTTGATTATTGTTTTGACTTGAATTATTTTGTTTTAGTAATTATCATCTTCTACTTATTTGTAAAAAGTTTTATCATTAGAAAAAAAATTAATCAAGTTTAAACACTTTTATCGTTAAAACCCTATTCACCCCCCCTCTAGGGTTGCCATACCGATCCAACAATTTATCGTGATTTCATGTCATTCATATCAGGTTGTATACACACAATTTAGGAGAAATAACATAACGTCTCATGCGTTTAACATAACATTTCATCATATACATACCATACCATAACATATTGCATCACAATATATCATATCATAAACATGTCAATTTATCACATATCTCGTACCATAACATATTTCGTATCATATGACAACATATATATATATATATCATTCACATGTCGTATCATAATCATATCATCATAGGAACATACCCTAACGCTATCGTTCTATCAATCAATCACAAACATATCCCTTTCTACCCATAACCTACCCGTATTCTTTTATCAAACTCTCATATCCATAGTACTTTGGTATAACCTAACCTTAACGTTTCATGAACATATCTTACTCCTATCGTTACATTTTGTTTTGTGCATCCTTCTCGTATCCTATCTCAAACATATCATTGGGCACATCGTAGCGTGATTATTATCATACAATTCACATATTATAACACATACATAACATATCATAAGCATATCGATCCACAGACAATTCACACATATCAATATATATGACACATGCAGAACCACATGACACGTGTCAACATCAAATATAACCAAGCCGATAGTAAGGTCACTTACCTGGTTAGCTTAAGTCGTTGTCACAAATATATCCTTAACGAGAGTTCGATTCTGTCCTTTGAAATTCAAATCAACCTATGTGAGCCCATGACATCAGTTTCAAGTTTGAACTCTATGAAATTATTTCTCTAATTTACAATGGTGATGCATAAAAGTCTTGAAGTGTAATATATATAATGTTATTTTCAACTAGACAAAATTGAATGGAGTTACTTGCTCAAATTCTATTCAACAAATCTTTCCTCAATCTTCCCTCCTCCCTCTGTGTAATTATTTTTATTCTGTAAATAGATTTTCAATTCTTTAAACATTTTAACACATCTTTCCTCAATCTTCCCTCCTCCCTCTATGTAATTATTTTTATTCTGTAAATAAATTTTGAATTCTGTAAACATTTTCAATTCTGTAATGATATTACTGGCCAATTTTAATAGATGGTTTGTCTACAATCTTACAGATTTTAGATCTGCCAACTAAAATTTTATTGATTCTAACCTTATTTCCTATAACTTAAAATGCTAACAAAAATCTAATTAGTTGGATATGGGATCTGATTATTACAACTTTGATCCTAAATTAATTTCTCATAACCATAAGAAACAGGAAATATAAGATAGGATTTTACCATAATAACGTACCAAAATCTCTCAAGTAAATGTGCATCATATGCTTCTGTTGAAAAACCCTTTACTCTTTCTCAAATTTGACTTTTTTCTTTTTTTGTACGAATGATATTGTGGGGTTGAGAAAAGGATGTGGTTGGGATGAGAGGTTAGTGGAGAGAGGTGAGTAAATTTTATTTTATTTTTTATTTTTATTCTTAAGTAATCCTTTTTTAGTTATTTATTTATGAATTATTATTATTATTATTTTTTTGATGTACATATTTTTTATAATTATTTTTATTTGTTTATTTATTATTATTATTATTATTATTTTGGGCTATTACAGGCTACCCAATGAGTTCTTTGGTTTGAACTCCGGTGAGGAAATAGTTTTCCGACAAACTTTGGAGGTGAATAACTTAGGCTAGGATCCACAAAAAGGTATAAAATCAATCCCTAGTTCTTCCTTATAATACTATCTTTAAGTTTCACGAAGAAATCAAGAGAAAAATGCATTAAATTGGAGAGTCAAGTTTTCAGGCGGCAAAGACACTACCCGCGCAGGCTAAAGGAAGAAGACAATGACGTGGCTAGTTTAGTTGAACCGGCCATGTCAACCCACAACTCGACCCTTCCTCGATTTCTCAATTTTAAATCTCTTCTAGACCAATCGTTGTGAAAAACTTTATAATTTTAGAAACTAGACACTCTAAGGATTCTGTCTCTTTTTTTTTTTTTGAAGTAATTTGGATACCGAAAGCTCGAGAATAGAGGTCCCGAACGTCAATGACGTAAGTAGGCATCTTAGATTTTTCTTAAGAAATAATTGTAAGAGCTGCTTGAATTTCTGTATAAACCTTAGCCCATAAGAAAATATGAAAGAAAAACACCAAGAACCGTGAGTTAAAGCCCTGAACTTCTCAATTTGCTCGTGATTGAAGAAATGTTAAAATAACCCACTAAACTAACTTCGCAACCTACAAATTTTTAATAGAATATTATGGCATGTTAAGATTATATATGAACTTTTATGGTCATTAGTTAAAGTTAAGTAGCTAAACCAAGTAACGGCGAAAAATGACCATAATGCCCCTAAAGTAACTTATCTTCGGTTCATGGTCTAGATGACCTCCAAATACTATGAAACTTTATAATAGATCTTATTTTATGATTATTAGTTATTTTGTAAAGTTTGAAAGCTATTGGAACACATTAGCTAAATCAAGAATTAAAGGTAAAATGACCAAAATAATCCTAGGACTTTTTAAAGATAATTCAAGGTCTAAACACCCTCCAAATTACTCACTTACTTTTTGTAACGCTTATTCTCAAGAATATAAAAGCATGTTAAGAATTTCAAGTCGACTCGAGCAAGTTTAGAACCTAAACTAAGTTAGGGCCTAAGAAAGGCTTAAAGAAAATATCTCAAGTAACTCTTACCAAAGATCCAAAACTCTTCTAGAATTATCTAAGAACATTTTATAAATTCATGACATCTTGAATAACTCATGCTTGTTAATGTTTATAAGTTATGAATGCATGTTATGATTTACGCCTCAATAAATTAAGAACCTTAGAAAAGTAAAGAAGGATTGTGAACCAAGGAAAATGTCACGAAAACTCTACAACTACCAAGATAAGAAGAATTCTAGATATGACTCAAGTATAATGGACCAAAGTCTTATGAGAAACTCAAGAAAATCTTAAACCTCCCATGATACAGCATGTTCATGATTCAGACTACATCGCTTGGAACGTAAAAAGTCTTGGATATAGGTTTACAAACTATGCTATTTGAAATGTATGAAGCCTTGAGCGTAGGTATTTAAACTATGCCGCTTGGAACATATGAAGTCTTGGGCATAGGTTTTCAGACAGTATCCCAGGGAACGTATGAAGCCCTAGTGCGGGATCAGACTATGTCACTTGGAACGCATGAAGCCTTGAATGTAGGTTAAGACTATGTTGCTTGGAACGTACAAAGCCTTGGACACAGGTTGTCAGATTCATGACTAGTACCGTAAAATATAGGAGAAGTGTCTTGGAGAACAAACTGAGAACAAACTAAGAACAAAACAAGAACATTTAACCAAGAACAAGACAACAATCAAGGACTAGAACATGGATCAACATCGAAGTTCTAAAGGCAAGAAACCAGAA
The DNA here is from genome assembly GCF_002738365.1 of Cucurbita moschata. Taxonomy (NCBI): domain Eukaryota; kingdom Viridiplantae; phylum Streptophyta; class Magnoliopsida; order Cucurbitales; family Cucurbitaceae; genus Cucurbita; species Cucurbita moschata. Next base: position 1,677,461 of record NW_019268565.1, read on the forward strand.
CCTTAGTACTAAGACCCTTAGATCAGAACCAAGGTTCAAACCTCAAAATCAAAGACCAAAGGCCTCCATCTAAGAACACATAAGTTGAGAAAAGAACCAAAGGGCCTAAATACTTGCAACAAAATCCATAAAAAGTAAAGAAATGTGGTACCCTAGCATATCAAGAACACGATTAAAAGCCTATAAGTAGGCTAATTACTGAGTTTTTGTACTTACTCTATGATTTTCATGTTTTTCAGGTAAATAAGAAACTGATCAAGGTTGGGAGCGGATTCTGGACCAGGTGCCATAGACATGCCTCACCCACCGTACTTAACCCTTTTGTTTTTAAATATTTTGTGTTCTTCCTTATTTTGTGTTTTAACTATTATCTTGTATTTTAACTACTTATATATGAACTCTAATTTAATATGATATAAATATATTGCATATTATGTTTTAATTTTTTTTTGTTTTATTTTGTGAAAAATTTGTCTGTCTTTTTACACCATCGAGTCAACCCATAGTTGCAACAGTGACAGTGCTAGTCTTCCCCCTTAAGCGCATGTACCTACACGTGGGAGGCCCTCCATTTGCGCATGAGGGGATGTGAGGTGCGCGAGGTTGGCTTTTTTCACTTGGTTGACCTTCTATCCAATTGTTTTTTACCTTGGTGTGTTAACCTTAAATTTACTTGAATTTAAACCTACTAGAGAAATCTAAGAAAATTTAAAGTTCCTAACACGTGGAAAAGCTAGCTTGGGAGGGCACACATGATCCATATAAATAACCATTCGAACCTTGCAGAAGTGATACTTGTGGGAATCGCTCTAACACGCTAGCATGTGATTGTCTTAAGTGGTTAGATATACTTTAGGATTCCAAGAGAGTACTTTTGGATGAGAATGTAATATACATTATAGAAAATTACCAAAATTCTTTTAGGATGATATTCTAAGTTGCATACTAATTTTGATGCTTTTAGCTGTGCTAGAAAGGGAATATGCAGGATCAAGCTTCGATTAAAGACAATTTAGACAAGTAAGTTATGCATGATGTAGAAAAGTACCTAAATACCCTTTGGACAAGATTTTGAGGTGAATGTTATTGTAAATATTTCCCACTATGTTAGTGAAGATGATGGACTATTTAGATCTACACTCTAGGTGTCGATTATGCATCGATTATGGAGACACATACATAGGGGCACGAGACAATTCTCTCTAAGGAACTCGGCAAAATAGTCTCGTAACTTCGAGAGAAAGGGTGCCTCTCATAAAGAGGGTTGCAGTGACCAAGCCCGGGTGACTGTTTACCAAAAACACAAGTCTCCGCAAAGTCGTAGCCCAGTGACGTAAGGTCAAGGAAGTTGGTGACCTGATGACAGGGGAGACACGCGCGGTCCCTTTTCAATAATGAAGGGACATTAATAAAATTATAATGATTCTACTTTTAATACAAAACTATATCGTTACTCCATGCATGTCATTAAAGTTTTTAGACTAACTCAAGCAAACAATAATCATACCTCAAAATCTTTTAAAAAGAATAGTTCAAAACATGTCTATCTAAGTGAGTATATCAAGTTTATATGTTCATGGTGTTCGTGTTTAGACATAGTTTGAACTCAGCTTCCGTTGATGAATTTTCAACTATTATTTTTCACATTTCAGTTAAATTTCAATAATTCCAATATTTTGTTTTGAAAAGTTCATTAGAAGACTTTAAGGTATGATTATTTTCATACTTGAATTAGTTTAAACACCTTCATATCATGCATATAGTAACCGTCCAATCATATATTTTGAAAATTTACCTACCAAATAGTAAAAATCACTACCAAAAAAAAAAAAAAAAAAAAAAA
>NW_019268565.1:1680255-1699719 GCF_002738365.1 Cucurbita moschata
AAAAAAAAAAAAAAAAAAAACTATTATTTAATTTTCTTTTATACAAAATGAAACACTTCATATATAAAACAGACCCCTAAACAGAGAAAATAAATTTATATATGTGCATAAGGAAGTGTCTGTACAACATCATATTGGTGAATGAGACATAATAAATAACAAAAGCAAATAACAGAGTCTCAGCACAAACCACTTCACCAACCTCGATCAAGTATACCAAACACTTATGCTGGCAATGGTTCTTCCATAACTGCATTCAACAAATTTAATGTGTTATGAAACCAGTGGATTTAAAAGGGTAACTTTTTTTTTTTCTTTTCTTTTTGTCTGAGAGAGAAAGAGAGAAAAAGAGACCTCTTCTCTTTGTGGAGGCATCAGATGAAACAATTACAGCATCTTCTTCAATGGCATCCGCTGCAACAGGTTTTTTGGTTGGTACGTTGGGAAGATCCAACTTTTCAGCATTTTCTTCGGATGTTGGGACCTCAGGCAGATCTTCAACAGTGAGCTGAGAAAAAGGTTGATCGGGGATCGCCTTGAGATAGTATAGTAAAAGACGAATGGGAGCAGCCGTAGCTATTAATGTTATGAGTTTATAACTTATTCGGGTTTCTCTGTTCAATTAAATGACTGAATGGACCGACCCTATGATGCAGGATGAAAAATAATAATGAATAAGACAACAAAACATATGGTACCTGAGCTTCCAAGCCTTCAAATTCTGCTAAGATTTGCTCCTCATCTTCTTCTGATAATTTCTCTCCTAAGATGGCATTCATTTCCTTCAAAAATATAAATAAAATTTAGGCACAAGAGAAAGGATACATAATGATATTGGAGCACAGATCTTAAATAAAAGAAGTAGATGAATAGAATGATCCCAAAAATCTAATTCAGTTACCGTGCACAACGACGAAGTCCTAACTTTTAAGATTTTCTGAAAGTATGAAACTAAATTTGGACATGTGAGAGTACGGGACCCTAATAGAGACAATTCACACCAATAAAGAGCTAAATAAATAGTAGAATCAATAAAAGAGTGGGAGCCTTGTTCTAACAACCAAAAGCAGCAATGATCAAATTCCAAATTCCAAATTCCAAAAAGCTGTAGCAAAGGTGAAAACACCCTCTTTATCAATGTTCCAAACCCATGTGTTCTCTTGGTCAGTGAGGACACTTAGGGTTGTATATGGGTTGGGTTGAGTCCGTTCGGTTTGAGAAATATTTTTGGACCAACCCAAAAGTTTAGGTTAGTTAGATTGGTAACCCAACCCAACCCGAACTTGTTTCAAAACCTAACCCTACCCAAACCTCTATTTTGGGGTTGGATTGGATTGGATTGTCAGGTTGTTCAATATTTAAAAAATAATAATAATAATTAATTAATTAATTTGTTATTTATGCAATAAGAAAAGGGGTATGTAGAGAGAGGGGGAGGTCGGGTTGATCCAGTTCTTTGTCCACTGAACCCAAACCGAATCAAGTCCTAGTAACACAACCCAACCCAACCCGAAAATGCTATCTTACCCAACCCAACTCTTATAATTCAGGTTGGGTCAGTTCGAGTTCTTGGGTTCTCGAGTTTAATGTATACTCGAAAGGACGATTGATGATAGCAAGTTGGATATGTTTCAAGGACATGTTAATCGATTATAAGGTGAGTTGAGAAGGAGCATTGAGAATAAGAAATATTTTGGAGAATTGTTTGGAAAGAGTTCTTTTTTTTTTTTTTTCTTCTTCTTCTTTTTCTTCTTCTTTTAGGAGAAACAGAATCTTATTTTATTAATGAATCAAATTACCAAGGATCAAGAAAAAATTACCCTTAGTGGTTAAAAAATGATTTCCAAGTACAGACGAGAGTAGTAAGAGTATAATGATTACGTTGTAGTGAACATTTACACCAATCAAAAGCACTAAAAAAAATAGTTGGACTGTAACCCAATGAAAACCCAAGTATTCATTTTCGCCATAAGATCCACAAAAAAGCTCCTCTATTCATGGCACAACAAATAAGTTTCTTAGTTCATTTGAAAGGATGCCCCACAAGGATTGAGGTAAGGAAATCAGGTATATCACTTGGCATGACCAAAGACCACCCAAATACTTCCAGAACCATAATATTTAGAAAAACAACAGACAATTAGTAGGTGAAAATGTGATTCTGAGTTCGAGGAATAGTGATAAGGTAAATGCTTGGATTTGGAGAGAGTATCAAGCTTTCAGAGTGCTTGGATTGTATCTGTTTGACAAATTACTTGAGTACCATAGGGGCATATTCTGTGTTGGGTTTCTGAAATGGCAAGGCTGGATAGTTTATCAAGGAGTTTGCATCAAGAAATTGGTCAAACCAAGGAGCATGCTGACTTAAGGATTCAATATAAAGGCAACCCATTACCCAAGGCCAGCAGTCTCTAAGTAACACCTACCTAGATATTGCATGTTCGAATCTTCGAGTGAACTTAATAAGAAAACTTCTTCATGTCTCCTAAGTCTGGGCCTCAAAGCGGGTGCAAGACTTTTATCTAAAAATAAAACATATATGCATAATAAAATAGAAAAGATCCACAAAATTATGCAATTTTGTCACCAAAAGCTAAGGAAGAAGAAGATCCCCATATTGTGATAAAGGTTAAGTGATGAGAACATTGAAATGGTCAAATGAGAGATTGTTAGTGAGAAGGAATCACTACAAGGGAGTTGATCGAATATCTCAAGACAAGAACACTAGTTTGAGATTCGAATCGTTTCATAAGCAAGATTGATCATGTAAAGTTTGAATGATTCTAAACATGCAACCTAAACTACATAAAATTGCAAAGAAACTTAACCCTTAGCTAAAGGAAAGGTAAGAACACTTAGTCCTAATGATAAGGAATCACTCCAAGGGAAAGTAAAATTTGGATTACCTTGTTGATCAAATATCTCAAGGCAAGAACACTTGATTGAGATTTGAATCACTCCACATGCAAGATCGATCATGTTAAACTTGAACGATTCTAAACATACAACCTAAACTATATAGAATTACAAAGAAGCTTAGTCATTGGCTAAAAAAAAGCACAAAGGCTCTTTTTACTACCTTCTCTAAGTCTCTTTTACAAATATAACATACGACTTTATATAGCCTTAAAATCAAGGTTATTGTGAGAGTAAAATCAATCAAGGTCAAGGATAAGATCTGCCCATTCAATAGTCTCCTAGTCCTTTAAGTTACGGCCAAGCTTTAAATCTCAAAAAGAATTTCCGGTCCTTGCAACGAGAAAGACTATATAATAGAGGGTAACGAGAGGCCAATATCAAAGTAGTGATCCATGCGTCCATCCAAAAGAGGGTGGTGGCGCCATTACCAACTTGGAGACAGATTTTGTTGGGATTGTATCTGTTTGTCTATCTTCCGCAAGCAATTAACAATTATTGTGTTAAGTTACTTTCTTACTAATGCACCATTGGCTATACTAATAGTAATATTTTAATTAGGTGTATCCAGTAATGGTTTTATTCTATTATAACCGTCTAAGCCCACCGCTAGCAGATATTGTCCTCTTTAGGCTTTCCTTTCCGGGCTTCCCCTCAAGGTTTTAAAATGCATCTGCTAGGGAGAGAGATATTGTCCTCTTTAGACTTTCCTTTCCGGGCTTCCCCTCAAGGTTTTAAAATGCATCTGCTAGGGAGAGGTTTCCACGCCCTTATAAAGAATGTTTTTGTAACGACCTAGATCCACCGCTAGCAGATATTGTCCTCTTTGGGCTTTCCCTTTCGGGCTTCCCTTCAAAGCTTTAAAATGTGTCTACTAGGGGAAGATTTCCACACCCTTATAAATGGTGGTTTGTTCTCCTCCCCAACCAATGTGGGACATCACAATCCACCTCCCCTTCGGGACCCAGCGTCCTTGCTGGTACTCTTTCCTTCCTCCAATCGATGTGGGATCGCCCCCAAATCCAACCCCCTTTGGGGCTAGCGTCCTTACTGGCACACCGCCTCGTGTCTACCCCCCTTCGGGGAACAGCGAGAAGGCTAGCACATAGTCCGGTACCTAGCTCTAATACCATTTGTAACGACCCAGATCCAATGCTAGCAGATATTGTCCTCTTTGGACTTTCCCATTTAGGCTTCCCCTCAAGGCTTTAAAACGCGTCTGCTAGGGGAAGGTTTCCACACCCTTCTAAATGGTGGTTTGTTCTCTTCACCAACCAATGTAGGACTTCACAGTTTTGTTCCCCTCTTCAACCGATGTGGCGATCGACCTCCCTTCGGGGCCCAGTGTCCTCGCTGGCACTCGTTCCTCTCTCCAATTGATGTGGGATCTCACGTCTATTCTTCTTTTTTGTCTCGTGTGGGCTCTTTCTCCCATATAAGAGGGTTATCAATCTTACTATTTGATAATTAGATTATTGGAATACAAGAATATTTAATTCCATCAAAATTAAGATATAACTTGTAACCATAATCTAACTTGTAAACCAGGTAATAGAATAAAAAATTCAGATATGATCCTAATAAAACAATCAATTTAAAAAAACTTACGAACTTACATCTTGATATGCCTTAGCTTCAGCGGTATCATCCATCAGCTTTTGGACATCATCTATATTAATTTCACTTTGTATAGCTTTGATAGCATTATTACCAGCCTTCAAACTTTCAAAAACAGCTTTCTGTTTGCTGGCCAATTCAATATCTGACAACTGAGCCAACAACAATATTAAAGCACGAACATAAATTTCTAGAGTACAAAAAGTTTTGTGAAGAAGACGATTTAATTCTGAACGTGGAACTAAAAAACCAAACCTTACTATTGCAACCACCAAAATCTTGATTTTAAGATCTAATGCAACCATTACTTTTAAGAGAAACAAAAAAGTATAAATTTCAAGTTAAAAGGGAGAAGACAACGAGATTTGAATAGACAAGGGAAAAATTAACAGAACTCACTTGTTGCTCAACATTAATCAGCCAGGCATCAACTTGCTTTAACAATTCTTCTTGTGCCTTTTTCTTCTTCAAAGCTAACAAGGCCCTATCCTTTTTCTTTTGTCGAACTAACTCTCTTGCAGCGTTCTTTTCTGCTTCAATGACAGCATCAAGCTAGGGAAGAAAAGGTCACGAAAAGTAAAAAATAATTATTCAATTTTCAAAGTAAAATACACTTGCATTCCTATGAAAGAAACCCAACCAGAAGTTATTTATTGGTTCTGGGTTTTATGCCCAGGGTAAAAGCAACTTTACTTTATGAGTTAATGATAATTTTGGTCAGGCATAATTCAATTCCATGATTCATAGATGACTTAAAAAGTTATTTAAAATATTGGTGAATTAATACACATACTTCATCAATTTGAATCCCCCACCCCCATGTTGAACTCAAGAAGAAAATACTAATAATTCATCAATATGTCATATTGAATAAATTAAATTTAGATCATTAAAGATGAGTTTATGGCACCATTCTGAAATATGGAAAATCATAAATATTTTGAGAGATGGACTTTTAGGAGAATTCTTTACATAGACTAAGACGTTGGAACATCATGAAAGGGGATATCTTCAAGGTCTCAAGCTTTTTTTTTTTTTAAAAAAAAAAAAAGAATGCATTACTTTATGAGATATCATTAAAGTTCCATGGTTTTCTAGAAAGAATTTCATAACAAATGCATTAATACTAATGAGACTTACATTTGTTTAATACTTTTTTCAAAACACAAGATGCATACCGAAACACATTCCATGGAGGCAAGCCTCTCTCACATCAAGAGGTGACAAAACAGCATCATCAAAGTGAAGTGAGGTGCACACGAATAAATAAACAAATAAAATTCTCATTAAAATATCATTTTGATCCATATACTTCAAAGACTTGTTCTATTATAGTCTCTATACTTTGAAATATCCATATTTAATCTCTGTACTTTCAATAAATATTAAAATTAGTGTTACCGTTAATTTATGGTTTTTCTAAAGAAAATTAGTCTCTATGACCATTCCCTCTATAAATTATTAGGTGTGTTAAGATTTACTAAAAGTGTAGAGACTAAAATAGAAGAAGTTACAAAGTACATGGACCAAAATTGTATTATAACCTAAATATATATATATATATATATATATCAATAATTTGTAAAGGAAACTAGTTCTATAATGTCTAAACATGGAACATGAATATTTTATACAAGAAAGGAAGTAAAAATACACAATAATTTTCCATTCTAGTAAAATTTAACAATCAATTAGCAATTTCACTGCATGCCCGTCAGTAGTGCCAGATCAATCAAAACATTTATTAGTTCAAACAGTTCAGAAATTGGAGTATTAGCTACAAACAAAAGAAAACAAGGTGTTTTTGTGTTGTGATATAAGGTAATGAGGATGCTGAACTGAGAGCAAAAGAGAAACGTTCAAAGAGAGGAAAAGAAGTAAAAAGCTATCAGAGGAAACAATTGATGAAATGAATCAAACTTTTGAAAAACTGCCCTATCTTCAGTTGCTACTTGCTGGTTCTTTAGTTTCAAACTTCAATGAAAGGAAACATTTTTAAGGAATTGAAGGATAAGAGAAACAGAAAATGACACTTCAAACAAAATTTATGAGATAATTGCTTTAACTACACCTACCCAAATCAGCTTGGCTTTGCTTTTGAGCTCGACATAACAAAGAAGTTGAATAGTACTATTTCTTGGAGCATTTATAGGGCAATGGAAGAAAACATGATCTTCGTCTACACTAGTCTTCATACAAAGAACATATATCAAAGGTCATCTTCAATTACCTTCTAGTGGCAACTGCAGAAAAAGCACAAGTAGTTCTTTAACTGTGCAACTCGATTGTAAAAGTCGAATCCTCCAATTTTAAATCTTCTAAACTAATGTTATTATTGCTGATTTTGCCTAATTATTCTTCAGGTCTGAGATAAATTCAACAGTCTTTATAGCATTATCTATCCTTACAAAACACAGTGTATCCAAAACTGCAAGTAAGAAACATCAATCTTGTCACTATCAAAGAGTCTCTCATACGCCTTCTCAAAGTCATGTTTGATCTCCTTTGTTCTTTCTTCTCATCTTCTAATTCTATTATTTATCTGTTGATATAGGAAACAAATATTTTATTAAATTACTTGATAGGAGAAGTAAATATCTTATTGATGATATTGAATATTGCAAAAGGGAATACCAATACCAGAAATCCTATCAGATAGAGTTACATAAAAAGCTCTCCAATTAACAAGATCATCAAGGTTGCGGTTTATGAAAGGGGGATAACCAACTTTCACAGATAAAATGAGAATATACAAGATCAACACAAGGAAAAAAAGAAGAAGAAGAAGAAGAAGAAAAGAAAGAAAGTTCCAGTTCAAAAGGAGGGAGAAAGGACAATCCCAAGAATTTTTGGTAACAGAGACCCAAGCGTAGGTCTGAATCTGAACTACTCCAGCACATACATGCATTAACCAACAATGAATGGGTTAACTTTTTGTCACAATCAAAGAAAATATAACATTTATCATGTTCTTTTAGCTCAAAACTTCTCGAACTAGAAAACACACCATCAGTAATAAATCCTAGAGCTTCATGGAATTCCAAGAATTAGATAGTAACTGCAAAATACCTTTGTAATATAAGCTAATTACATCATCTAAAGGTTAGAACATTCTCAATAATTTTCCCAGAGGCGTTTTCAAACTGCAGAACTTGAACATACAAGCAAACGGGGAAATCCTTCATGGGTTTGTAAGTAAGGAATACATCTCCATTGGTATGAGGCCTTTTGGGGTAGCCCAAAGCAAACAATGAGAACTTATGCTTAAATTGGACAATATCATATCATTGTGGAGAGAACAAAGTATGGGGCTGAAAGTAAACACGAAAAGGGTCTTATAAACCAATTTATTCTACCTAATAATGCTAAAGTTATGCTCTTAACAGCCACACAAACAACACACATTTTACCACGGCTTGCAATTCCAGAAACATATTCAGTTCTCTCCAATCCAGTTTCATTCATACGCAATTTAAAGAATCCAACTGCAGGAGTAAATTAAGAGTAGGGGATGAATTGAAAACCTGCTGTTGATATTGACCTAGTTTGCGTCTCTGCGTCTTGAGAGAAAGAATCGCTTTATCAACATCGGTGACTTTGGGCTTCTTGACGAACAAATTCCCCATCTACTTCTCCCAATTGGAATACCGATCACTTTGTTTCCTCAACTTGGGGAATACGAGCGATTGCCTTATCAGAGGGATTGAACAGCACAGATCCGTCAATCCCTCATTCCTCGTCTTTGATTCCTTTGAAGAATGAAGAGCCACCGGATTGGCTTCGGACTCGGCGTTAGGGAGGCAGGGGTGGGTTCTCGTTTTCATTTCCTTTTCCTTTGTTTAATTTTTTTCTTTTTTTTTTTCTTCCCTTAATGAATTGTGAAAATAAAAATTATTTCGTCCAACCAGACTATTTATTTAGTTAAAATTATTTTTATTGTATTTTACATATCATTAAAACAATAAAAATAACTCTCAATAAAAATTCAATGACGAGCTCGAGTAATTACTTTACGGAGAACGCCGGCTAAGGCCAACCAAGTAAATGGTCTTACTATCGGTTTGGTTATAACTTGAATGTTGTAGGATGACACGTGTCCCGTGACTTTGCATGTGTCATATGCTTACTACATGTGAAAGGTTACGACATGATATGTGAATTAGATGATATATGTTATGAAACGATAGAACATGTTATGAGATTATATGATATGCTTGATGATATGCTTGTGACATGAAATATGAATGTTATGATATATGTTATGACCTAATTGATTGACATACGACGCATGTTGTGACATGGTGTACGATATGATATGTCCATAGAATGATATGATATGTTAGAAGACATGATATGTTATGATATGTCATATGTCTGACATGATATGATATATGATATGTTTGACATGCATAATGACGTATTGACATAATGCATAATCTCAATATATGTATGAAAAGTTATGATAAAATGATGTGATTTAAAGGAAAACAGAAGAGGGGTTGTTGTAGGTGATAACAAAATGAAAAAATGTTGAGACCTCATGCATCATTATATGTTCATGCATCGAGGGATACCCCTTCTTATTTTTTACGACAGTACGGACGCGTACGCTACAGGACAAGGAAACGATCATTATATTTATTATAATGCTGCGATAGTCGCTATTCCTAATGGGTATCCGACATCAACAGCTCCAAAGGTGTTAGGAGTTGTGCAAACCGATTGGTGGGTCCATACTCGTACGTGTGGACCGTGTGTAAAACAATAAATACACATCCAATTACCCACTTAGATAGCCGTTTAAGGAATATAGACTGATATGATTGGATGTGTTTGCGTTTAACCCCAACAGCGGGGTCACTTACTAAGCATTTTTTAAAATACTCAAGTCATGTACTACTCTTATTTTTCTAGGTAAAAGCAAGCCTCCCATGTACGGTTGACGGTGGCATCGCATATGACACATGTATAGAGTAGTTTGCAATTTAAATTTCGTAGACTATAGGTTAGTATGCATTTAATTTCGTAGTATATATGTTAGGATAAGACATTTCCATTTTATTTTATTTCAACTTTTGTTATTTTATTTAAATACCTTCTAGAAAACATGTAAGTCCATGACTATAAAAAGTAAAGTTTTGAATGAAGTATTTTGGCATAATATGATTATGATATGTATACAGTAGCAACTTTAGGTTAAGTAGAAATCGACTGTTGGTACAAATAAAATTTCACCGAGTTTACTTGGTTGAGTTACTTCTTGCTCACGAGCAACACTATCAATTGAATTTTCAGACGCATCAATACTTGACCAAATGTGTGTAGTTTGCTCCCCCGTCTTCTGTTGTAGATTTTCTTCAATATTCTTCGAGTCTGGTAAGACTTTCTTCTTCGAGAACCACCATGAAGATGCTTCATAAAAAGAAATTACATCTCTTGAAGTGTAGCATCTTCCACTTGTTGGATCACAACAGTTCCACCGTTTTCTTTGATGGTCGTATCCAACAAATATACACTTGATTGGTTTTTTGTCAAACTCTGCAAGATGTCTATTCTTTCTTTTTGCTGCACCATTTTTTTTTTGTAGCGTTTTGGCATCAGTTTAGGTGTATCCACAGTTGTGTATATATTGATCAAACTCATTTGACTGTATTCTTTGCTATTATCTGAGCGTAGACAACAAATCTTCATTTCTACTTCTCTTTCAATCATTGTCTTGATTTCTTAAAATTATGGGAATGGGTAAGACTTTTCTTTCATGAAGAAAGTTCACACATATCTCGAGTAGTCGTCAATGAATGTCACCATGTATTGCATCCCTCTAATTGATTTTTGCTTGACTGGACCGAATAAATTAGAGTGAATTAACTCTAATGGTTTCTTTGGTTTGAACTTTGACTCCTTGTTTGGTAATTGATGAGTTTTACCATACTGACATCTAGCCGAAACCATATATGTTTTGACTTCAAGTTGAGGTAGATCTTTGAGCATGGATTTCTCCATAATCACCTTCAACGTGTGGTAGCCAACATGTTCCAACCATGTGTGTCATAACTTTGTTGTTTCATACTTCTGAGTTTCACCTACATAGGCCAGCTCTACAACACGTAAATAGACTCCACTCTTCACCCTTTCCATCGTCGGCCAATGGGAGTAGTTTCGTTTTCGGCAACAGCCTCCCAAAGGTCTTATCCTTGTAGATAGGCATCATGCATGTTGCTCACATGTTGTAGCTTTTGTTATTGAGTTTCTTGATTCCTATATCGATTGTAGCTGTTGCTATTATTCCAATAACCTACGCATACAGATGACCACAAACCTATATCAATTTAAGATTTTAAAAAATCAAATCGTTACCGGTTTCTTGTATAGAAAGCCGAAACTTTGTATTATCTTATTCAAGAACTCTTTTGTTGGGTTAAATAATAAATTATTCATTACTTCTTTTCTTCTTATATTTCCAATGTAATGAATGGATCATATTATTATATCTTATTCATTTAGTTTAATAATACGTGGAGTGAAATTCAAACATTTGGTCAATGGAATAGATTCTATTGGATCTTAATTGGATGAAAGTGTCCACATTAGTTAATTTAGGGGATGGTCATGGGTTTATAATCAAAGAATACTTTCACTCAAATTAGACAATATCGTACCATTGTGGAGAGTTGTGTTCGACTAGCATGGTATTAGAGCCATGTCCTAAACTTAGTCGTGCCAATAGATGGGCAAATCTTCGGTTAATTTAGGGATGGTAATGGAATGCACTCCATTGGAATGAGAGGCATGAGAGCTTATGCTCAAAGTGGAGAAATATCATACGATTGTGGAGAGTCGTGTAGTCGGGTGGCAATAATAAGAAATGAGTTAAAAAATGCTCGATATGTAACAATGAAACCATTTTCTTTGAATGAAAATATATTCTATTAGTTATAGTGAAGAGAGACAATATTTCTTGTAATCATGTGTTTTTCTTTTGACAAATAAAGCTTATATTTGAAGTGGAAAGTCACTAAGAGCTTATATTTGTAATCATGATTAGTAATAATTTATATATGTTTAATTCCATTTTTATCACATAATTATAAATCCATAGTGAATAATCAAAAGGTAATTGATAAGTTGGGTTGTCAATTTCAATGATATCTTGTCAATTGATAAATAAAAAATGAACCATGGGCATGTTCCATTGCACTAATTGAGGGCATTGTTCATAATGAATGATGGGTCAATTAAATTCAAAAAATCAAATATGGATTATATAATTAAAACATAAAATAATTAGGAAATAATTACGTTTTCATTTAATATAAATTAAATTGTCAACTGAAACGTAGATCAATTGGTTAAGATATTTTATCACGGTAGAAAAACCCACAAATTCTTACTTGAGGATAGTGAAATTCAAAACAGAAAAATTATACTCAAAGAAGACAATGGACTTTCAATTTTGTGTCGAGTAGGTTCCTAACATGTTCAAAGTTTTTAAAAGTTATTGGATTAGTAGATATAAATTTGAATTTTATGTCCAATTATCAATTTTGTGAATAGGTAGACCGTTGAGTTTCTAAAAACATTGAATGACATGCCTCGATTTCAAAGATTCCTAGAGCATAGATCATGACTTGAAAATACAGGGAACAAAACATTTAAAATATAGTTTTAAATAACTAAGGGACTCAAAACATTTAAGACAACATAGTTGGAGATCGAGACATTTAAGATAAAACAAAGTTGGAGATCCAGGTGGTTAATCTATGGCTCCTACTCCAAAGTCCGCTCCCTCCGATGACTAGCTCCTTAGTTGGCTAAAAAAATATAGAAAACATGGAGGGAGTACAAAGACTCATTAAGTAGTCTATTCGTAGGTTCTTAATCGTGTCTATGAGCTAGTGTACTATGTCTTCTTGAGTAACCAAAGACCTAAGATATAACTTGGTTTGGGTTCATGACGATCAACTTGGTATTTGCCCCTAATGTGGGCCTAGACTACGAGATGGTCACGTGATTGGTCCAAAACATGATCTTGACGTTCTCCTAGTAATACATGACACAGGACATCTTAACTAGGTGAGGAAAACATGGGGCCCATCACGACATTCGTCTTGTGAGACATAGTGCAGAGTGTCACGATGATGCTCGTCCAAGGCGTGTTGTTCATGACCGCATGCCCGTTACATGCTAAAACCCTTGCCTTGTATCACTTTATCGCTTTTCATTATTGCTTTCATGTTGTATAATTTTTTTCTTGTATTTTCTAAGTATATGACGTTTCGGCAGAATCAAGTCCCAGAATGTAATATAGGGGGATGTGACCAGTCGTCAACTCCTCCCATCCGAATTTTGTATGACCGTTCAGAGAAATCACCTCTAGGTCTACCATACCTAAATCACCTCAAAATGAACTCAAGGGGATGCGACTAGTTTTCAAATTCTTTCTACCCAAAAAGTTATATGCTATCTAAACAGTTGTGTTGTCATTTTGCTTGTACCCATATAACGTTGTTTTCAATCTCTCTAAATCTTGCTTCCAAACACTCTTTCAAAAACTCTATGCCCCTTGTTTTCTAAACCCTTCTTCTCAAATCCAGGCCAGAGTCTTGAGCCTACGTTATCCGACCATAGGTGACACGATCCTAAGTTGGCTTAACTCACTCAGTGTTGAAAGTGAGTGCAACACAATCACCAAATCCGCTACCAAAAAAAGTGCGATTGTGAATCAGGGCATCCCTCCTAAAAGAGGAAATAAAGGCCTTATAATGCACCGCACGGTAGAAGGTCGTGGTCACTTAGGGCTTATAGCATAGTACCAAGCAAACTTAAAGAGTATAGCTTTAGGGCATGGAGCGTGTAGGCTATGAGCTTGTCTTGGTACATAATCCGAGGGCATGATCTTGGTACATGAAAACATTATTAGCCCTAGGTATTCTTAAAACCTTTAGCACTCCTATTTATGGTACATGCATGGCCTAAAGCTCACCTAATTATATTCATGACTCTATTCCTCCCTTATAAATACTTGGAGCGTTATGTAAGGAGATCTTAGCGATAGCACGATCAAAGCAAATACTTAAGTTCTTGAAATTATTAGTCTTAGTTAATAGGGGAAATATGGTAACCTTCCATCTAAATTATGGTTCGAGCCCCCGACATGGTCCGATGGTAATGAAAATTTACTAGTTCCTTGAGAGTCATATTTTAGGATCATGTATAAAGTTTCACGTCGTTTGGAGGTAATTAAGGTCATAAATCGTAGGTAAATTACCTTAAAGAGCATTATGGTCGGTATTAAACTTTCATCGACCACCAAATTTCATATATAACCTAAATATGCTTGATATTAAACTTTCATAAGGAGTAGAATTCATTTAGTGAGTTTTTTTTTAACGTTATTTGATTCCCAAACAAAACACTTGATGTATGTCCTTAATTCACAGTTCTTAGTCTATTTCTTTCCTATTCCTTTATTTCTTACAAATGATTTCTACCGGTATTTCTTAAGCAAATATCGATTTGGTTTCTAGCTCTTGGTCGATATTTGGGGCCTCGATGCTTGAGATTCCGATACCCATATGACTCCAAATTTTCTTCGGTAGATTCCTTGAAGTATCTATTTCGTGGAACCATTGAGAATTTTACGAGAACCAATCTAGAAGGAGATTTAATTTGAGAAAAATCAATGGGTGAAAACAGGATAGTGCACACATTTGTATATAACCTACTAGAGACATGCTCGTAATATACAAAATTCATGAGATCCTATATTTGTAAATCACGATGCACGGGTCGTGGTGCACATGATACTTTCATACTTTATATGACACATAGATCAATATTGTAATAAGGCCACCACTAGCCGATATTGTCCTCTTTGGGCTTTCCTTTTCGAGCTTCTCCTCAAGATTTTTAAAATGCGTCTTCTATGGAGAGGTTTCTACACCTTTATAAAGAAAGCTCTGTTCTCTTCCCCCAACTGATGTGAGATCTCATAATCCAAGAATGCTTCGTTCTCCTCCCTAACCGATGTGGGATCTCACAATCCACCCCACCCCCTCTTCAGGGCCCAACTTCCTCGCTGATCCTCGTTCTTCTCTCCAATCGATGTGAGATCCCACAATCCACCCCATTTTGGCCCATCATCCTCGCTAGCACATTGCCCGGTGTCCACCACCCTTCGGAGCTCAGCATTTGCAATGGCACACCACTCAGTATCTTCCTCTGATACCATTTGTAATAGTTCAAACCCACCGCTAGCAAATATTGTCATTTTTAAACTTTCCGTTCCAGACTTTCTTAGTATATATATTTTAATTTTTAGAGATCTTAAATGCCTCCCCTCAAACCAATACATCTAAATATTACATAAAAAAATTGATATTTTAAAAATATAATTATGGGTAAACACTCTCTAATGGAACTAAATTCCATGAAAATAAATTAAAATGAAAGAAATGTGTAAGGAATGTGGGGATAAAAAAACAAAAGAACAATGATAGATGCATCAATTACTTTGACCAACAAAAGAAAAAGTTAGCAATGGAAATTCTTAAGCTTAATCATTTTGTATGCACTCATCGACACAATGCCTCATCTAAAGTATTTCATCCTTTTTGCTTATTGTTTCGCCAAATTATATTAATATTATCGGTGTATGAGATGATAATATGTTCTTGAATTAGCCTAAATCATAGAGTTAATATACATATCACTATAAGCGACTTAAACTATTTTACTGCAGGGCCCGTAAGACTCATCTTGAATAATAGGATGATAGTCTCTTTGTTTTTCTTTAATAGGCTGACTTTGGCACAATAGGCTTGTGGATGAGAGATAGGACAACCTTATAGGGCAAAATCCTTGAATTTGGTGGAAAAACCGCCAATGCCTTGCATTTTTCCAAAAATTCTCACCTTTCATTTATTTGCATACTCGTTCATCCCTGACGGTGGAATGAGATTTGCCCATAAGCTATAGGGGCAAGGTGATTGGAGGTAAGCTAAAGTGGAATGACAAAGATTGAGTTGAAATGACGAGAGCTGAGATAACGATAATGTTTGGGAAGAAACCTGATGGTGCCGAGAATCTAGGAATGACAAAATACTCATTTCCTTGTGGGGTTCATGGAGTAGCATATTTCGTAAGATTCATAAACACTTATCACTATTTCATAAGTGTTTAAATCATAGACATTCATAGATGATTTATTTTATTCCAAGCGCTAAAGTTGATTAATTTGGGTCGATGAGATTCCATTTCCAATAAAGATCACGTGCCCTATCCCGAATAGACGAGTTGAAACAACCTCCACAATAGTTATGCTAAGAAAAGGTTCTAGCAAGCTATTACATACAACCTATTAACAAACGTCGAGAGAGTGTTTCATAGAAATAAGCTTGGCTTCGTGTAGCACCAAGGATACATTCTCACATATGCATGCTCATGATCAGTTCAGGTGAAATAGAAGGGTAATCGTAGGGACGTCTTACAAACAAAGGAAAAAAATTTAATGACGAGAGCCGTGATTCAAATCTTTTACCCTTTAAAACATATTGCGTAGTCTTAAACATTGACCTTATATGCAACAAATTGAATCATACTCTAGTTGACGTTTAAATAGTATTATTAGTAATATTAAAGTGTAAAAGCTTTAATATATTTTCGTGGTAGCGTATTCGATTGATGTTTTATCGCACCTACTAATTCCATCACGGGTAAGTAAAAAGAAAGGAAAGAAGAAAGGGATGTTTGATCTAAATGCTGTTTATGAACCTTTTGATGTCTCCTTCTTTCACCTTTCTTTATAAAAGTGTTGCAAAAAACATCATCATTTCTCTCAAGAACTCTTAATTTTTTTCTGACTTTCACCTCTTTCTTCTCTCTCTCTAAGATGGCAAGAAATTTTCTGAGCTCCAAGAAAATTCCACTGGAATTTTCCCAGCAGATTTTCTCACCTCCCAAACACCATAATATGCTTCAAAAGATGTCCAAGTTAATAATGAAAAGAGCCATTAATCATCAGCTCCCCACTCTCAGAGATTGCAGTAGACATGCCTTACAACTCTGGTTTTTATATTGTAACTTGTTTGCTTTTTTTTTTTTTTTTTTTTTTTTTTTTTTTAAATATATTTATTTATTTTTAATTGAGAATTTCAAATTTGAGTTTTGTTTAAAATAGAATAAAAATATTAGAATTTCAAATAAATATAAATAGTATTTTTATTTTAGTTCTTAATTCTAGCAATTTTATTGCATTTATCAACTTTTGATGGTTACTTTACTTCTATTAGGTTTAATTATTAAAATGATTTAACTCAACTAAAATTTAATATAATTTGTTTAAAAAATACCCTCAAACTTTAAAAACTTTCATTAATATCTTTTTTGTCGGTATTATATTTTTAAAAAATATTCATAAAATTTTAAAAGTAGCATTAACACACTTTATTCTTATAGAGAAAAATTTTAAAAAAATTTACGGTCGAGAATCGTCTATTGACACCTCATAAATTATCTACGAACGTTTTAATGTTACTCTGGAAAATTCATGAATATTTTAAAAAATGTGTGACTGCGCGATGGTACATGTATTTTTTTTTATAATTTTTTTACAAAATTTTAAAGTATTTTTGAAGTTTTAAAAAAAGTTTGAAGATATTAAAATCGATCATGTATAGCTTGAATGATTCTAACTTGTAATCTAAACTACACAAAATTGCAAATGAAACCTAAGAACACTTAGCCCTCATGATAAAGGACTCTCAGGAAAAGTAAAATTCAGATTACCCGTTGATCAAATATTTCAATACAAGAATATTTGTTTGAGATTTGAATCACTCCACAAGATTGATCATGTCAAGTTTTAATGATTGTACATGCAACATAAACTACATAAAATTGCAAAGAAACTTAGTCATTGGCTAAAGGAAAACACAAAGGCTCATTTTACTGTATTTTTCAAGTTTATTTTACAAGATAACATACATGTTTTTATAGAGTCTCAAAATAAAAGCTCTTAATCCACTACGAGGCCTTCCTAGAGTTGTAACTATATTTTATGACCATAATTAGCCACGATATATACTTTATACCCATAATAAAACTAATTCTAACCAAGATTCTAAAATTAATTTATTTTTAATGAAAGTTTAGATTATACATGTAATATTAGTTATTCGAAAAAAAAAAAATCGAAATCTTGCCGGAATTTGCGAGATTTTGGGCGAGCCACCGATTTTGCGAATTCAACCACCCACATCTCCTTAAGCATTTCACCTTCACACTTTCAATCAACCATCTCCTTCTCGTTTCTATTATGCAACTCACAACATTCGTCTGAGAGGTTTCAGTGAGAGAGAGAACGACAAGCACAAACCCATAGTTTTTTAGTCACAACGTGCTTCGATCTAGGATTTTAGGAGTGTACAAAGTTGAAAAATGAGTGTTTCTTAAAATACTCAAGCTATATGCTACTCTTACTTTCCGGGCACAAATGACAATGAAGGCTGAAATAACCATAGAAGTTAAGATAGAACAGTAGTATGCATTATTTTCAGTTAATAATTTCGTAGGTGGCCTTTTCATTTTCGTACTCAAAGATTATGTTAAGATTTTCTTTTGACGATATTATTTCTATTTCTTGTTTCAATTAAACATATAAGTTGATGACTTCGTTTCAAAGGTTTGGAACGGATAAGCATCACATTAGCATTTTAAGTGATATAATCTCCCAACATCAAACATTAGAGCTACAAATGGTAACATTACAAGAATACTTCATTAAATTCCCCAAATTTCCACACACGCCGACCATAATTTTTCATTCTCTAGAAAAGAAAAAAAAAAACAACAAAAGGTTGGTAACTTTTTGCTTTGTTTTTCCTTTTCCCCTTTGGCTTAGGGTCCACGAAAGTATTAAGACTTCTTCAAAATTGTCCCAAAAACCCCTTCATCCCTCCAAAACAATAAGCCCTAACCTTATTTTTTATTCTTAAGAAATGAGATTGAAGAACGTTACTGAGCTTGTCAGCTTGTTTTTTCTTCTTCTTTTTCTTCTTCCCTCCACCGTCGTCGTCGATACCACCACCACTGCTGCCACCCCCGCCGCCGTTACCTCCGTTGTCCACCCCAGACCCCACCCCCACGATGGTGGCGCCGCCGTGTTTGCTTCTCAGAAGAGACGAGTCTACACCGGTCCAAATCCTCTTCATAACAGATAAGTAAGTGAAGAAGGGACAAAAAAACGCATTAAAATTTGTTCTTCTTCATATATTTTTTTAATTTCTTCCCCATTTTCCCTTTTTTTTTTTGAATTTTTGCTGAAAGTGAAATATTTTTCTTCATGATCTTTTTCTTGATTGTACTTTGTTGGAATGTTGAAGTTATAATCTTCCATATATATATGTAAATGAGATTTTGTTGATGAAAAACTATTTAAAATATTGTATGTTTGTAATTAACAAGATTGAAATCAATGAATATTTTCATTAGGCTTTCTTAATTCTTTGATTTTTCTATTTTCAGCTTATGAAATTTGATTGCACGCACAATTTAGGACGTAGGATCTCACAATTCATCGGGTAGGGGCCAGCGTCCTCGCTCTCATATCGCTCAGTGTCTGGTTCTAATACCATTTGTCTGTTTTGGCTCCTTACGTATCATCATCGACCTCACGGTTTTAAAACGTGTTTCTTGAGGAGAAATTTTCACACCGAATTTCCATAAGCTTGAATTTTGAATGTTCTTGAATCTGATTTTTTTTTTCTTTCTTTTTGAAATCTAAAAAAGCTATTCCCATCCATTTTAATTTCTTTGTAAAGAATGATTATCAAAGGACCCACTTCTTGTATCATATAATTTTCTCCCACTCTCATCCACCTTCCACCATGTCATGTCCACCTCTTTGTCAAAAAAAAAAAAAAAAAAAAAAAA
>NW_019268565.1:1699868-1705940 GCF_002738365.1 Cucurbita moschata
AAAAAAAAAAAAAAAAAAAAAAAATTCATATTTTTAGTTATTTATTATAATTTCAAAATTAATTTACGTATAAATAGATGGGTATGAACATTTGAACCTCAGTCATTAAAAGAATTAATATAGGTCAATTACTCGAGTATATTCATTTATTAAAAAAGAGAAGTATTATTCATTGTGTTATAATCCATTATAATTAAATCATAATATAAAAAGTTTATCTTTCAAGGGTTGGTTGAATCTCTATTCTTCCCGTGGTTAGGCTAATTTAATAGAAATATATATTTATTTCAAAAATATTCTTAAATTTTAAAAAAAATATTGATAGTTTCTTTCGAATTTGGGAGGGTTTCAAAAATACATTCTGACTTTTAAAAATGTTTTAAAAATATCAGATATATTTTTAAAGTTTTATTAATATTCTTTAAATTTTTGATAGAAAAAATAAAAAGTATCCGTTGTTGTTAGTATAATCTTTCAAAAGTAACATTAATACCGTTAAATGATCTATGAAGTATAGATATATAGTTTCCGTCTATATATTAATGTAATAGCCTTTTGAGCCTCATCTTATAAAGTTAAGGTATTTTGAATTTTTTTTAAAAGTTAATTTATATTAATAAAACAGTATTATTAAA
The DNA here is from genome assembly GCF_002738365.1 of Cucurbita moschata. NCBI lineage: Eukaryota > Viridiplantae > Streptophyta > Magnoliopsida > Cucurbitales > Cucurbitaceae > Cucurbita > Cucurbita moschata. The sequence continues at coordinate 1,700,504 of NW_019268565.1, forward strand.
ACAAATTATTAATTTTGAAGCTCAAATTTTTTTTAGAGGCATACCCTAATTATTTTTTTATTCTAAAAAATATAAAAAATAAGAAACTTTTGCTTAAAAATAGAAATTCTTTAAGTGAAAAAACACTGAAAAAATAGTAGAAAATAGAAATTTTATTACTGTATTTCCATGTATTCTTTGTTGTTTTATAATTATTAGTTTTTTTTTTCTAAATCATTCTAAAATTAAAAGATTAAGTTAATAAAAAAATACACATAATAATAATAATAATAGAAAATATATAAAAATTATATTAAAAATATAAGAAAAAAACGGTTTCATTTTAATGATTGTTGGGTACACAAAGAAATAAGAGGGCTATTGAAGACATTGTGTTGGGTGTAGTGATTGAAATTTGAATTTCTTCTCTTATTATTATTATTATTATTATTATTTTAAATGAGAAAGAAATGAGCATAAAAGAAATAATGATGAGAAATTGGAAAGGGAATTCCTTTCTTTTTGTTCTATTTTTCATTTTTTTCAACTTACTTTTTGGTGTTTTATCATTTCTTCCCCTTTTGTCTCTTTCCTTCTCTATCATGTTAGGTTTGAGTATCCATTCCAACTAAGAACGACTTAACCGACTTAACCGAGTATAAGTTAGTTGAAGTACGGGTTTGCCAGTCACTAGATGGTGTACGAGCGAGGACGCTAGACCTCCCATGGGTAGATTAAAAGATCTTACATTAGTTGGAGAGGAGAACAAAACATTCTAATAAAAATGTGAAAATCTTTCACTTAGAGGCGCATTTTAAAATCGTGAGGCTGATGACGATATGTCACCGACCAAAATGGACAAAATCTACTAGCAGTGAGTTTGTGCCATTACATTTTAGGTATTAATAAGTTGATATTCGACACGATTTCTATCTAAACTATCGATTAAGGAAATTGTAAAACCAACATTAAATTATTTTTCTTAACGAAAATCTCGTCTCGTAAAAAAACTATATAAATTCTCAAAATCGACATCTTTATGTTGGGTATTCTTCTATGGTATGACTGACTTAGTGGTTTATGTACGACCAAGCTCACGCATCCTAGTTGTTTAGGGCGGGCGGAGTGAACTCTCATTCAATTTTGGTATTCAATACCGTTGAGATGCTTGGTTGACTCCATAACTTTAATAGAAAGATGACTTATTTAATAATTCATGCGTAAAGGTAAGAAACTTTGAATGAACTAATGCGAATGAGTGTAAACCTAGTTGTTCGTAGGCACAAAGACACAGAAGTTACTAAAATGAAATCATATTTTTTAATCCGACCGCTCTATAGTTATATTTTATGTTCATATAACCTAACCAAGTTGGTTGGATCACCAACTGATCATAGCCTAATTGGTTGTTTCGATCTTTCCACTCCAAATATTGTAATAAAAAAAGATTGGTTGGGTCCATTTTTCTTTTTTCTTTCATCTTTTTTAGTACCTTCTTCAATTTTGGCTGGTTACCAATTAGGTCTATGAATCTACTTTAATTATTATATTTTGTTCACTTTCTTTTTTTTTTTTTTTTTTTTTTTTAGGGCGCTTATACCGAGAGAGTGGGCCTTATGGGGTAGGGCACAAACCAACAGGGACAACACGCCCCACATCGCCCACCTCTATATTGATTCTGAATTTGTTCCAACCGCTGTCACACATGAATTCTGATCACGTTAAAGATATTTAGTCTTGAATTATAGTTTACCATAATATCATATTTGATATTTTAGTATAGTAAGATATTACGGCTTACCATAGGTATTATATTTGCCGTTTTAGTTTAGACAAATATCTTGTATCCATTTATTGTTCTTTCCTCTCTAAATGATTATAAAGAGAACTTCCTCCCTCTTTTAAAGGGGGTAGTTTTAACAAATATTTTCAACCACATAGGCCTAATCAACCAGGAGCATTGAGCCATGCCAAACACCCCCATCTTTTTAAGAACTTTAAAGCTCTAATAGCTTTAGCACTAAATTTAATTTCAACGACTAACTACCATAAATTGGGTGAAAGTTAGCATCTTAAGAAAAACCTAATCTACCAAGACCCTCCCATTCCTATCCTTCCAAACGTCCCATGAATGCTCGACCCCATTGAAATCTCAGGTTTTAAGCTTTTGGGAAGTTTCGGTGAGTTTGACGAAACCTCATTTTTTAGAAGAAATCCCGTGACCAAGGTCTCACTCATTATCTGTCCATAATGCTTCTTCTAAAACCAAGGTCTCACTCATTGGTCACTGGGTTTCTTGTAAGAGCCTAAACCCACTATTATCAGATATTGTTCTCTCTTTTCTTTCATTACGGGGCTTCCCTACATGGTTTTAAAATGTTTCTGGTAGGAAGAGGCTTCCACACCCTTATAAGGAATGTTTCGTTCCTCTCTTCAACGAATGTGGGATTTCACATTCTTGCATATGGGCCATTTCTTGATTTGTGCATGTCATCCATGCGCAAAGACCATACTAATCTTCTCTGTATGGTTCCAATTTTATCAAACGTCCCCGAAGGGATGAACTTATGCTTCTACCATTTATATAGGATATCTCATTGGTATTCTTAAGCGAGGGGGGATTCCTCTTAAAAGGCCCACATGGACATAGAAAAATAAAAGTAATTCCAACCCATATACTCTTTTGAGCCAAAGAATCTTTTGTCACTGTCGTTATAACTAGAAGTTATAACTAGAAGATATGAAATGATGCAGAATTTTATTAAAAAATTCATTATTTCTTTCTTGAACTCTAAATGCTTTATTTTTGTAGTTCCATCTAGCAATTCCTTCTTCTATATTCAATAGGGGTGATGTAATAGCTGGAAAAAAAAAATCATAAATAATAAAATAAATAAAGAATTAAACAAATAAAAATAATTATAAAAAAATAGTTAAAATAATAATAATAAAAAATAAATAAATAAAAATCTTTCCCACTTTTCTCCACCAACCTCTCATTCATTCCCACAAATATCTCTCATCAACCCATCCTTATACCAGAAAGTAATAGTTACTGCAAAAAGAAACAAGAAAACAACAATTGTTAGATTTACTTGAGAAAAGAATGAGAAAAACAACAACTGTCAGATCTACTTCAGAAAATAATGAGAATGACCTTTAACCAGTTGAGATTCATGGGAGATTTACACGAAGATAGATATGATCAATAAGGTATATATTAAATCTTCATTTTCTTTTATCCTATTTTTTTAGAAATCACAAGCCAATTATAGTTAGATCTTCATTAAATTATTACCACGATTCACCTTTGAGTTAGAAATTAAATGTCAATCATTTATACATAATTCTAGTAAATCACGTCACATTAGTAATATTAGATTAAATTTATATAAGTAGTCAAATGAATAGATTAAAAATAGAATGGCCTATAAAGTTTGTGAACACCAAAGATTTGGAAACAGGGATCCACTCCAAACAAAGATCCACTCCAAATTTGAAATAAATGAGAACAAAATTAAAAAGCAACAGAGTATATATAGATAAAAAAAAAAGGAAGATTCAGTAATTAAAAATAAAGCCCAGAATAACTTGAAATAACTTTATCTACTTTTTTTTATACAATAGTAACTATGAAAAATATAACAATGGACCATGTAAATTAGAGAAATAATCTTATAGAGTTCAAACTTGAAATTGATGTCATGGGCTCACATAAGTTGACTTGGATTTCAAAGGACAGAATCGAACTTTTATTAAGGATATATTCGTGACAACAACTTAAACTAACCAGGTAAGTGATCTTACTGTCAGCATGGTTATATTTGATGTTGACACGTACCTGTGGTTCTGCACGTGTCACATATTTTGATATGTGTGAATTATCTGTGAATTGATATGCTTATATTATGTTTTTGTTATAATATGTGAATTGTATGATAATAATTGTGGTACGATGTGTTCAAGGATATGTTTGAGATAGAGTACGAGAAGGATGCACAAAATGAAATGTAACGATAGGAGTAAGATACGTTCATGAAACGTTAAGATTAGGTTACATACTGGAGTGCTATGGATAAGAGAGATTGATGAAAGAATATGGTTAGGATATGGGTAGAAAGGGATAGGTTTGTGATAGATTGATAGAACGATAGCGTTAGGATACGTTCCTGTGATGATATGACTAAGGTATGTTCACGTAATGATATGACTATGATAGGTATAAGAACGTTAAGACTATGATAAGTTAGGGAACGATATGACCACGAAGTGTTTACGCTATGACATATTTATGATACGATATATTGTGATGTGATGTGTTATATTTAGATTGTTTTGTGTGACCATTGAGATAATTGTTGTATGAATTGTACGTTATGAAATGACATATTAAAAGCATGAAGCGTTATGTTATGTTTTCTAAATTGTATGTATATAACATGTTATGAATGACATGATATCACGATAAATGAAATGAAATGAAATGTAATCCCGTTAGGATTATGTATGATACATAGACTGAAAAATGAAAAATGACATGTTAAGCATGAAAGATGATAGTTGGGTTATATTCATTAATGATAAAAGTAGAAATATTGGGGACCTCATGCATTATGTGTGCTCATGCATTTGGGGGGATACCCCCATTCCATCACGAGGGTACGGACGCGTACATCCAATAGCAGGATAACGATTGTTATGTTTTACATAGCGCTGCCGTGACGGTTACTAGTTCTAACGGGTGTCCGGCCTAAGGAGCTCCCAGAGTATGCTCGCCCGACAAGGAAAGTGGCCCAGCGGTGTGCGAACTGACTGGTGAGCCCATACTCGCACGTATGGGCTGCATGTAGAGTATATGGTACACGTCCAAATTACCCGTTAGGACAGTAGTGTAGGAAAATAAATTGAAAGGATAGGTTCCATCATTGCATTTATTTTCTTAGACTTAGGCTAGAATAGGATGTTTTTAACTTAAACGCTTATTTATTTTATTTAGTCTTTTGTTGTGTCGTTTTAAAGATGTTTCGAAACACGTAAGTACATGGCTGTGTTTTAAGATAAAGGATGTGTTTTATAGAATTTAAATAAAGTCTTCCGCATTCAATGTTTCGGATATGTATATAGTAGCGACCTTAAATTAAGTAGAAAATTTCGGATCGTTACAGGTGAGGAGATTAGTTTGATCGACACCAACAAAAATTTGTTTGAATTTATTTATATTCACCAATTCTTATCTTCTTCCTAATTTGGTAGGGTTGAAACTTCTACCAAAGAATCTACTTGTCATTTATATTTTGGCATTTAACAATTTATTATAAGAACAACTTTTGAAATGGGACGAAATCATTTTTTACTATGCATTGGATAACCAAGAAATTATTAATTATTAGTGTTATTTTCGTTATATGCATGGAACAAAAAAAAAAAAAAAAAAAAAAAAAAAAAAAAAAAAAAAAAA
>NW_019268565.1:1706123-1731885 GCF_002738365.1 Cucurbita moschata
AAAAAAAAAAAAAAAAAAAAAAAAAAAAAAATTAATGATATGGAATATTTCATAATACAATTTGAAATATCACCATCTAATTTGTACCTTCAAATTTTTGTTTGAACTAAATTAGTTTTTTAAATATTATGAGATAGCAAGGGAAATTTGGACAAAATTAATTTATTAGATCATGAGAATGAGTTAATTAGTTAATTTAATTTGTTTCATCTCATTATTGTAACTTCTCAAAAGAGTAGGTTTATTAAATCTACGGTCTTTCACTCTCACCCATATCTCTCTTACAAATAGGAGTTCATCCCTGGCTTAGAATTAAAATTAAAATACATTATTAACTTGTAAAATATTAATCTTATAAAATAATTTATTTATAAAGAGAGATTAAATATTACGTGATATAATTTTATATAAACTTATTGCGTAAAACTCATGGCGTATAATAGTCTTACTTTCATGTCTTTGTACAATTTGGATCCAATCATTTGTACTAATTATAAAATGTATCGTATCAATAGTACTATGAGACTGTTTTACTCAAGTTTATTCATATACCATACTCTTTAAGTTATTTCTTGAACGTGATGCTCTCATAAGTCAACCACATATTATTCAGGATTATACTAAAAATCTATAACTTTTCATAGGTTAAATTGAAACTAAGATAATCAAAATTATTATTAAAACTAAATCATAACAAACGAGACTTTAGGTCATAAATTTCAATAATTATAACGGCTCGAGTTTCTAAAACTCTAAATTGATTCAGGTTCGTTACTAAATATATGCTAACGTCATTTTGAAGTAGAAAGATAAAAACATACTAGTGGTGAACTCATACATTTAAAAGAAAAATTAAACTTAGTACACATTTAAATGCATCTGAGAAGAATAAAACATCCAAATTTATTTAAAAACAGAAACTCTATTGTTTGGAGTTTGCAATACCTCATCCTAGTTTTCCCACTTATGCACAAATTCCATTGATTTTTTAGGAATATTCAACAAATAAATGCAATTATCTTTAGCATTGTAATGGCACAACCGGTAGTTGCATCTATAACTAAGCCAATCTTGACTCTCGGGCCAAAATAATTCCATTGCCACATGTTTATTTGATGGCGTTTGTATATTACACCAAAGAAGGGTGGTTGCGAAAAAAAATTCACTTTGAATTCCCAAGTAAGTCATCATTTTTTGATTTGCAGTGAAGGAATAAAGTCTGACCTCGACTCAATTAGTTAATGACCGTCACCTTCTACTCATTAAAAGGTGCATAGGATTTGAGCTTGCAAAAGTGGGTTTCTTGTCGCTGCCGTTATCACTAGAAGATATGAAATGATGCAGAAGTTTATTCTCACCCATATATATCAAAGGATAAGCTTTTACAGATAACAGTTCATAATTCATTTAGAATGAAGATCAAACCGCATATGATTACTCTGTAAAATAATAATTTTCTAAATGAACTGATTTATAAACAGAAATTAAATCTTACCTGATCTGATCTAATCTTATACAAACTATTGTGTAGTATGCTCTCATTCTTATGAATTCATACTTACAACTTGGATCCAATCATTTGTTGCAATGATAAAGTGGATCGTAGCAATGATATTGTGAGAATAAGATTCTCAACTTTATTCATATAGATTATTTCTTAAACATGATGCTCTTATATACTAATCACAGTGTTCAAATCACATATGGTTCAAGATTATACTAAGATTCTATAATTTTTCATACATGTACAATGTTAAATTGAAACTAAAATAATCATTATTATTAAAGCTAAATCATAAAAAACGAGTGTAACGACCCTAAATTTCCACATACTCAGAGTCGCAAATAACGTCTCATGTTCATCTCTAATGCAGAAATATAACTCTTAAAATGAACATCATTTATAGCATAAACTTCGAAAATGCTTAAAACAACTTTTATGGAAAACACAGTCCTTGTCTTGCGTGTTTAAATATGAAATACTGAAGTTTAGAGAAAATAAAAACAAATACAAAATAATTTTTAACTATGGAATGCAAAACAATTTATTCTAACCTAAGACTAGGAATTTAAATATGAGTCTACCATATGCACGTACCATAGTCTCTACTCTCAATGTCGCCGTCCTCCGTACAAGTGTGCCTTGTCTTTACTTGAAAAATGATGTGGCACACGGCCTGAGTATTTCGAAAAATACTCCGTAAGTGGCCCTATAGGGGGCCATGTAAATGCAAACACATGCAATCATGATTTAGGGGCCTATCTCTATCATCATAGGGGTGGTCTCCAGTCTCGAACAAATTGAATGTGTAGTACTTCCCTACACATGACTCACAGGTGCGAGTGTGAATCCCCAGAGCGCTCGCACACCTGGACCCTCTAGCCAAGCTAATTTGTAGCGATGTTCGAAGGTCAGCGGAACCCTATAGTGTCATGTGCCTCATGAACACCCTCATCATCATACTGTGTGCATTCACACTCATCATCATAATGTGCACATTCGCACTCATCATAATAATATGCACATCCGCACTCATCATCTCTAGGGGAAGTATCCCTATGCTTATGAACATACAATATGTATGAGGTCAATCTAATGTCCATCTTATTATCTCTTCTGACACAGCCCTCTAGTTTCATCTCTCTATTATATTAAGTAACACATGATCGTGGATATTTATATTAATATAATTTTCATGCTCTTAGGGTTGTGTCCTATGTCGATCTAACGACATCATTGTTGGGTTTTATGTCCTAAAACTCATAGTTTGTAAACAAAGATATATTCTATTTTCAATAAAGTTATTATTGATGTTTATTCAGTAAAAATTGTTATTGAATAAAATGAACTTTACGATCATTAATCTAAATCCAATAAACTAAGAACACTCTGGCTATAGTATGATTACTTGAACTATATGTAGAGACATAAGAGGGGATCAAGTTCAAGTATATAGTCAAAATGATCTATAGTATAAGGATAAGGCTGAGTACCTTATTCTGGGGACACTATGGATGCGGCCCACTTTTGTATATGATATAAACAATGTGATCACTAAATTGTACATGTGAAGACATGTGAGTGGGGGCATCCTATGCAATGAGTATTGCATAAGATCGGACCATGAAGAAAACCACTCTCACTTTATAATGTCGTTTACTGTTGAGACTGATTTTCTTTTCACTCGATAACCTAGGCAACTCGGTTTTAATCCTGAGCTAACCATGAACTCATGTTTATTCGGAATTATCCTTAGATTTGTATGGGTGAGAGTGGCTCTAATTCGTCGACTCAACAGGCCTCCCATTTCAGGGGTAAGACTGGGTGAATGGCTGGGGACGTGGGGTGCAAGACGGAATTCACTCTTACCCACTTTTAGGGATAGAAGAAAGGTAGTTCCCTTAAGCACTGACTTCAGGTCTTGAACAAGGGGCCCCACCCTCTCATTGGCCTGAGAGGGATTCGGTTTACTGGTTGGACCACAAACCAATTGTTCATTAGAGGATCAGTGAGACATAAGGAACAAGAAGTAACTTCAGGGGTAAAACGGTAAATTGACCCAACTCTAGTTACGAACAACCTGTGAAGGATCGACTTACTAATCATGGTTATATCAGATGGACAGAAATATATCTATAGTGAGGGGAGTGCAACTACTAGGCTATAGTGGAGTGTCCTAGTAGTTAACGAATGTTGGTTAACTAGGTTAATGAGTTTAACCGGTTAATCTTGGATCGTTGGAGCCCATGATCTATAGGTCCATTAGGTCCCTCTGCTAGCTCATATCGGACTAAACCATAGAACAGTGTGACGAGTGAGTTCGAAGTGTTCGAATTCAAATTAGGGAATATGCGTTACATATATACGATATATTTAACCGCAATTTTGTTTTATTTACTAATTAAACAAAAAGAGAGAATCTGAGATATTTAAATAAGATTTAAATATCTTAATCAATTATGTGTCGGAATTGATTGGGATTGGCATTTGAATTAATATTAAATATTAATTAAATAGTTTAATTAATCATTTAGTGTTACTTTAATTTGAAATTCATTATTCAAATTAATTGTTGAATTAAAATGAAGAAAGTCAAAATGTTGACTTTCATCTAATGGAAAAATCCATGTTAGTGGAATTTTGAGGTGTCAAAATTTGGTTAACTCAAACATGCATGCTTGCCACATCATCCCAAACATTTGAGTGGAATTTTAAGTGTCAAAATTTGGTGATCTCAAATTTGCATGAACATGCAAACATGACTCTTTAAATAGAGTGATCATGATACATGGAAAGTGTTCTTCATCTTGGTGAAAAACCTTGAGAAAAACCTCTCACAAACACTCTCTTCACATATACAAAATTCCTCCCAAGTTTAGTCACTCACCGGATTCCACAATCCCGTTCTAAGGCCGGAGGATAGTGGAGAAGACACTAGTGGTGGTTCGAAACCGGTTCGTGAGGCAAAAGGAGTTTGAACTACAAAAGGTTAGTATTTAAACTCATTAAGTTTTAATACTTATGAACATGCTAGTTATTTACAATAATTGATGTTCTAAAAGTGCCTAAGATCCAAATTGCTTCCGCATGTGTTAGATTAACACCATCAATCATGAAGTATGACACTAATGTAACGATACGCATTCCAGACAAAAAAAAAAAAAAAAGATGAAAATCTTGCGATTTTCGGCGAGGGTTGCTAAGAGAACGCACTATTTCCTCGAGTCCCCACATTAAACCCTAGGGTATCTAAGTAGCCACCCTTCTGTTGAGTCGTTGCTGTACCGTGAGAGAGAAGCAGTAAGTTTGAGGTGGAGGATTGATAACGCCGCGAGACTTAAGACGTTTGCGAGCCTTAGGTGGGAGCGAATCAACACTGGGGTGCATCAGGACAAGGAGGACAGACGCATCGTCATGGACGAATGAGCAACGATGATCTCACCGACGACGACAGTCAAGTTCCGCGATTAGGGTCGCTGAGACTCTTGGGCAAGGAAGACAGAGCAGCAGGTGTGGGTTGGTTCTTCGGGTATCCCGCGAGTTCGCCCCAACCAGAGTACAGCCCGTACCTTGCAGGCCGCGCTCGGACACCGTCACTGGATTGCGTCTCCATTTTGGCCCAAGACCAGCTACACTGATTCATCCAGAAATCATGCACCGTCAATGACCTTTGCAGTTCATTGGCTCGGCCCTTTGACTTTGTCGGCTCGGCACTTCAGCTTCGTCGACGGCTTTGGTGCTTTCCACAGCTCGGCTCAGCAGCATGGCTTGGCAGCTCAGTGGCTTGGTATACGAATAATATATCGATTCCTAGGTTTTCGACCCTTCTGTAGCCATTCCCTCCCTCATTTCAACCATTTGAGGTCAGTGTAACTCCACTTCGATAAAAATAGGTTGTGATAAGAATGTACCTTGTGATAAGAACGTACCTTAGTAGTTAGGCATAAGGGCTAGTTCTGAAAGGACTCTAAGTGTATCATGTGATCTTTGTTAGATAAAAGCCTGAGGTTTCCTTATTTAGCTTTAACGTTTTAATCAGTTGATTGAATATCTTCCTTTGACCATTTGACAAACACGATCTAATGATTACCAACTTTTTAGGTAGCCATGTTGGAAGGAAGTGGCACAGATTTAGTTGGCCACTCTCGGCCATTTTTAGGATAAGTTAATTATTTAAATAGGTGAATTTGTTGAGAAAGAAAATATCACCTATTTTTAAGCAAAGTCAAATCTCAAGTTCTCTCACTGTTATTTTTACACTTTCTGTTTTTATTTTCTTCCCACTGTCTTTCCGTTAACGATTTCCTCTTACACCAATTGTGAAAAGGGATTCCCCTCACCTTGTCAAAAAGCAACACCTGGTATGAGAGCCAGGTTTAATCCATCAGTGGTATATCATTACGGAAGAGCCAACCTTATCAACAATCAAGTTGAATAGCTCAAGTGGTTAGAGTGTCGACCTAACAACACACAGGTCTTAGGTTTAAGTAGAAGAAAATGTAAAGCGCAAAAACACACACATCGTGGGGTCCATCCTAAGCAGGCTCACTCTCTCTTCTACGCCATATTACGGTTTGTGCCCCCAGAGATGCTGGCGTCTCTCTCTACCAAGTGCATTGCATAATTGGCCTGGGAGGGAATCAAATCCCGTCTGGTTGGTGTGTCAACGAGTACGGGAATCCAACATCGAGCAATTGCAGAAGGAGCTCTTAAAGATCCATTTTAAGGACAGAGAATCCGTCGGTGACTATCAAGCAGCTACAGAAGGAGCTCTTAAAGATCCATTTTAAGGATGGCGAATCCGTGGTGACTTTTTAATGTGGATTACGGGGCTTGCCAACAGCATCACCACTCTTAGTGGAAGTATAAGAGGTGACCGAAAGATTGCATCGAGTAGCGGAAGAATAATGTCGCTTCAGCTGTCGCGACAAGGAGGGTCGTCTACTCCTCATAGAGGAGGAATGACTTGCACGCCTAAAGCTCTGCGACAACACCGACGAGAGCAATGGGTCCTCCAGCCGCAAAGGCAGGAAGAAGCCATGGAAATTGCGCGGGAAAGAGGGGGGATCAAAAGAAAGAGGCGACCGATAGCGGGCCAATCCAGTGCTCGAACTGCGGGAAGAAGGGCCACCTGAGCAAGAATTGCTGGTCGCGGGCGCACGTGCAGGAAAGAGGGGGATCAAAAGAAGGAGTCGATCGATAGCGGGCCAATCTAGTGCTCGAACTGCGAGAAGAAGGGCCACCTAAGCAAGAATTGCTAGAGTAAGCTCAAGAACAAAGAGAAGGTCCATGTGGCTCGATCCGAGGAGGAAGAGTCGGCTCTTTTCATGGTGAGTGCATCGGTCTTATCCGATGACGTCCCCAATTTCGATTCCAAATCCACGGAGGTGGAGGTTTCATGGTCAGTGCATCGGTCTTATCTGACGTCTCTAGTTTCTATTTCAAATCCATGGAGGTGGAGGTAATCGACGTCGGCATAACTGCTCCTCTAGTGAGCATTGAACCCAAGGAAGAGCTCTAGCTGGGCGTAACAAAGGCACCAGTTGGGGAGCCAATTGAATTGAAGGAGGAGCGAGTGTTCGCTCAGATCAGCGAGAGGGGCGAGCAGCATGAGCACCGATGATGGGTCCTCGACATAGGGGCAACAAACCATATGATCGAGGCCAGGTCTGCATTCTCTGAGGGGATTTGCGGGACGGTAAAATTCGACGACGACTCCATCGTCAAGATCGAAGGGCGCGACACCTTCCTATTCATTGGCAAGGGAGACGAGCACTGCAAGCTGACCGACATCTACTTCATCCCGAGGCTCAAGGCTAATCTTGTGAGCTTTGGTCAACTCGATGAGGCCGGCTGCCACATTTCCATCGAGCGCGGGCTACTCAAGGTCTGCGATGATCAACGATGGCTGCTCACGCAAGTTTGACGCACGAAAAATCGCCTTTACATCCTAGAGTTGGAGATAGAACAACCGGTCAACCTCTCGGTCAGGACCAAAGAAGTATCTTGGAGGTGGCATGCAAGGTATGGGTAGCTATACTTTTCTGCTCTAGAAAAACTACAGAAGGAGAAGATGGTGCACAGTTTGCACGCAATCAAAGGCGTGAATAAGATGTGCGACGGGTGCCTCATCGGCAAACAGAGGCACACCCCCTTTCCGTCTTAGACATCCTACCGTGCCGATGAGCCATTGGAGCTTGTACACGACAATATCTGCGGGCCCATCAAGCCGGTGACCCCATGTGGCTGATCCTACTGCAAGCAAAAAGTGAGGCGGCAGAGGCGATTAAGCGCATCCGGGCGTGAGCGGAGGTCGAATGCGGGAAGAAGATACAAATGCTGCACACGAACCGAGGTAGAGAATTCACCTCAACGAGCTTCTGTAAGTACTACAATGAGTTTGGCATGCAACGGCTGGCGCCCTACTCCCCCCAGCAGAACGGAGTGGTGGAACACCAAAATCAGACCATCGTCGGGACAGCAAGGTCTTTGCTAATGACGGTTGGTATGCCAGGGAGATTCTTGGGAGAGGCGGTAATGACGGCCGTCTATCTCCTCAATCGGTTGCCAACGTGAAGCCTCGGCGGGAAGATGCCATATGAGGCCTGGTACAACAAAAAGTCAGCGGTTTATCATTTTCGAGTGTTCGACTGCGTCGCATACATGAAGGTAGCACGTCCCCACCTCGCCAAGCTTGATCCCAAGGGGCTGAAGGTCATCTTCATCGACTATGAACCTAGGAGCAAGATGTATAGGCTCTATGATCTTGCAGGGGGGCGAGCTCACGTGTCTCGCGACGTCATCTTCGACGAAAGCACCTTCTGGCAGTGGAACGACGTGACCGAGGCAGACCAAAATCCAAATCAGTTCACGGTAGAGTACCTCGTCACTGAGCCAAGAGAAGGAGGAGCGCATCATCAGGAACCGTCACCATCGCCAGCAGTTGCAACCCCTAAACAAGTGGAGATTGCAACAACACAGACTATAGATTCGACGCTGGATGCCGATTACGATGATGAACTAGTGGCCAGGTATCGGAGGATGGAAGACCTAGTGGGAGGAGGTGAACCACCTGGATTGGCGCCGCGTGAACTCGAACAAGAGGTGGCCGAACTGCATGTCAGCAGCGCAGATAAACCAAACACCTTTACCGAAGCAGAAAGGAACGTGCGCTGGCTGAAGACAATACAGGAGGAGATGACATCCATCATCGAGAACCAGACATGGAGTCTGGAAGACATGCCGCCAGGACAACAAGCCATAGGCCTGAAATGGGTCTTCAAATTGAAGCGTAATGAAAAGAGAGAAGTTGTGAAGCACAAGACCCGTCTGGTGGCGAAGGGCTACGTCTAGAAGCAAGGAGTGGACTTCGAAGAGGTATTTGCTCCGGTGGCAAGGTTAGAATCCGTCCGCCTTTTGCTGGCAAACGCGGCACATTTCTCTTGGGAGGTTCACCACATGGACGTGAAATCCGCTTTTCTTAACAGAGAGCTGAAGGAGACCGTCTACGTCTGACAACCACCTGGCTTCCTGGACAACGACAACCCCGGTAAGGTACTGCGCCTGCACAAGGCACTCTACAGGCTTCGGCAAGCACCACGAGTCTGGAATGCAAAGCTCGACAGTACCCTACTGTCACTGAAGTTCAAGCGTTGTGCCTCTAAGCATGCCATGTACACGCACGGGCACGACGAGCAGCGATTGATTGTGGGGAGTGTACGTCGACGACCTCATAATCAATGGAAGCGACATGGAAGTCCTTGGAAGATTCAAGAGAAAGATGTTTAAAGAACTTAAAGATGAGCGATCTTGGCATACTCAACTACTACCTCGGCATCGAAGTGCAACGGAGTACTGCCGGCATCACCATCTGTCAAAATGCGTACGCAAAGAAGCTACTGGATACTGCTAGGCTAGCAGGCAGTAACCCTACAAGGACGCCAATGAAGGCTTGACTCCAGTTGAGGAAGGCCGGCACTACGACGACAGTCGACTTCACCAATTACCGCAGCATTGTCGGGAGTCTGCACTATCTGGTAAACACACGCCCTAATCTTGCTTATTCCGTTGGATATGTGAGTAGGTTTATGGAAGCACCTAGGGAGGAGCATCTAGTGGCTTTCAAGCGCATCCTGCTATATATGTAGCCAAAACCAGAGGCTGGGGTGTAAGATACTACGCAGGGAGAGAAAAAGAGAAGCTTGAGCTGATCGACTATAGTGATAGTGACATGGTAGTTGATATTGATGATCGTAAGAGCACCAGCGAGATGATTTACTTCCTTTCAGGCGGCGCGATCTGCTGGCAATCAACTAAGCAAAAGGTAGTTGCTTTATCATTTTGCGAAGCAGAGTACATTGCGGCTTCGACGTAGCAACATAGGGGGTCTGGCTTGCGCGACTGATGGAAGAACTCATCGAAAAAGAAGGCGATCCACCAATGCTTTATGTTGACAATAAAGCTACGATCTCCCTGACTAAAAATCCGGTTTTGCATGACCGGAGCAAGCACATAAAGATCAGGTTCCATTACATTCGGGAGTGTACAGATCGGGGGCTTATCAAGATTGACTTCTTCCGAACAGAGGAACAGCTTGGAGACATCTTCACCAAGTCTCTGACACGGGTAAAATTTGAGGAACTTCGTTCAAAGATAGAAGTTCAAATAATAAGGTAGATATACCACATGTTTTGGGAGGGGATTGTTAGACAAAAGCCTAAGGTTTCCTTATTTAGGTTTACATGTTTTAATCAGTTTTTGACCATTTGACAAACACGATTGAATGGATTACCATCTTTTTAGGTGGCCATTCTAGAAGAAAATGGCACAGATTTAGTTGGCCACTCTCGGCCATTTATAGGATAACTTAATTATTTAAATAGGTGAATCTGTTGAGACATATAATCACCCCTTTTTAATCAAAGTCAAATCTCAAGTTCTCTCTCTGTTATTTTTACTCTTTCTCTGTTTTTATTTTCTTCTAACAACTTTCTTCTCTCTTTTAGTTTCCTCTCACACCAATTGTGAAAAGGGATTCCCTCTCACCAATGGTCAAAAAACAATAATCTTACGGGGGTAATTAGGCGTCAGAGTTAGCGTCACGAGTGACTTCTGCCAAGGCCAAGGAGGTAAGTAACCTTACTGTTTGCGTTAGTTATCTATGTGTAATGATGCGTGCACTGTGGCCTTCACACATATTGTGTGTGCTGTCAACGTATGCTATGCCATGTGTTTATCTTGTTGTGAATTGTGAATGTATACCATGTATGCTATGTTAAGTATCTTCTTGTGGTGAAATGTCATGTATGTCATGCTCATGTATGTGATGTTGTTGCCATGAATTGTTTTACCCTGTATGCATGAAATTAATTGATATGTC
This sequence comes from Cucurbita moschata, assembly GCF_002738365.1. Taxonomy (NCBI): domain Eukaryota; kingdom Viridiplantae; phylum Streptophyta; class Magnoliopsida; order Cucurbitales; family Cucurbitaceae; genus Cucurbita; species Cucurbita moschata. The sequence goes on from NW_019268565.1 coordinate 1,717,004, forward strand.
GTGAATGTGTCGGGAGTTTTACGTGCCATGGATGTGTTGACTGGTGTACTACAATACCCTCATATGATGTTCCATTAAGTCATGCCATGATGTAGGCGTTAGAGACTCATGCATGTTGTGTCTTATGCATAGGATTACCACTACGTTATGTAATGATGGTACGGACGTGTACATACGTTATGTAATGATGGTATGGACGTTATGTAATGATGGTACGGATGCAATAATGCTCTACAGACCTATCATTAAAACATCCTAGCGGTGGCCACCAATCCGGACTAAATTGGATGTGCAATACTTCCCTACGCACGACCCACACGTGCGAGCGTGAATCTCCAAGCGATTTGCAGCTCCCTTGGACCCATCATAGTCGAGCTAGCTGTTCGTCGTGACCTTCAAAGGTCAACAGACCTCTGAGTGTCATGCACGATATGATCACTAACATCATCATAGCATACGCGTCTGTACTTATCATTGTAAAAGGAGAAGTATCCCGATGCTTCTGTGCGTATAGAAATGCATGAGGTCCCAATGGCTTCTCGTCTTTAAAACATCTTTATGACACAACCCTAGTTTCATCCTTATATTACTATCAATAATATATGTGATGGTTTCACCATAACACCATGATGAAGGCAATATCCTTGTTGCATAGGGCTTTCACTTCTCGAGCTAGGATTCTAATGGACTTTTCTTCATAACTTAAGTCTTTATTCATCTGAAGGGGCTCGTAGTCTATTACGTGGATAGGATATGTCATGTATTTCCTCGACATTGACACATGGAATACATTGTGTACACTTGAGAGAGAGGGCGGTAGGGCTAGTCTATATGCCATTGGACCAATTCATTTGAGAATTTTGAAGGATCCAATGAATCGAGAGCTTATTTTTCCTTTATGCCCAAACCTCAAGACACATTTCATTGGTGCTACTAGAATACTAGGTCCCCTATTTCGAACTTTATGCTCCTACACCTTACATCAACATAGCTTTTCTATCTACTTTGAGCAGTACGCATCCTCACTCAGATTTTTTGAACGACCTCATTGGTGACTCGAACTAATTTGGATTCTACCAATTCTCTATCGTCTACTTCATCCCAGGATAACGTGGATCTACATTGTTTTCCATATAAGGCCATGAACAGTGCCATCCTGATGGTTGCTTGTTAGTTGTTGTTGTATGAAAATTCCATTAGGTGTAAATTGAAATCCCAACTTCCCTTAAAATCTAATACGCAAACGCGTAGGATGTCCTCTAGGATCTGATTTAAACGCTCTGTCTGACCATCTGTTTGAGGGTGGAAGACAGTGTTGAAGTTGAGACGAGTACCCAACGCTTTTTTAAGTTCGTGCCAAAATGCCAACGTAAAGCGTAGGTCTCAATCTGACACTTGGACTCCATGCAATCTTACTATCTCTTTCACATACAATTGAGCCCAGTTATCAACTGTATATGTTACTTTTTACGACAGGAAGTGTGCCAACTTTGTTAATCCGTCAATAATTACCCAGATTAACATGTAGCCCTTCAGGTTCTCAGTAGTCGTATATGTTACTTTTTACGACAGGAAGTGCAGGAAGTGTGCCAACTTTGTTAATCCGTCAATAATTACCCAGATTAACATGTAGCCCTTCAGGTTCTCAGTAGTCTTGAAGTCCATGACTATTTTAAGGTTTCAAGACTCTCCGGAGAAGTTGGAAGTATTCTCCGTTTAAGTTGGATTTTTTAAGAGTTTACCAGGTTTTTTAAGAGGAGAAGTTGGGTTTACCAGTTTTTAGAGGAGAAGTTGGAAGTATTCTCCGTTTAAGTTGGATTTTTTAAGAGTTTACCAGTTTTTAGAGGAGAAGTTGGAAGTCGGCTGAGAGATGATGGAAGAAACAAAACACGTCGCCTGAGAGATTCGAACTCTCGCGGGGAAACCCCATGTACTTAGCAGGCACACGCCTTAACCACTCGGCCAAAGCGACTCATGTCATCCTTAGTCTCATTTTTCTTTCAAATTTTGAAAAAAAATTAGACAAGGTTGCATTTGGTAAATATACTTATATATTGAATTCAATCACATGGATAAAATATTAACAATATATTATTGTTTTTGAACTCATTAGACCACTTGGTTTAGAATGCATAGGCCCAAATGCTCTTTGGTCTTATAGCCTTATAAGATAAAAGCTAAAAAATTATCTTGCATGAAAAATAATATCTATATACATGTAAAATAATTAATTCTAACGTTTAGAGAATTACCTTTTACGAGTCTTTTCATTTTATCAATTTGACATCAATCAAATGAACTGTAAAAGAAAAATACCTTTTACGAGTCTTTTCATTTTATCAATTTAACGTCAATCAAATGAACTGTAAAAGACAAGTATCAAATGAACTGCAAAAAACAAGCATTCGTGACTGCCAAAGACAATTAATTGAAATCTGCTTTTACTTGTGACAATTCGACGAGTGTACCATTTTTCGACTTAGGACATTTGCAACCACAATTGTCTTTCTGTGCTAGATATCTATTTCGTAATCATTCACCAATTCTAACCACCTTCGTTGCCTCATGTTCAGTTCGTTCCGGGTGAAATAGTTGGCCCATGCTCAATTCTTTCTGGGTGAAAAAATATTGTACTCTTATGGTCGGTGTAGATTTGAGTTTCTCTCCATACCGGTAGTGTCGCCGAATTTTTAATGTGAACACTACCACAACCAACTCTTGGTCATGTGTGGAGCAGTTTTTCTCATACTCTATTAACTGACGGGACACATAAGCAACCACCTTACCGTGTTGTATCAATACACATCCTAGTCCCTTCTTGGAGGTATAACTATATAGCACGTGCCCTTCTCAACTTTTCGGTAATGTGAGCACTAGGGCTAACACTAACCTTTGTTTTAGATCTTGAAAGCTAGCCTTACATGCATCATTCCATACAACTAGTACGCCCTTCCTCGTCAACTATGTAAGTGATGAGACTATTTTACAAAGTCTTGTTTAAATCTTTGATAGTATCATGTTAACCCAAAAAAGCTACTTCTATAACTGTAGTTAAGTATTTCCAATTAACTAATTAATTATAATTTAGATATTGTTAGCTAATTAATGAATAATTTTAGTAAATAAGTAATTCATTTGTTTAATAAAATTTTATTTTATTTGTAAAAATAAATTAAACTAATCTTTAAATAAACTATTATTGATTTATTATTGTTTGGATGTCTCTTAATTTTTCACTCGGGTAGACTAAAGGGTCTAAACAAGTTTAAGGGAAAGACAGAATGGGACTCAACTTTCAAGATTCCTATCGACCAAATACACAATCTTTTTAATAGTTTGAACATTGTTTAAAGTAGCAAAAGTAATAGAAAATCTAGAGGCTGCCATCGATTTCCGTGAAGAATAGTCAAAGAAAATATCTCCCTAGCAAACAATATCTACTAGCAGTGGATTTAGGCTGTTACAGGTTAACCGTTCTAAGCCGTGTAATATACTTGGAGTAGATTAGAGATATTCAAAGGGATGAGAAAATTGGGAAACCAGGTAATGTAACTCCAGCATCAACAATGTAAATTGTTGCCCGAGACATACCTAGAAGAGTCGTCCACCAGATATCGAACGAGTATTGGTAATGCAGGATCACTAGATCCAAATGTCCTTAAAGGGCTAGCTTTAAAGGCTACAGTGTTTAAATATGAGTCTACCCTATGCACGTGCCACAATCTCTGCTCGTGATGCCGCCGTTCTCCATACAAGTGCACCTTGCCTTTACCTAAAAATTATGTGGCACACGGCCTGAGTATTTTAAAAAATACTCGGTAAGTGGCCCCACTATAGAGGAGTATGCAAATACAAACACATGCAATCATGATTTAGGGACCTATCTCTAACATCATAGAGGTGGCCTCCATTCTAAGACAAATTGGATGTGTAGTATTTCCCTACACACGACTCACACGTGCGAGTGTGAATCCCCAAGGCGCTCGCACACCTGGACCCTCTGGCCAAGCTAATCTGTAGCGGAACCCTATAGTGTCATGCGCCTCATGAATGCCCTCATCATCATAGTGTGTGCATTCACACTCATTATCATAATGTGCACATTCGCACTCATCATCATATTGTGCGCATCCGCACTCATCATCTCTAGGGGAAGTATCCCTATGCTTATGAACATACAATATGTATGAGGTCAATCTAATGTCCATCTTATTATCTCTTCTGACACAACCCTCTAGTCTCATCTCTTTGTTATATTAAGTAACACATGATCGTGGATATTTATATTAATATAATTTTCATGCTCTTAGGGTTGTGTCCTATGTCGATCTAACGACATCATGCAATATGACACTCATAATCATATAGCATGCTTAATATGGAAAACATCATCGTATTGGAAAACATCATCATATTAAGGTAAACGTCATGCAATCATCATACTCATCATATTGTCAACGTATGCTATGCCATGTGTTTACCTTGTTGTGAATTGACAGTGTATACCATGTATGCTATGCTAAGTATCTTCTTGTGGTGAAATGTCATGTATGTCATGCTCATGTATGTGATGTTGTTGCCATAAATCCCTATATGCATGAAATTAATTGATATGTCATGAATGTTGAGAGTTTTAGGTGCCATGGATGTATTGACTGGTGTACTACAATACCCTCATATGATGTTCCATTAAGTCATGCTATTTAACGCGACGAGGGAAATGAAACGATGTATGTGCAATGCCATGGGGCTAAGCATTAGGGACATCATGCATGTTGTGTCTTATGCATAGGGTTACCACTACGTTATGTAATGATGGTACAGACGCGTACACTCGATATTATGCTCGCTATAATATCATGCAGGCCCCCTCCTTTTCCGTGGTGTCTGGTAACGTATGTCATGCGTACCCGACCAAGCCAGGCCCAGAGGGTTTGTATACGAACCCGCCTAGTGGGCCCATATTGACGTACGTGGGTTGTGCGTGAAGAAGTACCACGCATCCACTCTGCCCGGATAAAGCTAGGGCCTAAGGCCACAGCCCCCTCATGTTTTCTTTTCTTTGCTTGTGATTGTGCATGTGTGTTGTGTGTGAAATGCTTGTGTCCTTGATATGTATTGTATGCCCAACAGTGAGGCGAATTATTGGGTATTTTATGTAATACTCAAGCCACGTGCTACCTATATTTTTCAGGAAAATTATAGGCTATTTTATGTAATACTCAAGTAACGAGCTATCTATATTTTCAGGTAAGGGCAAGGCTCTCATGTACGGTTGACGGTGAACATTGCGAAGGCCATGGTGTTGGATTTTATGTCTTAAAACTCATAGTTTGTAAACAAAAAAATACATATTCTATTTTCAATAAAGTTATTATGGTTGTTTATTCAGTAAAGATTGTTATTGAATAAAGTGAACTTTACAATTATTAATCTAAATCCAATAAACTAAGAACACTCTGACTATAGTATGATTACTTGAACTATATGTAGAGACATAAGAGTGGATCAAGTTCAAGTATATAGTCAAATGATCTATAGTATGGGGATAAGGCTGAGTACCTTATCCTGAGGACACTATGTATGCGGCCCACTTTTGTATATGACATAAACAATGTGATCACTAAATTGTACATGTAGAGACATGTGAGTAGGGGTGTCCTATGCAATGAGTATTGCATAAGATCGGACCATGAAGAAAATCACTCTCACTTTATAATGCCGTTTACTGTTGAGACTGATTTTCTTTTCATTCGATAGCCTAAGTAACTCGATTTTAATCCTGAGCTAACCATGAACTCCTGTTTATTCGGAATTATCCTTAGATTTGCATGGGTGAGAGTGACTCTAGTTCATCGACTCAATAAGCCTCCCATTTCAGGGGTAAGACTGGGTGAATGGTTGGGGACGTGGGGTGCAAGATGAAATTCACTCCTACCCACTTTTAGGGATAGAAGAGAGGTAGTTCCCTTAAGCACTGACTCCAGGTCTTGAACAAGGCCCCCCCTCTCATTGGCCTGAGAGGGATTCGGCTTACTGGTTGGACCACAAACCAATTGTTCATTAGAGGATCAGTGAGACATAAGGAACAAGAAGTAACTTCAGGGTAACGGTAAATTGACCCAGCTCTAGTTACGAACAACCTGTGAAGGATCGACTTACTAATCATGGTTATATCAAATGGACAGAAATATATCTATAGTGAGGGGAGTGCAACTACTAGGCTATAGTGGAGTGTCCTAGTAGTTAACGAATGTTGGTTAACAAGGTTAATGAGTTTAACCGGTTAATCTTGGATCGTTGGAGCCCATGATCTATAGGTCCATTAGGTCTCTCTGCTAGCTCATATCGGACTAAACCATAGAACAGTGTGACAAGTGAGTTCAAAGTGTCCGAATTCAAATTAGGGAATATGCGCTACATATATACGATATATTTAACCGCATTTTTTTTTATTTACGAATTAAACAAAAAGAGAGAATCATTTGAATTAATATTAAATATTAATTAAATAGTTTAATTAATCATTTAATATTACTTTAATTTGAAATTTATTGTTCAAATTAATTGTTGAATCAAAATGTTGACTTCATTTAATGGAAAAATTCATGTTTGAGTTAGTGGAATTTTGAGGTGTCAAAATTTGGTGAACTCAAACATGCATGGTTGCCACTTAATCCCAAACATTTGAGTGGAATTTTGATTGTCAAAATTTGGTGATGTCAAATTTGCATGAACATGCAAACATGACTCTATAAATAGACTAAATCCTTAAGAAAAACCTTTCACAAACTCTCTCTTCATATATACTAAATCCCTCCTAAGTTTAGTCACTCACCGGATTTCACAATCCCGTTCTAAGGCCAGTGAGTAGTGGAGAAGACACTAGTGGTGGTTCGAAACCGGTTCGTGAAGAAACTTGGGCGACAAAAGGTTAGTATTCAAACTCATTGAGTTTTAATGCTTTTGAACATGCTAGCTAATTTACTATAATTGATGTACTTAGAGTGCCTAAGATCCAAATTGCTTCCCCATGTGTTATATTAACACAATCACATGGAAGTTTTAGAGAGGGCTTGTAGTGCCGTAGACGTCTTGTTGAGATTCTTTTGAACAATAGCTATTACAGCCCCCTCATGTTTGCTTTTCTTTGCTTGTGATTGTGCATGTGTGTTGTGTATGAACTACTTGTGTCCTTGATACGTATTGTATGTATGCCCAACAGTGGGGCAAATTATTGGGTATTTTATGTAATACTCAAGCCACGTGCTACCTATATTTTCAGGAAAATTATTGGGTATTTTATGTAATACTCAAGCAACGAGCTATCTATATTTTTAGGTAAGGGCAAGGCTCTCATGTACGGTTGACGGTGAACATTGTGAAGGCCATGGAAGTCTTAGAGAGGGCTTGTAGTGCTGTAGACATCTTGTTGAGATTCTTTTGAATAATAGCTATTTGCAATTGTTTCTTTGGGGTGAATTATTGGGTATTTTATGTAACACTCAAGCCACATGCTACCTATATTTTCAAGCAAGAGCTCGTAGCACATGCTACCCATATTTTCAGGCAAGGGCAAGGCTCCCATGTACGGTTGACGGTGAACGCTGCGAAGGCCATGGAAGTCTTAGAGAGGGCTTGTAGTGAGACGTCTTGTTGAGATTCTTTCAAATAATAGCTATTTGCAATTGTTTCACGTAGTTAGTTGTTGATTGATTTTTCCAGTTAGGTCGTCGCTATTGATTTTCCAGTTACGAACTATTTATAATAATGAACATGTTGTCGCTATTGAGATTGTCTTATATGAATTTTCGTACTTTTGTCATATGAATAATGCAAGGTGTAACGGCCCAAATCCACCGCTAGCATATATTGTCCTATTTGGGCTTTCCCTTTTAAGCTTCCCCTCAAGGTTTTAAAACGCGTCTGCTACGAGAAAGTTTCCACACCCTTATAAATCGTGGTTTGTACTCCTCCCCAATCAATGTGGGACATAACACAAGGTAACGTCACTAATTAGGTTAAAAGAAAATTAGGGGCATTAGAGCTAAGTTCTCATAGGAAAAGTTCTCCCGTTTCTTTGCAGCAATAAGTTTCATATACTCACAAAGAATGTCCCTCGTTAACGTCTCTTACAAAAGTTTGAGACAAGAGTTTGGTAGCATATGCTTGATATCAGATAAAATTAGAGCTTCCAATACATTGTATACAGGCCAATCAATTTGGTAACCATATTTATAGAATTTTAGCCAAAGTTTTACCCGATAGAGTAAAGAAAGCTTTTTTTCTAGAAGAAAGAAATAGAGAATTTCACTAATTAATGAAATTACTACGGATGGTTGATAACACATTGCAAAGAAGAACTCTCATTCTAAATTGAAGATGAAAGACTGTAATTTTAAAAAGGTTGTTAACATCTGCCAAGGATACCTTAAGCTTGCTTCCATCGGGAAACATCTGCCAAGTAGGCGTCAACTCGATCATGTGATTGCTAATCGCCACACTTTTTCCTCTTTGTGGAATAAGTTCTGGTCGTCATAGTTGCCCAAACAGAGTGACTATAACAAAACAATGGAAAAGGAAATCACCATTAGACTCCGTAACCAATGTCAATCTTAGATAGAAAATCAGGCCATATGCAGAAAAGAGACAAAGCAACATTAAAAGATTAGTACAGTTTATATGGAGAAACTCCCGAAAGGAAAGAGGGCCAAAATTACACAAGAAGATACTTTCTTCTTCAATTTTCTATTATCAACATAGTGTTTTTCTTCTTTATCAGCAACATTAGGTCTAATACAATTGGGTCCATTAACTTTTCGAGTGGACCAACTCAATGAAGAAGGGAAGATGAGTCCTCAGAGCCATTGTGACTGCGCTCCTCAAGCCCGCCCTGTGGTCTACGATGTAAGAAAATCAAAGCTTGAGCTACTCTGACGTCCATATTCTTTAGTCAAATGCCATTACAACCACACTGATTTCTTACGGTCACAAAGGATGTGACCAATTCCTTGGCTCTTTTCAACCGCACTCTCCTCCATTACAATTTTCCCTCCTCGATCACAACCATAGCATAAAATAAAAGCAACCCACGTAGACTACACTCACTAGAAGCCTTATCAATCAAAACTCAACAATTTTTGGAGGGAGATTTCAACACCCAGGAAACCAAATCAAAGAATATGGGGTTCGAAATGATTTAGGGCCACCATTATTAAAGCTAAAAGATAGAGAAAGATAGCCATAAAAAAATCAAAGAGAAAGAAGAAGTCGGTCGAACATGAAAAAATTGAAAAAAACTACTGGTTCATCTCGCCTTTGCCCTCGTGAAAATTAAGACATTAGAGTGAGTAGAACCAATAGCAATTACACAAATATATTAGCAAATCCCTGCTTTTTGGTTGCTTGTTCGGGAACTTTAATGTTTCTTTTAGTTACCGTCTCGACGTTCACGGTCCTGATTCAGTCCTATCCCTGAACGGGATGGAGAGAAAAGAATCACAATCCAAGTTGTTAAAATAAAAACGGGATGAAGAGCTTGAAGGAAGTCGAAGCAAAATAAAAAATGAATGATAAAAAAGAAAAAAACAACTCTAAAATGAAACTTTATTGGCCCTAGCCTTTTCAAAGACGTTTCATAGCATCATGTCAAAAATGCTACAAGTTAATGAGACAGAGTAAAATTTATATAAGAGACAGAGCTAACATTCTCAGAGAAAGATCAGACAGAGTGCACTACTTAATTTACTAAAATTTATATCTTAAATGAGTATCCTGTAATTAAAATTCAATTATGAATTATATAAAAATAGAAACTTTAGTTAAATTTGATGTTTAACTTGATGGAGGAGAATTCAATTAAAACTAAAAGATATATTAGACCCCATATTAAATAAGATGCGGTCTCCTTCCTCGTCTTACTCCTTCGTGTTGTCTTGGTTATAGAAACCAAGATAGCATCTCTTAAGTCTAAGGCTCATTACGCTATACATCACGTATACTAAGTTCACATCGTATTGCAAACAATATCACTCAGCATACTACACATCACATCATACTCTTAAATAAATAAGTGAAATATCACAACAATTTTAGTAATGTTAACATAAAAATGCATGAGTATTTGAAAACGTTTCTCTTTTCTTATCTTCTGCAAGGCGTACTTGACAGTGACGAGGAATCGACGTTGGGACTATGGAACATGTCAAGCCTACATTGTAGGCTAGTCTACAAAATCTAAAACTTGGCTCTAATACCAACTGTAACGACTCTAAATTTTCACATACTCAGAGTCGTTGCTAACGTTTCATACTCATCTCTAATGAGGAAATATAACTCTTAAAATGAACATCATTTATAACATAAACTTCGAAAATGCTTAAAACAACTTATTCTTTGGAAAACACAGCCATCGTCTTACGTGTTTAAATACAAAATACTCAAATTTAGAGAAAATAAAAACAAATACAAAATAATTTAAAACCATGAAATGCAAAACAACCTATTCTAACCTAAGATTAGGAATTTAAATATGAGTCTACCCTATGCACGTACCACAGTCTCTGCTCGCAATGCCGCCGTTCTCCATACAAGTGCGCCTTGCCTTTACCTGAAAAATGATGTGGAACACGACTTGTGTATTTCAAAATGCCGCCGTTCTCCATACAAGTACTTCCCTACACACGATTCACACTCGACTCACACATCTGAGTGTGAATCCTAGGGCACTCGCACACCCCCTGGACCCTCTTGCCAAGCTAATCTGTAGCGACGTCCGGAGGTCAGCGATACCCCATAGTGTCATTCTCCTTATGAACACTCTGCTCGTGATATTGTGAGCGTTCGCACTCATCATCATAATGTACACATTCGCACTCATTTTCATACTGTGCGCGTCCGCACTCATCATCTGTAGGGGTAGTATTCCTATGATTATGAACATACCATATGTATGAGGTCCCTCTAATGTCCATCTTATTATCTCTTCTGACACAACCCTCTAGTCTTATCTCTTTGTTACATTAAGTAACACATGATCGTGGATATTTATATTAATATAATTTTCATGCTCGTAGGGTTGTACTATGTCGATCTAACAACATCATGTAATATGACACTCATCATAATATAGCATGCTCAATATGGAAAACATTATCATATTAAAGTAAACGTTATTCAATACTAATCATATTGTCATATAGTGCCTCAAGCATATCAAGTATGTCATCATCGAAATATATTAAGCACATCATCAAGCATCATAAATCATGCATCATCTGAACTCATACATCATTATATACTCATACATCATCATATGCTAGTATACGACATCATATGATACAGCTCATTCATCATCATAACTCATACATCATCATAACTCATACACCAGTATACGACATCATACGATATAGCTCAAACATCATCATATTTATACAATTTCCAGCCTATCCTATAGTAACACCACTTACTTGATTAGGTTAGGGTAGTGTCACTAATTTATCCTTAATAAAAGTTCGATTTTTGTCCTTTTTTATCCAAGTCAATCTACGTGAATCCATTGTTCTCTATATTTTACAATGCTTCATGTTTTAGACTTAACGAGAGCATTAGAGACTTTATCTTAGCAAATATATATATATATATATATATATAATTTTATTTTTATTAAAGATTTCCTTTTCTATTATTACTTCAATTTTTCTAGAAGATATAATTTTTGTATTCTCTACTTTCATAGCTCAAAAGGACATTCCTTTTCATGACCTATCATCTTGGCTCAAAGGACATTCCTTTTCACGACCTATCATCTGTTATTCTTTGAAATTAGGTTGGATTTGGTAGTACATATAAAAATTACCAATATTTTTCTATCCTTGAATCACATAATTTTAAAAAACAATTAATCCTCTCAAAATCTTCATTTTCTTCTCTCTCTATTCCCGGTTTTTCATTTAATCCAACTTAATTTTTGAGCCATTTAAATCAATTCCATACTCACTTTTTTTCTTAAAAAAAAAAAATATTGATCATGGCTGAATTTCTGTAATAATAACTAAAAATCTAATTACTCCAATAAAAGAAAAAAAAGATCTTACCGATCAATTTTTCTATTGAAGGCCAATTTCCTTTTTTCTCTCACATATAAATCTCTCTCTATTATATATTTTGTCTAAAATCTCTTGTATGTTCTCTTTCACTAGATGGCAGAACATCATTCTCTAGTTTGGGAAGTGTCTGACTACTAGTTTTTGGGGAGTGTCTTGCTACTAGTTTAATGAGCTAAGTTATTCATTTTTATTAGGGGGTAAACTAAATAGTGTATTTGAGTTGAGTGTTTTGAGGAGTTATTTATAGGGTTACTTCAGTTTAAATAGAAGTCTTAACCTTAGTAAAACACAACCAAAGTAGAAAGACATCATTATTTTAGTTGTCTCTGTATTGTCTTATGTGAGTAATAATAATTTCAGATTTATTCACACAGTGTTAGATATTGTGACGGTGGGTATCAGAGCTTTGTTGGTAACGAAGGGTTTGATATTATTACTCAAGGAGATGAATGGTGGAAGTGCTCGTGTAATTATAATTATAATTATTGGAAGTATGTATGGAAACCTATCTACAGGGGCAAGATTTGTGGGATTTAATTGAAGGTGACGACACAGAAATTCCAGCAGATACTCCACAGAATGCTGAATTACGCCGAAAATGGAGATCAAATGTGGAAAAGCCTTATTTACCTTGCGACCTTTGATTAGCAAGGAATATATTGATCATGTTCGTGATTTAAAGTCACCAAAGCAAGTCTGGGAAACACTTCAAAAGCTGTTCACTAAGAAAAATACATCTTGATTGCAATTTCTAGAGAATAAACTAGTTGTGGTAACTCAAGGTAATTTTTGTTGAAGAATATTTCTTGAAAGTGAAAAATCTGTGTTCTGGAATTTCGAAATTAGATGCGGAGGTGTAACGACCCGAAATTTTCTACTTAATTTAAGGTCACTACTGTATAGATGTCATAAACATGAATGGAGAAATACTTCGTTTAAACTTTCATAAAACATAATCTTCAGCTTAAAACACTACCATGGATTTACGTGTCTTTAAAACACTTTTAAAAACAACACAACAAAAGACTAAATAAAATAAATAAATGTTTAAATAAAAAACATCCTATTCTAACCTAAGTCTAAGAAAATAATTCGACTACTCTATGCATGTGCTATGGTCTCGAGTTGTGATGCCGTCGTCAGCCGTACAGGAATGTCTTGCCTTAACATGAAATAAAGGTAGCACATGACTTGAGTATTTTAAGACATACTCAATAAGTGACCCCACTGTTGGGGGTTAAATGCAAGAACATGCAATATGCTATAACGGGACCATCATATCAATCTATTTTTCCTACAACACTATTCTCATGGGCAGCTTGGATGTGTACCATATACTCTACACACAGCCCATATGTGCGGGTATGGGCTCACCAGACAGTTCGCACACCGCTGGGCCCCTTTTCTTGTCGGACGAGCCTTCTCTGGTAGCTCTCCTACTGTCGGCACCCATTAGAATTAGTAACTATCATGGCAACGCTATGTAAAACATAACGATCGTACCCCTGCCTAATGGTTGTACATGTCCATACCCTCATGATGGAATAGAGGTATCCCCCCAATGCATGAGCACACATAATGCATAAGGTCCCAACATTTTTTTCGTTTTCATTATCATTTAATACAACCCTGCTAGCATTCTGTACCTATTGTATCATTTTTCATATCATTTCTCATATCATACATAATTCTAACGGGGTTATATTTCATGTCATTTATCGTGATTTCATGTCATTCATATCATGCTGTATACACACAATTTAGGAGACATAACGTAACGTCTCATACTTTTAACATAACACTTCATCATATACATATCATACAATAACACATTTAATATCATATGACAACATATATATATATATATACACTAACACATTCACATGTCGTATCACAATCATATCATATCGTAAATATTTCGTGGTCATATCGTTCCCTAACTTATCATAGTCTCAACGTTCTTATACCTATCACATCCATATCGTTACATGAACGTACCTTAGCCATATCATCACAGGAACGTATTCTAATGCTATCATTCTATCAATATATCACAAACTATCCTTTTCTACCCATAACCTAACCGTATTCTTTTATGAATCTCTCATATCCATAGCACTTCGATATGTAACCTAACCTTAACATATCATGAACGTATCTTACTCCTATCGTTACATTTTGTTTTGTACATCCTTCTCGTATCCTATCTCCAACATATCATTGAACACATCATACCGTGATTATTATCATACAGTTCACATATCATAACATATCATAAGCATATCGATTTACAAATAATTCACACATACCATATGACACGTGCAGAACCACGGGCACGTGTCAACATCAAATATAACCATGTTGATAGTAAGGCCACTTACCTTGTTAGCTTAAGTTATTGTCACGAATATATCCTTAATGAAAGTTCAATTCTGTCCTTTGAAATCCAATCCAACCTATGTGAGCCCATGACATCAGTTTCAAGTTTGAACATTGTAAAATTATTTTTCTAGTTTACATTGGTCCATTGTTAAAAGTCTTAAAATGTTATATATCTATGATTATGTTTTTATTAAAAATCTTAGTTTCTATAGTTATTGTGGTATAAAAAAGTTGATAAAGTTATTTAAGTCATTCTGTGCTTTCCTGCCCTCTCTAATTACTTTTCTCAACTGGGAAAAGACCATTCTCATTTTTTCATCAAGTTAAATATGTCCATGGTTGTTTTTTTTGTTTCTTTTTCCAAACTGTGATTTTTTTTTTTTTTTTTTTTTT
>NW_019268565.1:1732956-1772419 GCF_002738365.1 Cucurbita moschata
TTTTTTTTTTTTTTTTTTTTTTGCTCAAGGGGTGGGCTGAGGACAGAAAATTGGGAAAGGGATGAGAGGTTAGTGGAGAGAAGTGGGGAGGGTTTTTTTTTTTTTAATTTTATTTTAATGTAATCTTTTTTATATATATATATAATTATTTCTTTGTTTATTTATTTATGATTTTATTTTGAGCTATTACGTGAGGAGCGAGTGAGTGATGTCGTGGATTACGAAAAGACTTTATGCCATTTGTTTCCTCAATACAAGGGCTGCAAATCAACCTACATCATTGAATTGGAGAATTTTCTTTCTAATCAGGAAGGTAGCAGTAACAAACTTTCTTTTAAGGTCAGAAGATGTGTGGTATGTCAAAGATCAAAGGAGACAGAGTTTTCATTCAAAGCCTTAATCAAGCAATGGGAATCAATTCAGAAGTGAGGAGTCGTCAAAGAAGTCATTTAAAGCTTGTTACAAGTGTGGAAAACCTTGCCATTTTAAACGAGATTGTCGGGTGAAAGTGGTGTGTCATCGTTGCAGAAAGTCAGGCCATATCAAGCCAAATTGCTGAGTCAAAATGCAGGAGTCAGAAGCAAATACTTTACATGAAAGTAAAAATTCTTCAGATCCAATTTGGGAGCACTGCTTAACTATTGAGGTTCTTGACCAACCAACAAATGTGACTTCAGTTGTACATCAAGATGATGTCTCTGCAGATGCTCATGCCTTTATAGACTACAATCAAGAATGGATTGTCAATTCTGGTTGTTCTCATCATGCAATTGGAAACGAAACTCTTCTATCAGATGTTCGTCCACATTGTCAAAAGAAGGTCATTGTGACAGCTGATAATTCAATGCATCCTGTGACGAAAGAAGGATATTTGAATGATGGGAGTGTTCTACTCAAGGACGTTTATCATGTTCCTTGTTTGAAGAAAAACCTTGCTTCTGTATCACAAATAACATATTCAAGAAGGTATGTTCTTTTTGGTCCTAAAGATGTTCAAATACTTTCTAATGTGAAAATGTTGCTGCTGATATCCTGTTATGTGGAAAAAGAAAAGAATCTTTGTATGTTTTATCGGCTAGTGATGAATATATCAAGAAAGTTGGGCATAATGCAAGCTTAGCGCTTTGGCATGCTCATTTGGGTCATGTGAGTTTTCAGTTGTTGCAGAAAATATCCACAAAACAACTTCCGATGGTGTCCCTATTTTTAAAGACATTCAGCATGATGAGATTTGTCCAGGATGCCAATATGGCAAGTCTCATCGTTTTCCTTTCCCAAGCTCATAGAGTAGAGCTTCAACAGTATTGGAATTGATTCATTCTAATCTTTTGGGACCAACGCGAACAACAAGCTATACCGGCCTTCATTACATGATGGTGTTGGTGGATGATTTCACTCGTTTCAGTTGGGTATACTTCTTAGAACACAAAAGTCAAGCTTTTTCAAAGTTTATTCAGTTTAAGCATGTTGTATAAAAAAAAAAAAAATTGAACTGAAAATCAAGAGCTTGCACACTGATAATGGAGGAAATTTTCTTTCAAATGATTTTATGGGATACTGTAAGAAGTATGGGGATTCAGCGTCAATTGACTTGTCCACAAACTCTGCAACAAAATGGGGTGGCTGAGCGCAAGTTAGCTCATCTTACATTAGTTTGCTTGTCTTGGCTGCATGGGAGGAGTCTTCCAAGAGAGTTATGGGCATCAGCTTTTCAAACAGCTTGCCATGTTGTAAATCGGTTGCCTCCATGGCCAGGGACAGAATCATCACCATTTGAGCTTATTTATCATCGTAAACCCAATGTGAGTTATTTTCGTATATTTAGGTTTATTTGTTATGTTCATGTACTAAAACATAATCGAACTAAACTTGACCCCAAAGGATAAGAAATGCATTTTTGTTGGCTATGATACCCATAGAAAGGGTTGGAGGTGTATGGATTTGGAAACAAAGAAGGTTATTGTATCTCGTGATGTGGTGTTTGATGAAATTTCATGTGACAACAAAAGTACAACTACTGTTGCACTCTTTCCTGATGATTCTACATTAGGGAGAAAAGATTTTTCAATTGCGACAGACATTCAAGCTGTGGAGAATGCAGAAGCCACTGCAAATATTGAAGTTGCCACAAGCAAAAATCCTCAAAGATAGAAAAAGCTACCAAGTCATTTGTCTGATTTTGTAGTTGACATTAATCAATTTTATGTTATGTCTTGTTTTTATATGTGAGATACAAGTGAAAATGAGCCGAAGTTGTACAGTGAAGCTAAAGGGATTTCAAAATGGGAAAATGCAATGATGGAAGAAATTTCAGCACTTGAAAAAAATGACACCCGGGAGATTGTACCAAAGCCTCATGATGTCAATTTAATTACTTGTAAGTGGGTTTACAAGTTGAAGAAAAAAGCTTATGGTAGAATTGATAGACACAAAGCTCGTCTTGTTGCTCGTGGGTTCTCTCAGCAATATGGTCGAGACTATGATGAGACTTTTAGTCCGGTCGCAAGGATGGTAATATTACGGACAATCATCTCTTTAGCTGCTAGTAAAGACGGGAAATTATGGCAGCTTGATGTGAAAATGCTTTCCTTTACGGAGAGTTGGATCGTGATATTTTTATGGAGCAGCCGCAAAGATTTACCTCTAAGGAATATCCTTATTATGTGTGCTCCTCGGCCCCTCGTGCTTGGTTTGGACTCAAGCATTGTATGGTCTCAAGCAATCTCCTTGTGCTTGGTTTGGTAATCTTGCTCAATATCTTAATTTTTGTGGTTTTAAGTCTTCATGTGCTGATCCGAGCTTATTTGTTAAGAAAACAGCAACCGTATGCACCTTGCTCTTACTTTATGTTGATGACATAATTATTACTGGTGATGATATTGTTGAAATCAGTAGTCTCCAGGATGCCTTGTCTGTTCGTTTTGAAATGAAAGATTTGGTGAAGCGTATTGTTTTCTTGGTCTGGAAATTAAGAAATGTGATTGTTATTTTATCTCTAAAAAAAGATGTGCAACAAGTTTATTGTAGCAGTTTCTTACCGAGAATTCAAGAGATAAAATTACTCCTATGGAACATAATCTCAAATTAGCTAGAAATGGAGGGAAGTCATTATAAGATGGTACATTATTTTGTCAACTCGTTGGTAGTTTATTCTATTTAACTATCACAAGGCTAGACATTGTTTTTTCAGTAGGAGTTGTGCCTCAATTTATGGATCAGCCACATGAAACTCATTTAATTTCAGCAAAAAGATTCTTTGTTACATAAAGGGCACTCTAAATTATGGATTAATGTATGAGAAATCAAAGCCATTTTTCTTGAGTAGTTTTGTGGATGCTGATTGGGCTGGTGACGTAAACGATAGATGCTCCACAACAGGTTTTTGTTTTACAGCAGGCTCTGCTGCAATTTCATGGTGCAGTAAAAAGCAAAGCACCGTTGCCTTGTCAAGTTGTGAAGCCGAATATGTAGCTGCTACAATGGCTACTAAAAAATGTTTATGGCTTAGGAGGCTTATTCAAGAAATCGTGACTACACTCAATCAGCCAATTCAAATTAATTGTGATAATGAAAGTGCAATAAAACTTATTGGAAATCCGGTGCTTCATGCTCGTTTGAAACAAATTGAAACTCATTATCATTTTGTTCGAGAGAAAGTATTATCGTCAGATGTTGAATTGCAGAAGATACATACTAATGAGCAAGTTGCAGACATATTTACTAAGGTACTAGTAAAGTGAAGTTTGAAATGTTTCGTAAGTCTCTAGTAGATTGAGAAATAAGTTTGCACCAAGGGAGAAATTTAGTACAAATTATTGTTAGTTTGAATTAATCATGTTGTTAAGTTATTGATTTTTATTATGAGTCAATATCAATAATGTATTTGAGTTGAGTCTTTATAGGAATTATTTCGAAGTCTTTCAATTAATAAAACAGAGCCAACTACAACACATCATTATTTCAGTGGTCTTCTACACATCATTATTTCAGTGGTTTCTATTGTCTTATTTGTCTTATTTGTGTAATAATAATTTCAAATTTATTAACAGATAGAGATATTGGGGGAGGAGCAAAGAGATTGATAGGGAGAGGGATGAGTTATTTTTATTTATTTATTATTATTATTATTTGGACCGTTGTTACACACTCACACTCTCACCCATATATGAAAGGATAAGCTTTTAGAGAAAGAAGTTCATAATTAGTTTAGAATGAAGATCAAACCACATCGTAAAACAATAATTTTCTAAGTTAACTGATTTGTAAAGAGAAATTAAATATTACGTGATTTAATCTTACACAAACTATTCTGTAGAATGTTCTTATTCTTATGTCTTCATACCTATGATTTGGATCCAATGATCTATTACAATTATAGAGTGGATTGTATCAATGTTGTTGTGAGAATAAGATACTCAACTTTATTCATTTACAGTAAAGTTTTTAGGTTATTTTTTAAACATGATGCTCTTATATACTAATCACAGTGTTCAAATCACATATTGTTCAAGATTATACTAAAATTATATGATTTTTCATAAATGTACGATGTTAAATTGAAACTAAAATAATCAAAATTATTATTAAAGCTAAATCATAAAAAGCGAGTGTAACTACCCTAAATTTCCACATATTCAGAGTCACTACTAACGTCTCATACTCATCTATAATGCGGAAATGTAACTCTTAAAATGAACATCATTTATAACATAAACTTCGAAAACGCTTAAAAACAACTTCTTCTCTTAAAAACACAACAATGGTCTTATGTGTTTAAATATGAAATACTGAAGTTTAGAGAAAATAAAAATTAATACAAAATACTTTAAAACCATGAATTGCAAAGCAACCTATTCTAACCTAAAACTAGAAATTTAAATGTGTCTATGTAACACCCGAACCCCGACGAGAAACTTAAAACCTAAGTTTTCTCCTCTCAGTTAAACTTTTGAGATTTTATTGAGAATCTTAGAGGCTGAATTTAAGATGAGATAGAAGAGAGGAATGCTTAGAAATATCTCAAAAACTTAAGAAAAATATAAAAGAAAAATGGTGGAAAATTAGGAAAATGGACAAAGTCAACCGGAGAGTGGTAATTTGGCGTTCTCCATCTTCCTCGTTAAGAACAATGGAGGTTAATAATAGATAAATAAAATAATAATAATAATAATAAAAATGGAAAGGAAGGAAAGGAGAAGAAAAGAAAAAGAAAAAGAAAAAAGAAAAAAAAAAGAAAATAGAGAGAGAAAGAGAAAGGAAGAGTTAGGGTTTTTAAGAAGAGGAAGAAGGAGGGGAAAATGCCCAAACCCGAACTGAAGCACCCTCAATCTTAGGTCTCCTACTAGAGCTAATTAGAGTATCAAGAGGAGTGGTATGAGCGTTGGATCGTTTGTTTCCGACGAGAAACGGGCAAGAATGCGAGGTAAGTCTGCGACCTCTCTTGTTTCAAGATTTCACCATAGATCGGGAGTTTTAGATGATTTAGACCTTAATAGTCTAGTTGCAACATTTATATGAGGAGTCTTGCAAGTTTTTAGAGGAAACGCGGTCAAAAATCGCGTCAGAAAACAAAATCGAGAAACTGTCCTACTCCCGTAAGAAACTGAATTTTTCTCGGTTTTCGACTTCATTTATTAAGCATTGTGAGTATCAAAAAAATACAATAAATAATATATCTGGATAGGTGGACTTGAGATCTTGAATTCTCATGAAGGAATCGATTTAATTCGAGTTACGGTTTGGAAGATAGAAAAATCCAAAATAAATAGGTTGATATAGAATTTGACCGGAATCTGGAAATTGGATGAACTTAGGCTATCGGCGACGGACACGCGGCCGCCGGAATGGGAGGACACGCATCGAGCAACTGGTGGAGAGACGCGTCTGGCGCCTCCGCACACGTCTGACGGTTGACCCGAAAACCCAACCCGCGCTCGGTGAAGCAACCCGACAACCCGCGGTCCAACCCAAAAGCTACTGCCAGTCCCGGTACAACATGTATCACGCCCAGAAAATTCAAGGGGTAAGTCTACGTCCGCTAGGGCTCGAAATGTGCCTCTGCCCACGTGTTGCCCGCGTTGACCGCGCGTACGCCTTGCGCGTGGGTAAGTGTGCAAGCGTGTGGGAGTGTGTGGGAGTCCCCTGTAAGCGCGTGTAGTCGCGTGAGTGTCTTGTTTTCACCCGTTTTTCATCCCGATTCCAGTGCTAATCCTATTTTACTGTGAACTAGGTGTCTGAATAGATGATTTGTAATTTTGGACTCCGTTACGACTGTAATCAAGCTCGGGAAGGCACACGACATACTTGTAAGTAACCACACAGATTTAGGAAGTAATACTTGTAGGGTGTGCTTGGTTTTGCATGCATGCTAGAGCAAACTACCCCTGGGTGGCTAGATCTAATGATCCTCTGTACTTGGGGAATTAAAAATATATCTGTTGGACTTGCTGCCTTGATGAGATTTCGTACTCGATGTTGTATGCTTGTTGGTCTATCTTACTACTGCTTTTATCTGTTCATACTATGTTGTCGGACGGGAGAGTTTGTGTATCTGCGCTTTGGGTGTTGATGGATGTTACCGCCCCGCTGAGCTTGTACGATTGTATGCATTGTTAATCATACATAAACTCGTGTTGAATAATTGGTGTATCTGTGCTCCGGGTATTGATGGATGTTACCGCCCTGTTGAGCTTGTATGATTGTATGCATTGTTAATTATACATAAACTTCCGTTGAATAATTTATGTATCTGCACTCCAGGGGTCGATGGATCTTACCGCCCCGTTGAGCTTGTATGATTGAATGCATTGTTAATCATACATAAACTCCTGTTGAATGATTGTGTGAACTTAAGATATGATTGATAAGCTATAGTGTTGTGCTACGCCTATGGTGAACTCTTGTAGGGATTGAGTTGGGTTTAGTTAGGGGACCCTCCTGATGTTACAGTCTATGGTGTCGTTAGCGACGCTTAGAGGGAGAGACCCTTTAACCCTGGATTGTTATGGACTTGGAAGTCTTGATTGAGTGAATCTGGAAGTCAGGACCCCTAACTCAATAGTTTTAACTACCCTTGAGATATAGAGAACCACATTAGAACCCTGAGGTGTAGAGAGATGACCTCTTAGCCGACAGTATCTGGTTTAGCGTTCGAGTATGCCCCACTTCCCTTCCTACTCCAGTCTGGTACTGTTGAGCTAGGCGAGACGCCAGTTAGGGAGATGTTACCCTCCCCTTCCTACTCCGGTGTGGTACCGTTGAGCTAGGCGAGACGCCAGTTAGGGAGATGTTACTCTTCCCTTCCTACTTCGGTGTGGTACCGTTGAGCTGGGCGAGACGCCAATTAGGGAGGTGTTACTCTTTCCTTCCCACTCCGGTGTGGTAATGTTGAGCTTGGCGAGACGCCTGTTAGGGAAGTGTTACTCGGTGGCAGATCCACTACTTTGCATGGGGATCCGTCTTATGGTAAGATGTTGATCACGCGAGTGGGTCAAGGTCGCCTGCATAATGGGTCCGTCCTGTGGAAAGACGTTGACCATCCAGTGACTAGTTCTAGTTGGGTTGTACGAGGGGTACATGTAGTTATGAAGGAGCACCTCCTCCTCAAACGCTGAAATACCGCTTCAAAGGTTAAGTCCTTCCACCCCGATCTGTGTACTGAGAGTATTGAAACTCTAGGGTCTAGAGTATAGTTGGTGGTTCTCTCCTAACTTGGATGCGATTAAGAGCCTACAAGTAGGTTGCTTACTGAATATATTTTTATACTCACCCCGTTTTCCTTTTTTTTTTTTTTTTTCAGGTACCGGTCGAAGTGGGGAGGTGTTCGAGAGCTGCACTGTCACAGAGGGGTGTCGTTCTGGAGGGTCAGTCCCTTGTAGTCTTATAGAATCTTTTGTATTTCCTTTTCATTAATTTGAAAGAAAACTTTTCTCTATTTTATTATAATTAAATGGTATTTTTACCTTTTACTTTACTTTTATTTTCTTCTTGTTTGTTTTCAATTTGTCTTTTTAGTCATGATTTGATTAGTCATGATTTGATTTTTCGAATCTTCGAAATTTGGCATGACAGTCTACCCTATGCATGTACGACAGTCTCTGCTCGCGATACCGCCGTCGTCTTCCGTACAAGTGATTGGTCAATTTTACAAAATTTGATTTTTTTTTATTCTTGAAATTTTCAATAATTTTATGATTAAAATTCTAACTAAATATGTTTTTACTAATAAGTTTATTTCTTTCTAATAAACAGGAAATTTGACTGCCATTATAAAAAGTTTTTTAATAATAAACTTGAATTTAATTTTTAATTATACCAAAATGTTTTCTTTTAACTCAACAAAGAAAAGAATGATGCATTAACGATGCATTCAACTTCTAACTACACTAAGAAATTGCTATTTTTCGTAATACATTCTCTAATATGATTGAAATAAGATGTATATTCATTCATTTTGAACAATGAAACTGTGTATTTGATCGTGAGAATACCAAAATAAGGGTATCTCATCTTGAAAGTCTCAGATGGTCAGCTATTGTTCCCAGTTATGTATAAGATCGAAAGTACTTTGAGGAATGTTTAGCAAATAAATGCCATTACCTCTAGCATACCAAAGGTAAGATTGAAAATTGCAATGCTAAGCTAGACCCTCGCTTTTCTCTCTCCAAAACACTTCGAAGCTGGCGTGTTGGTTGGTTGGAGTTCTTAGGGTACACCAGAAGAGCGTAGTCGAAGTCGTAATCTCCTTGAATTGTCATTTATAAGTCTGACCACTTGTTACATTATGGTCACCCAAATCGTCATCTTTTGATTTGCAATGAACGAACAAGACCTGATTTTGACCAAGCTCGTTCACAATCCCCACGGTCCATTCACTTAGTGGCCTCATAGCTTTTGAGTTCACTGAAGCAAAGCATGGCGTTCCATGCATCGTCAAAATAAAAACAAAAGATAAAATCACAAAAAAGTTTAATATAGAAGAGTTCATTGTAACTTTTTACTTAATTTCTCACTGGTTTGAGTGACATTGTGATTTGATTTGATATTCAATTTATAGTTGAATTGTTTTGATTATTATTTAAAAAAAATTATTCTTTTTACCCTTATGGAATCCACGGACATGTTAATTTTATTTATAAAAAAAACATATAACAATTTCAAAATCTAGGGATGTAATTTATTTTTATAAATAATTGTTTTAAATATTTCAAAACAATTTTTTTTAATTTTCTTAACACTCTGATAAGTAACTT
Organism: Cucurbita moschata; assembly: GCF_002738365.1. Taxonomy (NCBI): domain Eukaryota; kingdom Viridiplantae; phylum Streptophyta; class Magnoliopsida; order Cucurbitales; family Cucurbitaceae; genus Cucurbita; species Cucurbita moschata. The sequence goes on from NW_019268565.1 coordinate 1,742,208, forward strand.
TGATCTACTTGAGTGTCTGAGCACCAAAATTATTATCTTTTGATTTGGAGCTAAGGAACAAAATCTGCCCTACATTCAATTGATTAATAACTGTTACCTTTCATTTTGTCAATGGCGTTGTATACTATTTTCCTGTAAAAGATGGTTTCTCTGTCACAGCCGTTATCACTAGAAGATATGAAATTATGCAGAAGTTTATCAAAAGATTTATTCTTTCTTGAACACGAAATGCTTTATTTTTTTTAGTTCCATCGAAGAGGGGTGAGGAGATTAGTTTAATCGACACCAACAATTTTTTTCCTTTTTTGTAATTTATTTATATTTACCAATTTCTTATCCTCTTCCTAATTTGGTAGCGTTGGAACTTATACACAATAATTTAGTTGTCGTTTCTATTTATTATAGAATTTTTTTTAAAATGGGATGAAAAATTCTTATTATCATTTTCTATTAAGAAGTAAATAATTATTGCTGTTAGGTTCGCATTGAACAAAAAAATAAATTAAAATTGAAAATTGAAATGATGTCATATTTCACAATACATTTAAAATATAATCATTTGATTTAAAATTTTGAACTAAATTAATTTGGTAAGTATTATTATGTGATAACCATGGAAATTTAGACCTAATGGATGGGAATGAGTTAATTTAATCTCATGAAATTATGTTTTTAAGCTCCGAAAAGAGTAGATTTATTGAACCTTCTTCAAAGTTCACTCTCACTCATATATATCAAAAGATAAGCTCTTATAGGAAGGAGTTCATAACTCGCTTAGAATTAAAATCAAAGTACATATGATTATCTTTTGAAATATTAATCTTCTAAATTAACGGATTTATAAAGAGAGATTAAATATTACGTGATATAATCTTATACAAACTTATAATTTGGAATTGGATCTTCCTTCTTTTTGCACTATTACATATACGAAAATGAAAAAAGAGGATTGACTACGGATTCGAGCCATAGCATGGTTTCATAAAATCGTACGATTTTTCTGATCTAAATAAAGCAGGTTTTACATGAAGAAGATTTGGCTCAGCATGTTCTATTCGATACGGGTAGTAAAGGAACCCAACTCGGTATTATTAAAGAAATAGAGAAATCAGAACCCAGTCAAGATGATACAGATCAACCCCTTCTTCTTGTGCCAAAGATCTTACCATTTCTGAAAGAACTGGAGTTACCGTCTCTTTTCTATTTCCATTCCAGAGTTTTTATGTATAATGCTCTTACTCTCATGTCTTGGTATTGACGATTTGGATCTAATCATTTATAATAATAATAAAATGGATCGTATAAATAATGTTATGGGAATATTACTTAACTTTAATCATATACCGTAAACTTTTTAAGCTATTTCTTGAACGTAATGCTCTTATATACTAATCACATATTAAAACTAAAATAATCAAAATTAAGCTAAATCATAAAATTGACAAATTATGCCATCTATTTTTAATTAACTTCTTTTTTCTTTTTCTTTAATTGATTTGTCAATTTTACAAAATTTGATATTTTAAATTATTTTCTTTTTGTATTCTTTAAATTTTCAATTATTTTATTATTTTATGATTAAAATTCAAACTTAAATATGTTTTAACTCATAAGTTTTTTTCTAATAAATGGTAAATTTGACTGCGATCATAAAATGTTTTTAATAATAAAATTTAATTTAATTTTTAATTATACTGAAATGTTTTCTTAACTCAACAAAGAATAGAATGATGCATTAATGAAGCATTCAACCTCTAACCACGGCGAAGAAATTGCTTTATTTCTTCTCTAATACCATTGAAATAAGATGTGTATTCATTTATTTTGAACCATTAATGTAAATGGTGGATTTGAAACATTGAGAATACCAACGGAAGGGTACCCGCTACTGTTCCCAATGATGTATAAGCTCGAAAGCACTTTGAGGAATGTTTAGCAAATAAATGCCATTATCTCTAGCATACCAAATGCAAGACCGAAAATTGCAACGCGAAGCTAACCACTCGCTTTTCTCTCTCCAAAACACTTCGAAGCTGATGTGTTGGTTGGTTAGAGTTCTTAGGGTACACCAGAAGAGCGTAGTCGAAGTCATATTCTCCCTGAAATGCCATTTATAAGTCTGGCCATTTGTTACACTATGGTCACCCAAATCGTCATCTTTTGATTTGCAATGAACGAACAAGACCTGATTTTGACCAAGCTCGTTCACAATCCCCACAGTCCATCTACTTAGTGGCCTCATATATTTTGAGTTCACTGAAGCTAAGCATGGCATTCCATGCATCGTTAAAATAAAAACATAAGATGAAATCACAAAAAAGTTTAACATAGAACATTCATGGTAATCTTTTGCTTAATTTTTGAGCGATTTGAATTGATTTTCAATTTATAGATGAATTTTTTTATCATTATTTAAAAAAAAAATTATTCTTTTTACCCTTATGGAAACCACCTTAGACATGTTAATTTTATTTAAAAAAACATAACAAACATAGACCTAATTTAATTATCACAACTTCAGAATCTAGGATGTAATTTATTTATTTATTTATTTATTTATTTTAACTTCAAGTTTGGATGATACGAGTTTACAAACCATCTTCATTTAGTAAAATTTATATCTTAAATTAGTACAATTTAATTAAAATCAAATTATGAATTATATAAAAAATATGATCTCCTTCCATATTTCTTAAATTGAATTATAATTAAATTTGAGGTTCGAGAATCCAATTTAAATTAAAGATATATTAGACACAATATTAAAAATTAAAAAGCCTAATGCGATGCTTAATCAATTTAATATTGAAATGTGTAAAATAATATTTGTATTAGAAACATGTCAGGGAGACATCTTAATAAAATCTAGACCGACATTAACACAAATTTCTATACCAATAATTTCATAGTTAAAAAATTCTCTTATGAGTTTATTGATCTTAAATATCAAATCCAATAATAATTTTTAGTTTTCTTAAATTAATAAAATAGATCTCGTTTAGATCCATTGATAATATATCTTTAATCAATTCAATGAATTTTATAGAACTTGAGGAGATGGGAGTCTCTAATAGCCCAAAACAAAAATAAAAATAAATAAATAAATTATAAAATAAATACATCAAAATAATAATAATAATAATAATAATCAATAGATAAATAACTCTAGAGGATTACTTAAAAAAAAACCATACCATTTTCTCTCCATGCACGATGTAATATCAGAATTCCTCCGCAAATAAACAGATTTGAGAAAAAGTAAAATGAAGCAGATTTACTTAGAGAGAGATTTTGGTCTGTTATTAGTAAATCATATCTCAAATTTCTTTTCACGTAAGAATTGGTCTCATTCTCATATATTCAATTAATTAGATTTTTGTTAGCATTTTAAATTTTAATTGAGCATTCGAAAATTCTATATACTGGATTAAAATTGGTCAAGAATAACAAATTAAATTGTTAATGGAATTAAAATAAAATAATATAAAATAAAAGAGAAATACAGTGAGATTGAAAGAAAGAAAATAAAGAAAATAAAGAAAATAAAGAAATACAAATGGAAAGAAAGAAAATAAGGAAAATAAAGAAATACAAATGGAAAGAAAGAAAATAAGGAAAATAAAGAAATACAGATTGAAAGAAAGAAAATAAGGAAAATAAAGAAATACAAATGGAAAGAATGAAAATAAGGAAAATAAAGAAATACAGATCGAAATAAAAAAAAAAAAAAAAAGAAATACAGATGGAAGGAAAGAAAAAGGTAAAATACAGTGGTCCATGTGGATTATTAGTGCATTCGATTTGCATTGAGTTAGGGTGGATTTTTAACCCAGTTTCATGTCATGATTTTGACTCCAAAAATTTACTAGAATTGGGGGAAGTAGCCTAAAGAGAAAAAGTATGACAAATTTCTTGATTTTAGGTGGAAAAATAGGCAAATTTGCATATGTAATTTATCTACAAAGATGAGACATTAATGATGAACCATATCAAGTAAACAATTACAAACAATACAAACAATAATGAGTAAAGGAAAACAATTTTTTTTAATTATTAAAAATATAGAAAACTAACCATTTTTATTGGAAACATTCCTACCATGAATTCCCTAGGAACTTTTGGACTATTCAGAATTGTGATCAGTCAAATATTTCAAAGTCTCGATATTTATTACCGGTCAGAATTGGACCATAATGAAATTTCAATCTATATCGACACCATAATATCTAACTCAGGAGAAAGATTAGAATTAGAGATTGATCGAAAAGCAAAGATATGGACTCGTGTGAGTAGGAAATAGAAAATATATATTATAGTTCTATCATCAGCTATGGGTTCAAATCTAAGAGAAATTCTCAAGAATGTTTGCTATCCTGATTTTTTTGAAGGATGAGAAAAAAAATTTGGATCAAAGAGTTTTATCAACAATTTTCTTGTGTAGGCGGAGATTCCGTATTTTAAAATGAGATTTTGAGGATGTATGAACAAAAAGGTCAATTATTGAACCTTTAGCAAAGCTTAGAGAATTTTATTTGGAGACCAATGTAACGTAGGAATTAGTAAAACTATTGATCCAATTGATAGAATCATTGTGAAAGAAAAAAAAAAGTGAGGATCTTGGGATTAAGATTCAGTTTGTCAACCTTATTATACACATGAACATTTATTTCAATGAAGCGTCTCAGCCACAAACCATAGATGAATTATATTGTCCATTAAATTTTAGAAGAAAGCTAAAAAATGACATGATAATGTTATGTATGAAATTTAGTGACCAGTTATGATAACGGGCTAAACCAAGTGTAGGTGTAAAACGACTAAAACACCCCTATAATTATGTACCACTAGTTTATTACCAAAGTGACATCTAAATGACATAAAATTTGATGAGGAGCCTTATGTCATGGTGTAAAGGGATTACACAAAATTACAAGACCATTGTTATATGTTGAGAAATTAAACAAAGATTTGGGATAGTAAAGGATCAAAAGACCTTTATAAAAATTCTATGACGTTTTCAAGATCCTAAAAGACTCAAAATACTATAGGAAAATTATATGAGACTCATTTATGATATTAAGGGTAAGTATAAAAGATTTTAGGGAATCAAAACAATTTTGAAGGATGAATCAACATTTAAAATAGGTATCCATTACCAAGTGATAGGCTTACCAAAGTAAATAAATGTTTATGCCTCATATAGATTAGGGGTATACTTGTTAAGAATTTTTACTTGGTGGTACTTCAAGATTTAAAAAAAAAACTCTTAGAATAAATACCCGAGTTATTCCATAATTAAAACACCTTTGGAACGAAAGTTTCTTTTAGAAGTAATGTAATAGCCCAGAAAAATAAAAAAAAAAAAATACGTCAAAATAATAATAATAATAATAATAATAATAATAAATAAATAAATAAATAACTAAAAAATATTCCTTAAAAAAAAGTCAAGAAAAAGTAAAATGACATGTTAGATTTGAGAATTTTACTTTTGGTACGTTATTAAGGTAAATCCTATCTCAGATTTAGTTTTCCTTTATATTATGGTTACAGTAAATTAAGATAGAATCCGATCTTCTTTCCTTTATCCAATATTTTACAACGTTATTGTAAGAATCAGATCTCATTCTCTTGTAACCAATTAATTAGATTTTTGTTAGCATTTTAAGTTATAGAAAAATAACATTAGAATTAATAAAAATTTAGTGGGCAGTTATATATAACTTTGTAAGATAAAATTTGACTAATAATATCAAATTAAAATGTTAATCGAATTAAAATAAAATAATATAAAATATAAGAGAAACCGAGTGAGATCGAAAGAAAGAACACAAGGAAAATAAAGAAATACATATTAGAAGAAAGAAACTAAGGAAATACGATTAAAAGAAAGAAGAAGGGAAATTTTGGAAATAGGAATGGTTAACAAAATTGACCAATAATATCTGTTTATGGAATGAAAATATAATGAAAATAAATATAGAGGAAGAGTAATATCTGTTTACCCAATGAAAATAGAATGAAAATAAATACCGAAGAAGAGTAATATCTGTTCACAGAATGAAAATAATTACATCTGAAAATCTGTTTACATTAGGAGGAAGGAAGCTCGGTTTACATTAGGAGAAGGGAAGGTTGAAGAAAGATTTAGTGAACAAAATTTAAAATCAAAACTGGAAATATGATATGACAAGAAACTCCATTAAATTTTGTCTAGTAACAATACACTACCGTAAGAATAGAAAATAGGATATGTAGTGGAAATAGCATTATATATAAATACAACATTTCAAGACTCTACTCATAAAGTCTCTAATATGTGAATTGTATGATAATAATTGCGGTACAACGTGTTCAATAATATGTTTGAGATAGAATACGAGAAGGATGCACAAAACGAAATTTAACGATAGGAGTAAGATACGTTCATGAAACATTAAGGTTAGGTTACAAACCGAAGTATTAAGGATATGAGAGATTAATAAAAGAATACGGTTAGGTTATGGAGTAGAAAGGGATAGGTGTGTGATAGATTGATAGAACGATAGCATTAGAATACGTTCCTGTGATGATATGACTAAGGTATGTTCATGTAACAACATGACTGTGATAGGTATAAGAACATTAATGCTATGATAAGTTAGGGAACGATATGACCACGAAGTGTTTACGATATGATATGATTATGATACAACATGTGAATGACGGATATATACATGTCGTCATATGATATGAGATATGTTATGATACGAGATATGTGATAAATTAACATGTTTATGATATGATATATTGTGATGCAATATAATATGTTATGGTATGATATGTAAATGATGAAATGCTATGTTAAAAGCATAGAACGTTATGTTATGTCTCCTAAATTGTGTGTATACAACATGATATGAATGACATGAAATCACGATAAATGGCAAGAAAGATAACCCCGTTAGAATTATGTATGATATGAGAACTAAAGAATGAGAAACGATATGATATGAATGATGAACGACATGTGAAATGATATGAAAAATGATATGATATGTACAGAACGCTAGCAGGGTTGTATTAAATGATAACGAAAACGGAAAAATGTTGGGACCTCATGCATTATGTGTGCTCATGCATTGAGGGATACTCCTATTCCATCACGAGAGTACGGATGCGTACATTCATTAGGCAGGCGAAGTATCGTTATGTTTTACATAATGCTGCTGCACTCACTTGCCTTTGTATCTCTTGGGCCTCCTTTGAATTAGTCCTATACGTTTAACGATTTGGAATGGACGCTCAAGGAATAAAGTCAATCTTGTGCTCAATCTCTCTAAGTGGTGGCAAACCACTAGACACCTCCTCAGAAAAAAAAAAAAAAATCTTCAACCTCTTGCAAAAGTAAGCAAAATTAGGAAGCAATGAAAAGGTTAAGCTTGTTAGTAAAGAAACAAGAACCTTGCACATAAGTACAATAATAATAGGGTGAGAGAACAAAAACATTCCTAGCCTCACTTGATCTAACAAACAAGTTCACTTATTTGACTTTTCTTTCTCTTTATGTTTTTTCTCTAGGTTGAGTGCTACTATTTTGTTTTTCACTTAAACTCTTTTCTTTCACTTAAACTCTTTTTTTTCACTTAATTTTTTTTTTGGATCTCTACCTTTGCATAAGCCTCTTTCATTTTCTTTTCACATTTGCAAGGATCAATAAGAACATCTTTTGGAGACAATGGAATAAGAGTATTTTTCTACCATTGTGAGTAAAAGAGTATCAGTTTGCATACCCATCATACATTACCCGACGATCAAATTGTCAAGGTCTCTCTAGCAGTAAATCTCCAGCATGCATGGATACAACATCACATAAAATATCATCAACCCATTTTTCAATAGTAAAAGAAACAAGAGCTTGTCAAGTTACTTTTACTTCTCCACAATCACTCAACCATTGAAGCTTCTATGGTCTAGGATGTGGTTTTGTCTTTAAATTAAGTCTCTTGAAGCTTGTAGTAATCCGCCAATGACTTGCTTCCTTTTTTCAATGCTTGAAGCTCTTGCACCATGTCCCGTTGAAAATATTTTGGAACAAAGCACTTCCTCATGGACTCTTTCAAATCGTACCATGAATCGATTGGTGCTTCAAGATTTCTTCTCTTACTTGACATCAATTTATCCACCAAGTTTGAGCATATTGTTTGAATTGAGCAATGCATAATATTCCTTTCTTTTCATCACTAAAATTATGACAATTGAAAACCGACCCCACCCTTTTACCCATTCAAGGTACTCCGCTTGATTGATTTTGCCATAAAAATTTGAAAATTTTAATTTGACGCTCTCCACGTTACGATCAATTTCGTTCACAAGGAACTTGTTGAAAATTACGATGTATTCTACCACGGCCTCTCCCTCACATCAAGGCACGGCCAACTGCATGTTGATCGTCCTCTTGTTGATCAGAACTATCTCCCTTATATGATTTGCATGTTGTGGAGGTGGTGGAATCCTCTCTCTAGGTTGATTTTGAATCTCCAATCTTCCTATTCGATCTCTCACCGGATAAGGAAACTCTGACCAATTGGATCTAAGAACTCTCATAAGTGTCTGGATATGGAAACCCGTAGTTCATAAATTCTAAAACCCACAAATAAATTTGATTTCACTAGGGAAAAGTTAGACCCAGGTTATTATTGATAAAAAAATGTGAGGCAATAACATTTTTTGAGATTTGAATTACTCCGCAAGCAAGATTCATCCTATCAAACTTAAATAATTCTAAAATGGAATTTAACCATGTAAAATTGAATCACTCACAAGGACTCTTTTTATTTTATATGATTGTTGTCTTGATTTCTATCACGTTAGTTTTAGATGAAAATTGTTGACACTTTGTTTAAAAAAAAAACATTTAAAATTTCAAAAGGATTTTAAAAAACACTCTGGAATTTTTTAAAGTTTCATTCATACCTTAAACTTTTTTTAAAACTTCAAAAACAATGTTGAACTTTACTGTGAACTTTTAGGTATAACATTAAAAAGTTTGAATATAATCTATGAGGTGTTTTTGTCCATATATTGATGATAAATAAATTTGTGTAAATTTATTTATAGATGTAAAGGGTGTTAAATGTTACTTTTAAAATTTTATAGGTAATTTTTAAATATAATATTAACACTATTTTTTTTTTAAATTTTTTAAAAAAGTTTTAATGAAACTTTTCAAACATTAAAGATATTTTAAAACAAATAACTTAGATGGTAAATATATGTTTGAGATGTTATTAAAAATTTAAAAGTAGTTTTTGACTTTTGAAAGTTGAGAGTATTTTTATTTTAGTTTTAGATTAAACTTATTTTTTAATTTTTTAATTTTTTTTTTCTTTTACAATTCTTAAAACTTTTGTTTTTCAATTTTGAAAATAAAGCTCCATATCTTTGTTAATTCATGTACATTTTTTTAATTCAAAATTTTTTTTGCTCAAATAAATTTTCATGTTTTTTTTTCTTTTAATTGACTAGAGAACGTAAGAATGTTTAAAGATTCATCAAAGTTTTAACCACCCAAAATGTATACAATTTTATAAAATTAGTTTAAATATATTAAATCAAATAGAGAAATTGTATAATATTATTTACTTCAATCATAAACCCATCAACCTTAAATTAAGTAAAACAACTTAATAATGTTGTTATGTTCTATAAACGTAAAACTCGAAAATACTTACAACTGAAAATATAAGGTAAAGTTTGTCAACAATAAAAGCACGTATACTTAAAACAATCTCGAATCTAAAAGGAATTCCTTAACGTCTCCAACTCAGTTGACTCGTCACCTCGGTCGCTCTGCATCATATCTATCTGGAAAGAAAAATTAAAATAATTTTGATGAGTAATTAATTTATTGAGTAAGTAGCTAACTTGTCTTTCTCAAGTTTTATTACGGTCTCTCAAGCTATTCTTAAGTTTTATTCACTCATGATTCCTAGTTTTATTCTTAAGTTTTATTACTGTCACTTCGGGCGCGAGTTGTCGTTGAGCGTGTTATCAAGGAGACGACAATGATCACCACCGTTCAGTCCCGATGCTGATAAGGTCCAACTACAACGAATGGGCCTTGTTGATGCTCGTCAACCTACAGGTGCAAAGGTTATGGCATGCTCTCGAGCCAGAGGAAGGAGAAATGATCGAGTACCAGGAGGATCGGCTGGCGTTCGCCGCCATATTTTACGGTCTATGCCCCTAGAGATGCTAGTGTCCCTCTCCACCAGGCGCACTGCACAATCGGCCTGGGAGGGAATCAAGCAGGTCGTCCCTGATCACCTCGAGCAAGTCGCGATTTCAAACGATACATTGCAGAGCAGTGAAAGAAAATAGCTTGCACGCCTAAAGCTCTACGACAACACTGGCAAGAGCAACATGGGCCCTCCAGCCGCAAAGGTGGTAAGAAGCCATGGAAATCTCGCAGGTGCATGTGCGAGAAAGATGGGGATCAAAAGAAGGAGTTGACCGATGGCAGGCCCGATCCAACCAGAGGAAGGAGAAACGATTGAGTACCAGGAGGATCGACTGGCATTCGCCGCCATATTTTACGGTCTGTGCCCCTAGAGATGCTGGCATCCCTCTCCACCAGGCGCACCGTGCAATCGTCCTGGGAGGGAATCAAGCAGGTCGTCTTTGATCACCTCGAGCAAGTCGCGATTTTAAACGAGACATTGCCGAGCAGCGGAAGAAAATAGCTTGCACGCCTAAAGCTTCGCGACAACACTGGCGAGAGCAACATGGGCCCTCCAGCCGCAAAGGTGGTAAGAAGCCATTGAAATCTTGCGGGTGCACGCGCGAGAAAGATGGAGATCAAAAGAAGGAGTTGATCGATGGCGGGGCCGATCCAATGCTTGAACTTTGGAAAGAGAGGTCACCTGAGCAAGAATTGCTGGAGCAAGCTCAGGAACAAGAAGAAGGCCGAGAAGGCCCATGTGGCTCAATCCGAGGTGGACGAGCCAGCTCTCTTCATGGTAAGTGCATCGACTTGGTGAGCGTCGAACCCGAGGAAGAGCTCCAGCTGGGCGTAGCAAGCCAATTCAACTGAAGGAGAGGAGCTAGTGTTAAATCAGCGAGAGGGACGAGCAAGCCAATTCAACTGAAGGAGAGGAGCGAGTGTTCGCTCAGATCGGCGAGAGAGACGAGCAAGCCAATTCAACTGAAGGAGAGGAGCGAGTGTTCGCTCAGATCGGCGAGAGAGACGAGCAAGCCTGAGCACCAACGATGGGTCCTCGACACCCGGGGCAACAAACCATATGATCGGGCCTAGATCTGCGTTCTCTGAGCTCGACTCAGGGATTCGCGGGATGGTGAAATTTGGCGACGGCTCTGTCGTCGAGATCGAAGGGCGCAACACCATCCTGTACATCAGCAAGGGAGGCGAGCAGCACAAGTTGACCGACGTCTACTTCATCTCGAGGCTCAAGGCTAACAAGGAGAGAAACGAGTATTCGCTCAGATCGATGAGAGGAACGAGCAAGCCTGAGCACCGGCGATGGGTCCTCGACACCAGGGGCAACAAACCATATGACCGGGGCTAGATCTGCGTTCTCTAAGCTCGACTCGGGGATTCGCAGGACGGTGAAATTCAATGACGGCTCCGTCGTCGAGATCGAAGGGCGCGACATCATCCTGTTCATCAGCAAGGGAGGCGAGTAGCGCAAGCTGACCGGCGTCTACTTTATCCCGAGGCTCAAGGCTAACATTGTGAGCCTGGGTCAACTTGATGAGGTCGGTTGCTTCATTTCCATCGAGCGCGGGCTACTAAAAAATCTGTGATGATCGAAAACGGCTGCTCACGCAAGTTCGGCGCACAAAAAACCGTCTTTACATCCTAGAGTTGGAGAGATAAAGCAACCTGTCAGTCTCTCGGCCAAGACTGAAGAGGTATCTTGGAAGTGGCACACAAGGTACGGGCACTTAAACTTTTCTCTACAAAAATTACACGGGGAGGAGATGGTGCATGATTTGCCGGCAATCAAAGGCGTGAACAAGTTGTGTGACGGGTGCCTCATCGGCAAACAGAGGCGCACCCCCTTCTGTCTCAAACATCCTACAGTGCCGGTGAGCCATTGGAGCTAGTACACGGCGATATCTGCAGACCCATCAAGCCGGTGACCCCAGGCGGCAAGACCCTCTTCCTCCTGTTGGTCGATGACAAAAGCCGCTTCACCGCTTCATGTGGCTAATCCTGCTGTAAGCGAAAAAGTGAGACAACAGAGGCGAATAAGCGCATCCAGGCGCGAGCGGAGGCCGAATGCGGGAAGAAGATGTGAGTGCTGCGCATAGATCGAGGCAGAGAATTCACCTCAGCGAGCTTCGGTAAGTACTGTGACGAGCTCAGCATGCAGCGACAACTAACGGCGCCCTACTCCCCCCTAGCAAAACGGGGTGGTAAAACGCCAAAATCAGACCATCGTCGGGACAGCAAGGTCATTGCTGATGACGATCGGGATGCCTAGGAGATTAGGGGAGAGGCGGTAATTACGGCAGTCTACCTCCTCAATCGTTCACCAACGCAAAGCCTCGAAGGGAAGACGCCACACGAAGCCTGGTACAACAAGAAGCCAATGGTACATCATCTTCGAGTGTTCGACTGCGTTACATACATGAAGGTAGCGCGTCCCCACCTCGCCAAGCTCGATCCTAGGGGGCTGAAAGTTGTCTTTATCGGCTATGAATCTGGGAGCAAGGCGTACAGACTCTATGATCCTGTGGGGGGGCGAGCTCACGTGTCTCGTGACGTCATCTTCGACGAAAGAACCTTCTAGCAGTAGAAGGACGTGATCGAGGCAGACCACAACCCAAATCAATTCACGGTGGAGTACCTCGTCACCGAGCCGGAAGAAGAAGGAGTTCAGCATCAGAAATCATCACCACCACCAGCTGCTGCACCCCTTGAACCAGTGGAGTTCGCAACACCACGGACTGCGGATTCGATGCTGGATGTCGATCACGATGATGATCTGGTGGCCAGGTGCCGGAGGATGGAGGACCTAGTGGGATGAGGTGAACCACCTGAACTGGTGGCGCGCGAACTCGAATAAGAGGTAGTCGAACTGCATGCCATCAGCATAGATGAACCGAACATCTTTGCCGAAGCAGAAAGGAACCCGTGCTAGCTGAGACAATGCAGGAGGAGATGACATCCATCACCAAGAACCAGACGTGGAGTCTAGAGGATATGCCGTCGAGACACCGAGCCATAGGGCTCAAATGGGTCTTCAAACTGAAGCGCAACGAAAAGGGAGAAGTTGTGAAGCACAAGGTCCATCTAGTGACAACGGGCTACGTCCAGAAGCAAGGAGTGGACTTCGAAGAGGTATTTGCGTTGGTGGCAAGGTTAGAATCCGTCCGCCTTTTGCTGGCAATCGCAGCACATTGCTCTTGGGAGGTCCACCACATGGACGTGAAGTCCGCTTTCCTTAACGTAGAGCTGAAGGAGACCGTCTATGTCCGACAACCACCTGGCTTCCTAGACAACGACAATCCCGGTAAGGTACTGTGCCTCCACAAGACACTCTACGGGCTTCGACAAGCACCACAAGCCTGGAACGCAAAGCTCGACAGTACCCTACTATCACTGAAGTTCAAGCGTGTACCTCTAAGCATGGCATGTACATGCACGACCACGACAAGCATCGACTAATTGTTGGAGTGTACGTCGACAACCTCATAAGCACTGGAGGCAACATGGAAGTCCTCAGAAGGTTCAAGAGGGAGATGTCAAAGAACTTCAAGATGAGCGATCTCGGCATACTCAGCTACTACCTCGGCATCGAAGTGCAACAGAGTACTACCAGTATCACCATCTGCCAAAGTGTGTACTTGAAGAAGCTGCCGGACAAAACTGGGCTTGCGGACAGTAACCCTACAAGGACGCCAATGGAGGCCCGACTCCAGCTGAGGAAGGCTGGCACTACGACGGTAGTCGACTCCACCAATTACTGCAACATTGTCGAGAGTCTGCGCTATCTGGTAAACACATGCCCTGGTCTTGCTTATTCCGTTGGATACGTGAGTAGGTCTATGGAAACACTTAGGGAGGAGCATCTAGTGGCCGCCAAGCGCATCCTGCGCTATGTAGCCGGAACCAGAGGCTGGGGTGTAAGATACTGCGCAGGGAAATGAAAGAAGAAGCTTGAGCTGGTCGACAAAAGTGATAGTGACATGACCGGTGACGTTGATGATCATAACAGCACCAGTGAGATGATCTACTTCCTCTCAGGCGGCCTGATCTGCTGGCAATCAACAAAACAAAAGGTAGTTGCTTTGTCTTCCTACAAAGCAAAATACATCGCCGCTTCGATGGCGGCAACACAGGGGGTCTGGCTTGCGCGACTGATGGAAGAACTCATCGGAAGAGAAAGCGATCCACCAATGCTATACGTGGGCAACAAAGCTACGATCTCCCTGATCAAAAATCCAGTTTTGCACGACCGGAGCAAGCACATAGAAATCAAATTCCACTACATCCGAGAATGTGCAGATCGAGGGCTCATCAAGATTGATTTCATCCGAATAGAGGAACAACTTGGAGACATTTTCACCAAGTCCCTGGCGCGGGTAAAATTTGAAGAACTACGCTCAAAGATCGGAGTTCAAATAATAAGGTAGATAAAAAGCTATGGTTTTCTTAGATTTCGTTAGTTGTTTTTTACTTTTGAAAAATCTGAATTTACGCTCCCCGTTTAATAGAAGAGTGTAACTTTTGCTGGCCATTTTTGTCAACTTTGGGCGCAAGTTTGTGCCCACTACTTTTTATCTTTCTGATTAAATTTATTATTTAAAGAATTCAACTTAATGAGAAATAATATCGGTATTCAGCAAATATCTCTCTCTCCTTTTACTTTTTGTTATTTTTTTCAAAGAAGTTTTTCTTCGTCTGGTTTTACTCCTTCGATGTTTTCCTCTCAATTGCCAGAAGTCAACAAATAACATACCAAAATCTCTAAATCTGCAATCTCCTTCTTGCCATTTTACTTTTTTCTCAAATCTGTTTATTTTTTGACGATTTGTGATATTGTGCCGTGGGTTGAGGAGAGGGAGGATGAGATTGGGATGAGAGGTGGGTAAGTCTTATTTTATTTTATTTTTTTTATTCTTAAGTAATTCTTTTTAGTTATTTATTTACCAATTATTATTATAACTATTATCTTGACCTATATTTTTTTTATAATTTATTTATTTATTATTTTTATTTTTTTGGGTTTTACTGATTCTCATTTTCTATTAGGGGTGGAGGGAAAGAGAATTAACAATCTACATGCATATCTAGTAAGAATGCGTGGTTTAGTGAAATGTTTGTTTTTTCTTTTCTCACTATTTACTGCCATCTATCTCCGTGTAAATAACTTATCTTTTTTTTTTGTATATTTTTTAATGTTAAATTTGTTTCAAAATGACCGTAATTTTAATGTGTTGAAACCTTATTAAACGCAAAACTCAAAAACTATTTTCAAACGTTGATAGATAATATTTGTGGTCCCGTGGTCTAGTGTGGGACCTCTATTTTTTTCCTTTAAAATATTTATTTACGTTTTTCATATAAATATATATAATATAGTTTCATTTCAAATAATGACCTGAGTTATAAAACTCAATTTTATACCTAATAAAGTAACTGATTTTAATGGGCTTAAATTCTATTAGATACAAAACCGAAAGCAACCACGTATTAGATATTTTTAAAGTAAGCCCAAAGCAATAACATGTTAGACATTTTTAAAGTTAAAGAAATCGAAGTTTATAAAAATATTATCTATTTTTTGATTTCTAGAGATTTATAAAATTTAAAACATAAAGATGTTTTTGAAGAACTAAAGATTTATTTTTGATCTTTTCTTGAATAAGTTATACACTTCTAAAATTCGCTCGAAGCTTACCCTCGGCGAAATTAAAATCTAGAAACTCTTTATTGGGTAGCCAATACTAGCGTTTTTTAGGACCTAATTTCTTTGCAAAATTTCTTCCTTATAATTCTTTCAAGCTAAAAGATTTGTTTTAAAGCGATGTCTTTAAGCGTCGATCTTAATTTTGGAATTTGATCCTCGATCCGTAACTTACCCAAAAACGTAGAATATTGTTTCCTTACGCAACCTGATTTAGGAGTATTAGGTCCCGGATTTCTTCATCAAAATTGCTCAACTTAATTTTCTAAAGCTAAAGAAAGGCTCAATTTTGAAAATGGAAACACATATAGTAATGCTCTACGGTCATTAAAACATCCTAGAGATGGCTTCCAGTCCAAACTAAATTGGATGTGCACACTTTCCTACACACGACCCACACATGCGAGCATGAATCTCAAGGCGGTTTGCACCTCTCCTATAGTGGGTGAAAAATATTTTACTCTCATGCTTGGTGTAGATTTAAGTTTCTCTCCATATAAGTAGTGTCGCCAAATTTTTAATGTGATCACTACCGCGACCAGCTCTGAGTCATGTGTGGAGTAATTTTTCTCGTACTCTATTAACTAACGGGACGCATAAGCAACCACCTTACCGTGTTGTGTCAATACACATCCTAGTCCCTTCTTGGAGGTATCACTGTATATCACGTACCCCTCTCAACTTTCTGGTCATGTGAGCACTAGAGCTAACACTAACCTCTGTTTTAGATCTTGAAAGTTTGCCTTATACGCATCATTCCATACAAATGGTACATCCTTCCTCGTCAACTATGTAAGTGATGAGACTATTTTAACAAAGTCTTGTACAAATCTTCAGTAGTATCATGCTAATCCCAAAAAGCTTGGTACCTCTGTAACTGTAGTTAAGCTTCCCAATTAACTAATTAATTATAATTTAGATATTGTTAGCTAATTAATGAATAATTTTAATAAATAAGTAATTCATTTTTTTAATAAAATTTTATTTTATTTGTAAAAATAAATTAAATTAATACTTAAATAAGCTATTATTGTTTGGAGACTCCTCTTCTATCTCTTAATTTTTCACATGGGTAGACTAAAGGGACTAAACAAGTTTAAGGGAAAGACAGAATGGGACTCAACTTTCAAGATTCCAATTCACCAAACACGTAATCTTTTTAATCGTTTGAACATTGTTTAAAGTAGCAAAAAGTAACAGAAAATCTAGAAGCTACCATTGATTTCCCTGAAGAACCGTCTAAGAAAATATCTCCCTAGTAGACAATATATACTAGCGGTGGATTTAGGCTATTACAGGTTAACTGTTCTAAGCCGTGTAATATACTTAGAGTAGAGCAGAGATATTCAAAAGAATGAGAAAATTGGGAAACCAGGTAATGTAACTCCAGCATCAATGATGTAAATGTTGCCCGAGGCGTACCTAGAAGAGTCGTCCACCATATATCGAACGAGTGTTGTTAATGTAGGATCAGGAGTTACAAATGTCCTTAAAGGGCTAGTTTTGAAGGCTATAGTGTTTAAATATGAGTCTACCTTATGCACGTGCCACAGTCTCTGCTCACGATGCCCCCGTTCTTCATACAAGTGCGCCTTGCCTTTCCCTAAAAAATGATGTGGGCCCACTATAGGGGGCCATGAAAATACAAACACGTGCCATCATGATTTAGGGACCTATCTCTTGTTGGTGTTAATATAACACATGCGGAAGTAATTTGGATCTTAGGCACTTTTAGAACATCAATTATTGTAAATTACTAGCATGTTCATAAGTATTAAAACTTAATGAGTTTAAATACTAACCTTTTGTAGTTCAAACTCCTTTTGCCTCACGAACCGGTTTCGAACCACCACCAGTGTCTTCTCCACTATCCTCCGGCCTTAGAACGGGATTGTGGAATCCGGTGAGTGACTAAACTTGGGAGGGATTTTGTATATGTGAAAGAGAGTGTTTGTGAGAAGTTTTTCTCAAGGTTTTTCATCAAGATGAAGAATCCCCTCCAAGTATCATGATCACTCTATTTAAAGAGTCAAGTTTGCATGTTCATGCAAACTTGAGATCACCAAATTTTGACACTTAAAATTCCACTCAAGAGTTTGGGATTATGTGGCAAGCATGCATGTTTGAGTTAACCAAATTTTGACACTCAAAATTCCACTCAAACTTGTGGGGTTTATTTGACAAACATGCAAGTTTGGTTAAACCAAATTTTGACACCTCAAAATTCCACTAACATGGATTTTTCCATTAGATGAAAGTCAACATTTTGACTTTCTTCATTTTAATTCAACAATTAATTTGAATAATGAAAATCAAATTAAAGTAACATTAAATGATTAATTAAACTATTTAATTAATATTTAATATTAATTCAAATGTCAATCCCAATCAATTCCGACACATAATTGATTAAGATATTTAAATCTTATTTAAATATCTCAGATTCTCTCTTTTCGTTTAATTCGTAAATAAAACAAAATTGCGGTTAAATATATCGTATATATGTAACGCATATTCCCTAATTTGAATTCGAACACTTCGAACTCACTCGTCACACTGTTCTATGGTTTAGTCCGATATGAGCTAGCAGAGGGACCTAATGAACCTATAGATCATGGGCTCCAACGATCCAAGATTAACCGATTAAACTCATTAACCTGGTTAATCAACATTCGTTAACTACTAGGACACTCCACTATAGCCTAGTAGTTGCACTCCCCTCACTATAGATATATTTCTGTCCATCTGATATAACCATGATTAGTAAGTCGATCCTTCACAGGTTGTTCGTAACTAGAGCTGGGTCAATTTACCATTTTACCCCTGAAGTTACTTCTTGTTCCTTATGTCTCACTAATCCTCTAATGAACAATTGGTTTGTGGTCCAACCAGTAAACCGAATCCCTCTCAGGCCAATGAGAGGGTGGGGCCCATTGTTCAAGACCTGGAGTCAGTGCTTAAGGGAACTACCTTTCTTCTATCCCTAAAAGTGGGTAGGAGTGAATTTCGTCTTGCACCCCATGTCCCCAGCCATTCACCCAGTCTTACCCCTGAAATGGGAGGCCTGTTGAGTCGGCGAACTAGAGCCACTCTCACCCATGCAAATCTAAGGATAATTCCGAATAAACAGGAGTTCATGGTTAGCTCAGGATTAAAATCGAGTTACCTAGGTTATCGAATGAAAAGAAAATCAGTCTCAACAGTAAACGACTTTATAAAGTGAGAGTGGTTTTCTTCATGGTCCGATCTTATGCAATACTCATTGCATAGGACGCCCCCACTCACATGTCTCCACATGCACAATTTAGTGATCACATTGTTTATAACATATACAAAAGTGGGCCGCATCCATAGTGTCCCCAGAATAAGGTACTCAGCCTTATCCTTATACTATAGATCATTTTGACTATATACTTGAACTTGATCCACTCTTATGTCTCTACATATAGTTCAAGTAATCATACTATAGCCAGAGTGTTCTTAGTTTATTGGATTTAGATTAATGATCGTAAAGTTCACTTTATTCAATAACAATTTTTTTTTTACTGAATAAACATCAATAATAACTTTATTGAAAATAGAATATATCTTTGTTTACAAACTATGAGTTTTAGGACATAAAACCCAACATCTCTAACATCATAGCGGTGGCCTCTAGTCTCGGACAAATTGGATGTGTAGTACTTCCCTACACACGACTCACACGTGCGAGTATGAATCTCCAAGGTGCTCGCACACCCCCTGGACCCTCTGGCCAAGCTAATCTGTAGGATGTTCGGAGGTCAGCGGATCCCCATAGTGTCATGCGCCTCATGAACACCCTCGTCATCGTATTGTGCGCATTCGCACTCATCATAATAATGTGCACATTCGCACTCATCATCATACTGTGCGCGTCCGCACTCATCATCTATAGGGGAAGTATCCCTATGCTTATGAACATACCATATGTATGAGGTCCCTCTAATGTTCATCTTATTATCTCTTCTGACACAACCCTTTAGTCTCATCTCTTTGTTACATTAAGTAACACATGATCGTGGATATGTATATTAATATAATTTTCATGCTCTTAGGGTTGTGTCCTATGTCGATCTAACGACATCATGAAATATGACACTCATAATCATATAGCATGCTTAATATGCTCCTCCCGAAGTGCTTCCATGAATCTACTCACATATCCAACTGAGTAAGCAAGGTCAGGGCGTGCATTTACCAGATAGCGCAGACTCCTGACAATGTTGCAGTAATTGGAGGCGTCGACTATTGTCATAGTGCCGGCCTTCCTTAGCTTAGGCCAGGCCTCCATTTGCGTCCTTGTAGGGTTACTGTTCGCAAGCCCAGTTGTTTCCGGCAGCTTCTTCAAGTACGCACTTTGGCAGATGGTGATGCCGGTCGTACTCTGTTGCACTTCGATGTCGAGGTAGTAGCTGAGTATGCCGAGATCGCTCATCTTGAAGTTCTTTGACATCTCCCTCTTGAACCTTCCGAGGACTTCCATGTCGCCTCCAATGATTATGAGGTTGTCGACCTACACTCCAACAATTAGTCGATGCCCACCGTGGCCGTGCGTGTACATGCCATGCTCAGAGGCACAACGCTCAAACTTTAGTGATAGTAGGGTACTATCGAGCTTCGCGTTCTAGGCTCGTGGTGCTTACTGAAGCCCGTAGAGTGCCTTGTGCAGGCGCAGTACCTTACCTGGGTTGTCGTTATCTAGGAAGCCAAGTGGTTGTCGGACATAGACGGTCTCCTTTAGCTCTCCGTTAAGGAAAGCGGACTTCACGTCCATGTGGTGGACCTCCCAAGAGCAATGTGCCGTGATTGCCAGTAAAAGGCAGATGGATTCTAACCTTGCCACCAGCACGAACACCTCTTCGAAGTCCATACCTTGCTTCTCGACGTAGCCCTTCTCCCTTTTCATTGCGCTTTAGTTTGAAGACCCATTTGAGCCCTACGGCTCGGTGTCCCGATGGCATATCCTCCAGACTCCACATCTGGTTTTCGGTGATGGATGTCATCTCCTCCTGCATTGCCTTCAGCCAACACGGGTTCCTTTCTGCTTCGGCGGAGGTGTTTTGTTCATTTGCACTGATGTCATGCAGTTCGACCACCTCTTGTTCGAGTTCGCGTGCCGCTAGTCCAGGTGGTTCACCTCCTCCCACTAGGTCGTCCATCCTCCGGTACCTGGCCACCAGATCATCATTGTGATCGGCATCCAGCGTCGGATCCGCAGTCCGTGGTGTTGCGAACTCTGCTGGTTTAGGAGGTGCAGGTGCTGGCGGCGGTGACGATTCCTGATGTTGGGCTCCTCCTTCTTCCAGCTCGGTGAAGAGGTACTCCACCGTGAATTGATTTGGGTTGTGGTCTGCCTCGATCCTGTTGTTCCACTGCCAGAAGGTGCTTTCATCGAAGATGACGTCGCGAGTCACGTGAGCTCGCCCCCCCGCAGGATCATAGAGTCTGTACGCCTTGCTCTCGGGTTCGTAGTTGATGAAGACAACTTTTAGCCCCCTGGGATCGAGCTTGGCGATGTGGGGATGTGCTACCTTCATGTATGCAACGCAACCGAACACTCGGAGATGATGTACCGCTGGCTTCTTGTTGTACCAGGCCTCGTGTGGCGTCTTCCCATCGAGGCTTCGCGTTGGTGAACGATTGAGGAGGTAGACTACCGTCATTACCGTCTCTCCCCAAAATCTCTCGACCGTCATAAGCAATGACCTTTCTGTCCCAACGATGGTCTAATTCCGGCATTCTGCCACCCTGTTCTGTTGAAGGGAGTAGGGCGCTGTTAGTTTTTGCTGAATGCCAAGCTCGTCACAGTACTTACCGATACTCGCTGAGGTGAATTCTCTACCTCGGTCTGTGCGTAGCGCTCGTATCTTCTTCCCGCTCGCGCCTGGATGCGCTTAATCGCCTCTGCCGACTTACTTTTCGCTTGTGGCAGGATTAGCCACATGAAGCGGCTTTTGTCATTGACAAACAGGAGGAAGAGGGTCTTGCCACCTGGGGTCGTCGGCTTGATGGGCCCGCAGATATTATCGTGTACCAGCTCTAACGGCTTGCCGGCGCGGTAGGATGTCTGAGACGGAAAGGGGGTGCGCCTCTGTTTGCCGATGAGGCACCCGTCGCACAGCTTGTTCACGCCTTTGACTGCCGCTGATTTCTTTCTCCGTAATACATATGTTGTTAAGGTGAGGCCACTGCTACATCCATTTCATTAGGAATTGCTGATCTTTTAACAATCCCTTCTGATGGCTAGCCTTGTTGGGCGTTCCTGCGCACCTAGCATCCTACAAGAAAAAGGCCCCTGACTCGAGAACAAAGCAAGGGATTGAGCAGCGCGAAAGCCACGAGAATACGCCTGACTCTTTCATTTGCATTTCCAAATCGAAAGTAGAGCAGGAAAGTTTAAGTGCCCGTACCTTGCGTGCCACCTCCAAGATACCTCTTCGGTCTTGGCCGAGAGGCTGACGGGTTGCTCTATCTCCAATTCTAGGATGTAAAGACGGTTTGTCCTGTGCCGAACTTGCGTGAGCAGCCGTCGTCGATTATCGCAGATTTTGAGTAGCCCACGCTCGATGGAAATGAAGCAGCCGGCCTCATCGAGTTGACCCAGGCTCACAAGGTTAGCCTTGAGCCTCAGGATGAAGTAGACGCCGGTCAATTTGCGGTGCTCGCCTCCCTTGCTGATGAACAAGATGGTGCCGCGCCCTTCGATCTCGACGACGGAGCCGTCGCTGAAATTTACCATCCCGTAAATCTCCGAGTCAAGCTCGGAGAATGTAGATCTAGCCCCGGTCATATGGTTTTTTGCCCCTGTGTCGAGGACCCATTGCCGGTTCTCATGTTGCTCGTCCCTCTCCCCGATCTGAGTGAACACTCGCTCCTCCTTCATTTGACTTGGCTCCCTAGCTGGTGCCTTTGCTACGCCTAGTTGGAGCTCTTCCTCGGGTTTGACGCTCACAAGAGGAGCAATTACGTCGTCGTCGATTACCTCCACCTCCGTGGATTTGGAATTAAAATTGGGGACGTCGGGTAAGACCGATGCACTTACCATGAAGAAAGCTGGCTCGTCCTCCTCTGATTGAGCCACATGAGCCTTCTCAGTCTTCTTGTTCCTGAGCTTGCTCCAGCAATTCTTGCTCAGGTGACCTCTCTTACCACAGTTCGAGCACTGGATCGGCCTGCCATCAGTTGACTCCTTCCTTTGATCACATCTTTCCTGCGCGTGCGCTGTTAGATAAAACCTGAGTTTTTCCTTATTTAGATTCACACGATTACATTAATTCTCCGTTTGACCATTTGACAAACACATCGAATGGATTAACGAAGTTTTAGACTGCAATTTTGTAGGAAGTGGCACAGATTCAGTTGCCACTCTCCAGCCATTTTTAGGATAGGTTATATTTAAATAGAAAATCTGTTCAGAAGATTTCACAACCTGATTTCAAGCGCAGTCAAAATTTCAATCATTCTCTCTCCTTGTTCTTTTACGCATTTATTTTTCTTCCAACAATCTCCTGTCGACAATTTCCTCTCTCCGAAAAGAAAGGATTTCCCTGGCCGATTATCAAAATCCAACAAGTGGTATCAGAGCCCAGTTGAAGCCATCGGTGTATATCATTGCGGAGGAGCCAACCTATCAACAATCAAGTTGAATAGCTCAAGTGGTTAGAGCGTCGACCTAACAACACACAGGTCTCAGGTTCGAGTAGAAGAAAATGTAAAGTGCGAAAATAAACACATCGTGGGGTCCATCTCGCGTAGACTCGCCAATAAACACAATGCGGATCACGGGGCTCGCCAATAGCATCACCACACTCGGTGGCCAGCATCAGCGAGACAGAAATCGTGAAGAAGATGCTGCACAGGTCGTAGGGTTGTCTATTCCTTACTGAGGAATGACTTGCACGCCTAAAGGCTCCGTGACGACAACGGCGAGAGCAATGGGCAAGGCGGTAAGAAGTCATGGAAATAACTGCTCCCCTTCGGCATCCTTTTGCTCTTCTTGAGCATTGAGCGAACCATGTCGAGAATAGTCCAGTTTTTTCTCGTTCCTCACAGTACTCCATGAAAGCCATCGAAGTATACTCGCAATAATCATCGATAAAGGAAATAAAATACTTCTTTCCGCAGAAGGACTTGGGGTTAGTGGTTTACATATATCTGTATGGATCAACTCGAGAGGTTGTTTAGCCCAGAATTCAGCCTTCTTTTGAATTGAGGTTCTCGCATGCTTGCAGAGCACGCATTCTTCACAAAATTTTCCTTCAAAGTCCATGTTTGGTAGCCCATGTACCATATTCTTCTTCTCTAACTCCTTTAGGCCGCCCTGATGTAGATGACCAAAGCGGAGATACAACAGTAATGCCTTGTCTTCTACATCGACTAGCAAACACTTTTCTCGTATGCTTCTTAAGTTCAATTTGTACATCCGATTTCTTCCTATCTCGACTCGAGCAACCAAACGCTCTTTCTTATCCTTCCGGTGTTGCAGGCAGTCCTTTAGGAATATCGAGTAACCTTTCTCTGTGAATTGTCCCATACTCACTATGTTGGTCTTGAGGTCTGGCACGTAATAAATATCTTGGATTGACCCCATCACACCATCCTTTTGCAAGAAATGTATCTTACCTCGGCCTTTGACCTCCATCTTTGACGCATCTCCAAATGACACATGACCATCTTCAATCTTTTGCATTTCTTTGAATAGGTGCTCATGACCGCACATATGGTTGCTTGCCCCTGAGTCGAGGTACCACAGAGTGTCGTTGTTGATGTTCTCTTCATCTTGAGCCATCAAGAGAAGACCTTCATCTATTACGTCTTCCACGACTAGGTTGGTTGTTCCTTCCACCCTTTTTCCGGCTCGACAAGCTTTTTGCAACGTGCCACATTCTACCACAATTGTAACATTTTTCAGAGTTACAATTGTTTGCATAGTGGACATATTTCTGACATTTGTAACACTAGATGTTTGAATTGTATCCTTGACCGCGTCCTTGATTGGATCCTCTTCCACACCAATGTGCTTGGCTCGACAGTCTCTTCTCCTTATAGTTTTCTTCGTAACTGTTGCCTTGACCACCTCGACCATTCCCGCGGCTTTCACGACCTCTACCTTGAACATTTTGAGTGTAGAGTACTTTTTCATCGTTTATTGATGCCTTCGCCTGAAGCGCTTGATCGAGTGTCTCCTCCTCCTTTTTCTTACGTCGCTCGTGTGCCTCGAGAGAACCGGCGAGCTCATCGACTGTGAACTTCGCTAGGTCCTTTGACTCTTCTATGGCACATACAACATTCTCGAAGTTGTCTGTTAACGACCTCAAGATCTTCTCCACAACCCACGTCTTAGGTAACACTTCTCTGTTTCGATTTAGCTGATTCTCCACGGTCTGTACACGTGTAATGTAGTCAGATACATTTACTGACTCCTTCATCTTCATGCTCTCCAACTCGCCATGCAGAGTCTGGAGACGCACCTGCTTGACTCGATCGGTTCCTTTGAACACCTTTTCTAGAGTGTCTCACGCTTCTTTTGAAGTAGTTGCCCTTGCAATCTTCTCAAAGCCCGACTTATCAACAGCCCGGAATAGCATGTATAATGTTGTCTTATCCTTTGATCGTAATTCTCTTAGCGCCTTGTTTTGCACCACCATATAACCCGTGGTATCCTTCGGTTCTTCGAAACCTTCTTTGACCACCTCCCATGCGTCTTGAGAACCGAGAAGAGTTTTCATTTGGATGCTCCAATTCTCGTAATTCGTCTTCGTCAATCGTGGTAGCGGCATTTGCCCCATCATGTTCGCCATCGACTCTGATACCAATTTTTTTGAAATAAAATCCTCTCTGATACCAATTTGTTGAAATAAAATTCGCTCGGTTGAAAATAACAATCCGCTCTGATACCAACTTGTAGAAAATAGACGCTCACTCTGAAACTAACTTGCTTAAATAACTCTCATGAAGTTGTGAATGAGGTGTCGAGAGGGTTGAGACAAAGGGACAAAAGAAATGCTGAAAAACTCTTTTCTATTACAATATACACTTTGCTCTCTGCCTCTTGCATTTTACCATGAAAACGAATCAATTTAGAGGGTTTCTAATATCTAAAATTTGCTAACCCACTTTCTCCTAGGGTGGTTCTTGGCCCTTTATTTTATCTTTGGCATTTTCCTTCTTACTACTCAAATTTCAAAAGCCTTGCGAAATTTAACAAAATCAAAAAATTCCCTTCTTTTATTTTTTTTCCATTTAAATTTATTCCCAAGAGTCTACAGAACTTATAACCTAAGCTCTGATACCAATTTGTAACGCCTTAAAACTGTTATATCCAAGAGTCTACAGAACTTATAACCTAAGCTCTGATACCAATTTGTAACGCCTTAAAACTGTTATATATACTTGAGAAATTCATCCACCGCCTAAGCTCTGATACCAATTTGTAACGCCTTAAAACTGTTATATATACTTGAGAAATTCATCCACCGTTGTGGCTCGACTTCACATTGTTCGTACGAGTTTCACAAGGTCGTAACCTCATCTCGTTTAAATGAAGAGAAGAAAGATTAAAAGAAGCCTGATTAACCTGCATAACTTTTCCGTATTACAATTTCCCCAATAACAACCACAGCACAAGAGCAAAACCTACCTGAAATAAAAGGTAGATTTAAAAGAAAACTCCAACACCCATGTAACCTAAAACGGAGGAAATGGATCCAAAGAAAAAGAATTTGGATCATTTTTCAATTTGTGCGTGTATCCTTGCTTGCGCAGGGGCCATGCTAATCTTCTTTGTGTCGTTCCCAACCCCAATTGTAGTCAGTAATTGGAAGGATAAAAAATAGTCTTCCACAATATTCAATTTCATGGTGGGAGGAAGAGATGTACACTAAGTCATATTTTAGATCTTCATTTTCTTTTTTGGTATTATCTTTGTTGCAATTATTTAGATTTAAGTTAAAAATTAAATGTAAAAAATTTTCTATACGTCTTACGAATCTGTCTTTTGGATCAGAAATTAAGTATAAAAAAAATCATCTACATGTTTATCTCAATCCAATGAATATAACTTAAGGTAATGTGATTGCATATTAGTAGGGCTTGAGAGAGAGGGCAGTAGGGCTAGTCTATATGCCACTAGACCAATTTGCTCGAGAATTTTGAAGGATCCAATGAATCGAGGGCTCATTTTGCCTTTATGCCCAAACCTCAAGACACATTTCAT
Organism: Cucurbita moschata; assembly: GCF_002738365.1. Classification (NCBI taxonomy): domain Eukaryota; kingdom Viridiplantae; phylum Streptophyta; class Magnoliopsida; order Cucurbitales; family Cucurbitaceae; genus Cucurbita; species Cucurbita moschata. The sequence goes on from NW_019268565.1 coordinate 1,769,361, forward strand.
TGGTGCTACTGGAATACTAGGTCCCCTATTTCGAACTTTAAGCTCCTACGCCTTACATCAACGTAGATTTTTTGTCTACTCTGAGTAGTACACATCCTCACTCTGATTTTCTGAACGACCTCATTGGCGACTCGAATTAATTTGGGTTCTACCAATTCTCTATCGTCTACTTCATCCCAGGATAAGGAGGATCCACGTCGTTTTCTATGTAAGGCCTTGAATGTTGCAATCCGGATGGTTGCTTGGAAGCTGTTGTTGTATGAAAATTCCATCAGGTGTAAATTTGAATCCCAACTTCCCTTAAAATCTAATACGCAAACGTGTAGCATGTCCTCTAGGATCTGATTTAAACGCTCTGTCTGACCATTCGTTTGAGGGTAGAAGACAGTGTTGAAGTCGAGACGAGTACCCAATGCTTTCTGAAGTTCGTGCCAAAATGCCAACGTAAAGCGTCGGTCTCGATCCGAAACTTGGACTCCATGCAATCTTACTACTATCTCTTTCACATGCAGTTGAGCCCATGGGCATGTTGCTTTTTTGGCAGGAAGTGTGCCAACTTTATCAAACTGTCGACTATTTTAAGGTTTCAACACTCTCATTTTATGTTAGATTTTTAAGTATCCCAAGTTTTATTAAATTTAGGGGTATCTACTATGCTTATATAATACCAATTTTTAGAGGAGAATTTCTCGTTTGTTGTCGTTCATTACTAAGAATTAACAAAACACGTCGCCTAAGAGATTCGAACTCTTGCGGGGAAACCCCATGTACTTAGCAGGCACACGCCTTAACCACTCAGCCAAAGCGACTCATGCCATCCTTGGTCTCATTCTTCTTCAAATTTTGAAAAAATTAGGCAAGGTTGCATTTGGTAAATATACTTATATATTGAATAATCATCCATTACATGGGTAAAATATTAACAATATTTTATTGTTTTTGCATTCATTAGACCACTTGGGTAAGAATGCATAAGCCCAAATGCCCTTTGGTTTTATAGCCTTATAGGATAAAGCTAAAAAAAATTATCTCGCATGAAAAACAATATTTTTATATATGTAAAGTAATTAACTCTAATATTTAAGAATTATCTTTTACGAGTCTTTTCATTTTATTCAATTTGATGTTAATCAAATGAACCGTAAAAGACAAGTACGTCTTTTGCATTCGTGACTGTCAAAGACAATTAATTGAAATCTGCTTGTACTCGTGACTCCGACGAGTGTACCACTTTTCGACTTAGGACATTTGCAACCACAATTATCTTTCCAGGGTGGTGCTGGATATCTATTTTGTAATCATTCACCAATTCTAACCACCTTCGTTGCCTCATGTTCAGTTCTTTCTGGTTGAAATAGTTGCCTCATGCCCAATTCTTTCTGGGTGGTGCTGGATATCTATTTTGTAATCATTCACCAATTTTACTCTTGTGGTCGGTGTAGATTTAAGTTTCTCTCCATATAGGTAGTGTCACCAAATTTTTAATGTGAACGCTACCGCGACCAACTCTGGGTCATGTGTGGAGTAATTTTTCTCATACTCTATTAACTGACGGGACACATAAGCAACCACCTTACCGTGTTGTGTCAATACACATCCTAGTCCCTTCTTGGAGGTATCACCGTATACCACTTACCACTCTCAACTTTCCGGTAATGTGAGCACTAGGGCTAACACTAACTTCTGTTTTAGATCTTAAAAGTTTGCCTTACACGCATCATTCCATACAAATGATAGCCCTTCCTCGTCAACTATGTAAGTGATGAGACTATTTTAACAAAGTCTTGTACAAATCTTCGATAGTATTATGCTAACCCCAAAAAGCTTCGTACATCTATAATGGTAGGTAAGGGTTCCCAATTAACTAATTAATTATAATTAGATATTGTTAGCTAATTAATGAATAATTTTAATAAACAAGTAATTCAGTTGTTTAATAAAATTTTATTGTATTTGTAAAAATAAATTAAATTAATACTTAAATAAACTATTATTGATTTATTATGGTTTGGAGACTCCTTTTCTGGCTCTTAATTTTTCACCTGGGTAGACTAAAGGTCTAAACAAGTTCAAGGGAAAGACAGAATGGGACTCAAACTTTCAATATTCCAATTCACCAAACACACCATCTTTTTAATGATTTGAACATTGTTTAAAGTAGCAAAAGTAACAGAAAATCTAGAGGTCATCGATTTTCCCGAAGAACAATCGAAGAAAATATCTCCCTAGCAGACAATATCTACTAGCGGTGGATTTAGGCTATTACTGGTTAACAGTTCTAAGTCGTGTAATATACTTGGAGTAGAGTAGAGATATTCAAAGGGATGAGAAAATTGGGAAACCAGGTAATGTAACTCCAGCATCAACGATGTAAATATTGCCCGAGACGTACCTAGAAGAGTTGTCCACCAGATATCGGACGAGTGTTGTTAATGCAGGATCAGTAGTTCCAAATATCCTTAAAGGGCTAGTTTTGAAGGCTACAGTGTTTAAATATGAGTCTACCCTATGCACGTGCCACAGTCTCTACTCATGATTCTGCTGTTCTCTGTACAAGTGCGCCTTGCCTTTACTTGAAAAATGATGTGGGCCCACTATAAGGGGCCATGAAAATACAAACACGTGCCATCATGATATCGGGACCTATCTCTAACATCATAGTGGTGGCCTCTAGTCTCAGACAAATTGGATGTGTAGTACTTCCCTACACACGACTCACACGTGCGAGTGTGAATCCCCAGATTGCTCGTACACCCCCTGGATCCTCTGGCCAAGCTAATCTGTAGGACGTTCGGAGGTCAGCGGATCCCCATAGTGTCATGCGCCTCATGAACACCCTCATCATCATACTGTGCGCATTCGCACTCATCATAATAATGTGCACATTCGTACTCATCATCATACTATGCGCGTCCGCACTCATCATCTATAGGGGAAGTATCCCTATGCTTATGAACATACCATATGTATGAGGTCCCTCTAATGTCCATCTTATTATCCCTTCTAACACAACCCTCTAGTCTCATCTCTTTATTATATTCAGTAACACATGATCGTGG
>NW_019268566.1:2500-4329 GCF_002738365.1 Cucurbita moschata
AACCTGCGGCGAACATGGATAGATCGACAATGAGCTGAACTGAACTCATTCCAATCCAATATTTTTCCAATTCTCCACTCTTTCAATCATGGTTGGGCAAGCGGTGAAGGGCGTAGTACTGGATGATTCTGTACTATTTCTCAATTCTAATGGCGACAATCCCAATCATTCATTACGACCCGCTACCGATGCTCTCCTGCGCCACCTCCGGTATTCCATGTTTCGAACGGTACCTGTCTCCTTCCTTTGTACATTTTTTTTTTTACAATCTCAACTCACTATCTGGAATTATGCCTGGCTATTTTATGAATTTTGAGTATAAAACTTGGATCGATGTTCTTTATTTTCTTGTTGTGATTTATGTATGTTTATGTTCATCTATGCATGCCTCCCATTTCTCTTATTCTAAAATTGAGGATGCTAAAGAAATTGAGGATCCTAAAGAAGAAAGGGACTCATGAAATTGAGGATGCTAAAGAGAGAAAATAAATTTGAAATATTATTGATGTAACCAATTCAGTATTTTGTAACACTCTCCGGATACTATGCTTATTTAGTTCACAAGATGGAACAAATACATTATTGGTATGAAATCGAGAGGGTGTAAATAATAGTGTTCAATTATTATTCAATTTAGAGTGTAAGGTGATTGATTGGTATTGCCAGCTTTCCTGAAGAGAGGAGACAAAAAGAAACGACAGAGGAAGAATTGCCTTGTACAGCCCCATCAAATGACCGTAGAACTCCCTCGTCATTGTCCTCCCTTTAAGAAAATTTGACCTCGAGTTGATAACATCAGCAGTTGTTATCTGATCAAGTCCGTGATCTTCCACCAGCTCGTTGATAGAATTGAGGAGCATGCTGGCGATTCTTGTGGGATGCTCTTGGATTCGAGTATCTGTATAGCTGCAGCATTGATGCTAGGTGACTCACATAATAAAATCGCTCAGCACACCCTTTGGAGGCTCACAATTCTGTTTGTTTCTCAACGGATGACGAGCTTAGGTGGATTGAACTTGTGAACTGAGATAGGTTGATGGCTTGAGTGATGGTGACTTAGTCCTTGATCAACGAACTGTAGTCAGCTTTCTCTGGGTAATGTGGTTCATACTCTTGTGAGTGATATTAACTGTTTGCGGTATCGGGATAAGATTTTCCCAAACTCTAGCCTCCATCATTTTCTTATTCCAACCAATTTTACAGGGTTGGGGAGGTATTTTAGTGTTAGTGACTTGGGCCCTCACTTTGGATTGACACCATGCTATCACAGCTTTTGCTATCAATTATAACAATGCCAATCTTTTGAGTTATGGTGCATTAGGTTCTGGAACTGGCATGCCTCTGACTCGAGCTAACACTATTCATGTGATGTCCCACATTGGTTGGGAGAGAATGAAACACCCTTATAAAGGGTGTAGAAACCTTCTTCTAGTAGACACGTTTTAAAGCCTTAAGGGGAAGCCCGAAATGGAAAGCCCAAAGAGGACAATATCTGCTAGCGGTGGGCCTGGGCCGTTACAGTTCAAGTTACCCACTCATTCTCATCACTATAAACTACTTCACTTTGTCCATTTGGTTCACTCTCGATTTCAAATTCTATTATTTCTCCAATAATCTTAATTTTGTCTATGCCAGGGACACTCATTTGGCTGGTTTAGTTATGCCTGTAACATTTTCAAACATGGGTCAAGAGTACAAATTGTCCTGCTCGGTCAAGGGTTGTTTCTAGGCAGGTCGAATACTTATATTACTTTTGGGGGTGGTTTTGGTTGAAACCGATTTGGTGTGGCCCGCTCAACTGCCTTCCTTTTTTTTTTTTTTTTTTTTTG
>NW_019268566.1:4927-12302 GCF_002738365.1 Cucurbita moschata
TTTTTTTTTTTTTTTTTTTTTGAGAATATTTCATACAACTGCCTATTTTTTTGAGTTGCTTTTACTGCGTTCTTACAGCTGCTTACGAATTCCGAATGGGCATAATATTCAGTTGATCTTGCGTTGCCCCTTTATCCCTCCAATTCAACGTGCCACTAATTGGTCATTTGTCTTATTGATATAAACTTGTAACTATAAAAGAAAAAAAAAAAAGAAAAAGAGAACAGAGTGCAAACAAGAGAGAATGCACCAAAGAAGTGCTTAAATTCTGTTCTATGCTTTGAAGTGAGATTAAATGTATTTATAGGAAAACAAATAATCAACCTCTAACTAACTAACTAGATCACTAACCTTTAAATAAATGGCACAAACATCAATTTCTAATAAGTAAAAAATAAAATAACTTAGCCATTGAGCCATCCGTCGGACCAGGACTCCAAATACGAACACCCCTTATCCAGGCAAAAATAGTAGTTAGTAAAAGGCAGAAATCGACATGAGGGAAAAATCCAGTCAGCTAGGAAAAAATTGACTAAGAACTATTCTGGACATCCCTTTTAAAAGAGCAAAAGACTCCTACATCATAGGTTAGAGTAGTTGTATAAAACTCTGTTGTTTATGATGTCATGTCATTTTAATATTTGACCTGGCTACTGGTTTTCATTTTGGCAGGGAATTTCTTCCAGGCTGGACTCTTCAGATTGTAAGGTGGATTCTATTTTACTTTGTTTGGATGCCCTAATCCCTAAGCATACTATGAATTTATATCACAAGAAGACATTGATGTGATAGATTGACATAGCTCTACACATAAAGAATTATTGCAATATTCAGATAACATTTTAAATAAGCTTCTCTGTTTGAAAAAAAACATCCATGTTTATTGCTGCTAGTTGAATTTCCAGACTTTCCAATATATTTTGGTATTAGTATTGTGATGTAAAATATTACATAGTTTTTAACATATATATCATCTTGTTATAGGATATTATCAAAGAGAAAGCAGAGTCTCACTCAATAGATTGCTTCTCCTTGAATGCATTTTTAACAGAAGATGATATTAATGAAATCATGCTATCTTGGGGGGACATTCGTAACACCATCTTGTATGTCATCTCAAGTGAGAGGAAGGATGATATAAAACAACTAATTTATCAGGGATGGCCGGTTGTTGTTTTAAGTGAGTATAATTGTATTCTTTCTATTCCAGATTCATGGCTTCTTACTTTCCTGAGTTTACCTCTTAACCATAGACATTGATTAATTATATAGCTTGGTATTTTAATGGCTTTTTCTTCCTGATGGGCTCTTTGTTTCTGTACGTAGATAAGATCTTTGTAATAGAGCTTGATTCAAAAGGAAATTAAGTTGAGTCAGGAGTACTAAATTCTTTTGAACTCACTTAGGAGTTGATTGTAGTCTTTAGGAGTTCATTGTAGTCTGGACTATTAAAGGGGGTAGCTTTGCATAAGTCACACCAAGAGAGAAATCAAGTCTTCAAAATAATGAGTTCCTCTTAACACAAACGGTCAAGGTAGATATAGCTTTCTGAAATTTCCAATAGTCAATAAACCTATAAATATTCTTACTGGTTTGACGTAGGGAAAGAGAGAGCTATCCTTTCTCCCTTCCATCTTTAGAATCGAGAGAGGACTTTGTTACCTGGAGATGAAATGCAAAGATGTTTGTTTTCTAGGCTTATGTTGGATATTCGTGACATGTTCAAGAAAGATAAGGTCTTCAGAAGGGGCTGAGCTATGTGCGAAAGCCAAGCACTGTGAACAAAGAGTTCAAGACCTTTTCACAGCGTATCTACAGCTGAACGATTGTTCGACCTTAGAGACGGTCAATCCCAATAAGTAAGGTAGAACCAGGCTTCTGCAAGTGGGGGTAATAGAAACTATCGACCAAACTCCCCTAAAGGTGATGGGGGGAATACAAGTCCTCCTAACCGGGAGGTATCTTAATGGAAGAGACCTCATAGCCAGAGCAGTCACGGTCAAGGCCCCTTGTCTTGCTTCATTTGAAAGGGGGCCCACCAAGAAATCGAGTGCCCACAAAAGCCTGCACTTTATGCCTTCCAAGCAAGACTTGAAATAAGTTCGAAAACTAAGCATGAGATGGTGGAAGTTGTGGGAGAGATAGAAGAACTAGTGGAACGTAGTCTTATGTATGTTGAGGCCTGGGTTAACCACAGAGCAGCTAAGAACACTATTATCGATTTTGGAGCCACCCACAACTTCATGACGAAGACTGAAGCGAAATGCTTGAATATCCTTCAGCATCGAGACACAGGAAAGCCGTCAATTTGGCAGCTCTACTTGTCTCAAGAGCTGCAAAGAGAACTCCAATCAAACTAGAGACTTGGACTGGACAAACTGATTTTGTGATTGTCAAGGTGGATGATTTTGACATCGTGTTAAGAATGGATTTCCTGCTTGAACACAAAGTCATTTCCATGTCTTTAGAGAAATGCTTAATAGTAACGAGATCCAACCTGACAATCATTTAAACTAACTCCCGTCAACCAAAAGGTGTGAAGATGATGTCAGCACTACAGTTAGTAGGGATCTTACCCATGATGAACCGACGCTCGCTGCCATTACTGTGGTTGAAGAGAGGAGTTTGAGTAAGCTAACTCCAACAAAAACCTCGCGGTTGCTATAGGAATACTGCGATGCAAAAACCTCCTGGTCATGCTTGTTCATGGCGTGTTGTCCATGGTTGTATGCCCATTCCAAACCCCTTTTACTTGCTTTCATGTGTAGTTAGGTACTTACTATACCTCTGATGTCAGTACTAGGGTGTATGATTGTTCACTAAAATCATATCTACACCCACCAGGGTTGAAATGCATCAAAATGTACTATAGGGGCATGTGATTAGTTGTCAATTTTTCTTACTTGGGTTATATGCTATCAAAGTTGTGGTTGTTACTTATTCACTTCTAGCCTATAACATTGTTTTTAACACTTATTCTCGCTCACGTTTTATATAACATTTTCTGTCAAACATGCTTTGAGGCTCGATCATACGTCAAGATTGTCCACAAAGTTTGATTTTCACACAGCTAACTTGTTTGCTGGGTTAGAACAAGTGTTGCACAATTGTTGTCCCGTGTCACAGAGTGCAATTGTGACACTTGCCAATAACTGTTTGTTCCTAAGATTAAGTTGCCTATTCGTACACCCTCCTCGGGTTAGAATAGTAAACTACCTGTTATATCGCCTTTTCAAGTAGAAACAGTAAACTACCTGATGTTCCAGCTTTTCTGGTGGAAATAGTAAACAACTTGTTGCATTGTTTTTTTAGGCGGAAACACTAATCTGTTTGTTGCATCACTTTTTCAAGCAAGCGGAGTCAATAATCTACCTGTTCACACACCCTCTCGAGTTTGAACAGTATAAGGTCCTGGCTCCCCACTAGGCAAACTGTATCTACCTCAGTAGTATACCTTCTATGACTCTTGGAATTCTTTATGGGTGACAACTGAACTCTGTGTATCAAGTAGACCCTAACTGCTCTTGGCTCTTCACAAATAGGGGTTTTGCCCTAATCGCCCCTACGAGATACCTAGTCAACCCAATGTTTTGTGAAATCCAAAACCAGCTTTAAGGACCATAACGTAAAATAGAGGTACATTGTCTAAGATACTCATAACATGTATAAACATATATAAACATACAACATGCTCGACATATTAACTCTATCAAAGTTCACCATTATTAGAGTTTACAATTGGAAGTAAATCAATTGAGGTATGTTAGAAAAATTATAAAAATATTAACTCTATCGGAGTTCACAATTATGCACAGGGAAGCTGTCAAACTAAGTATCCTGCTACGCCGTAAACTATTAAGTTTTCTAGACGTAGCTATCATGAACCTATCTTAACTAGGTTCTAAAACATGATTTTTAATTATTTGCCCATGGTCTTATTCAGCTCCTATAAGTATTTCTTAAAACTTGCTCAGTGTGGTTACTTACGTGTTTGTCAACTTCCCGAGCTTGGTTCAAATCTTTAAAAAAATTTGAATTCTCTAAAATTTCTCAACCTGTCCTAAATTAAATCAAAAGAATAAAATTGGTAAAAATGGCTCGAAGAACGGACTACATAAATTTCGAATTGATTAAAAAAATGGTTGTAGGTCGAGAAACTAATTGTTGACTGTATGTCGAGAAACTAACCGTTGGCTATGCGGTCATCTTCTCCAACTTGCATGCTTGCCATTTTGCATGTTACCGGAATAAAATATGGTTTTCTATTTCAAAATGTTTCTGTACTCTCAAAATTTTCAATTTGGTCTTGATTTACAACCAAATTTGATCGAGGTTCATTTTGGTCCTTGTATTTTTAATAAGGGGACCAAAACCGTTGATCCTTGTAGTTTCACAAGGGTCATTTTGGTCCTTATACTTTTAAAAAGGGACCATTTTGGTCCCTTAATTTTCATTTTAACTTATTTTTTTTCTAAAAATTCACTATTTAAAAGTATAAGGACCCAAATAAACATTTTGAAGATATAGGGACCAAAATGAACAAAAACGAAAAGTACAAGAACCAAAATAATATTAAACTAATAAAGTATTTGTATTCCAATATTGGAATCATAAGATACATAGAAGTCTTCTTACATAGGAGAAAGACTCGATATATAAAGGTAAAAAAATCATAATAAGAAGAAAATAAAACCATTAATGGATGATTACAGCTAATTAATATATTTATAAATTACAATCAACATAATCCATATGACCTCCTTTGAGTTCTCCTCTACTAAAAGTTCTACTTTTTTTTTCAAACTACATTTTGCACAATATTGCCGAGAAACTCTGTTTGTAATCTGAACTTTAATGTTAACCATTACATATCCTATAAGTATATGGACTTTTTTTTTTTCCTGCTGCTGTATGTCTACTCTAAAGAAGAAAATGAGTAGGGAGAATGATTGGTTTTTGTCCCATTTGAGGCAACTCAAACAAGACTGTAAAATAATAACTTTAGTGTGATGTGGTTAATAATGGGAGTTTTCTTTCAGATGTTCAAGGTGACGGTGCATGTGAAAATTTGGGAAGGATTTGTATTAGCAAGCTAGAAGAGTTGCCTTTGAGTATCTGTCGCTTAAATAGGAAGGTAATTCCTTTCCTGTGCTTTTGTTACGATAATATTATATTAATTTTTATATTCTTCTCCTTGAAGAAAATGGGAAAATGGGGCTACCATTATCGTATCTATGAAGTTTGAGACTATTAGTTCAATAATATACCTAGATCATCGAGTATGGAGCCAGATTTAGATAAGAGGCTTGAGGTTTTAACTTTGCTTCCAACTCCCTGCAGTTACCAATAGTATTTAGGGGTTTAGGGGCTTATTTTATTCGTGCTTGGGTTGAGAAAGATCTATTTGATAAGATAGATAATATTAGTCTGATAGGATATATTGAGAAAAACGATTATTTGATAAGTAGATAATATTAGTCTGATAAGATATATTGAGAAAAACGATTATTTGATAAGATAGATAACGAAGTTATTGTATGACAATTTCATAATATGATAACTTGTAGAGGACAATTTTATTATTAAATTAATACTTCAATTTTCAGTTATATTTATGAATGTTTTGGATGGCTAACCTGTAAATGTTTTTTCCCCAATTGTAAGTGAAGCACCCTAGCACCCTATAGAAAAATTCTTGATTGGCCTCTGGTATTGCAGATAAGTATCAGTTCTACTCAGTGTATGTGGTTTCACTCAAACTAGTATTAGACAGCTGCATGGAACATAGGGACAGCCGACCTTGTTGATTATGTTCATCAGAAAGTTGTAGGTTAACTGTTGGGTTTTCCATATTTTTAGTTGTAGGAGTTGGATCCTGCAGTCATCACTTATTGTTCCTTGATGATTGTCAAACGTCCTACTTGTATCAATGTGATATTGTGTTAAAGCTATTCTGACATCAAGTCAGAAAGCTACAATGATAAGAAAAGGAAAAATCGAAACTCAAAGTTATACCAACAATTGGAAATTGGAAGTATTTCCAAAGTGCAAGGTACACACACTCCAACGTGACAATCCCCTTGATTGTCTCTCGAGGTGAGAGGTGACAAAACGCAAACCATTTGTTACTTCAATATCTCGAATTTGTTTATTTTTTGTTGTAGAAAAGGGATGGATTCCAATAACATTGAGCTGCATTCAAAGGTCAATGAAGTTGGCTACCTTATCTCTTATCAATGGTATTGTGTCTCATACTTTGCCTCTTTATCATTAAAATCCAATGTAACCCTCAACAACTGTGCCTCCCTCAACAAGCCTCACAGTGTCAACACCAAGGGGCTTCATCCTTCAAAATATACCCAACGGAGTTCTTAAAAGATGGCATTTAAACTCACTCTTACCCTTTGGATCCTTTGATCATCTAGGAGTTGTATATTTCCATGATAAACAGCGTCCTCAAATTGACTTTATTTCCATGAAACATAAAACAATTAAAAAAGAAGAAACGACCTGCCTTTTTCTGTTTTGTACTCTTTCGTTTCATCTTTTACACTAATTGGTGTAATATGTATTCTCTATCTTCCACCAATGGAGAAAATTGTTTATGCGTTGACTGAGGACTACCAAAAGTATTATTTCACAAATTGATTGCAAGTTGAAAATGAAAGGCATCTTCCCACCAACTTTAAGTGCTGTTATACTTTTCTCTCTTTCCTAAAGACACTATTATTTATGGAAAAACATAGAAATGGAAAATGTGGAATACATTTTAGTGTTTTCTCACACATTTAAGTTTGATGCATCTTCAAAATATGCAAAGCTTGCAATCCATATGTTACTCCATCGTATGGCTGCTGGGAAGTATTTGTCTCAGTTATTTTGTTAAAGGGCATCAAGTTAATGTGTTTGCCTTGGATAGCATTTGATAACTACATATTGTTCTACCATTGTGTAGAGTTTTGTCTTCTTTTAATGGAATCTTGTATCCTACATCTCTTATCGGGCTCTCCAATTCACATTTCTAACAGGCAGCTGACTGTAGCCCCATCGTAGTTGGTTATACAATGAAGCCTTCACGTGAACTTGATTTTGCTAAGGTGAGCATTCTTATAAAACAAGACGTTCTTCTAAATTGATTGTCTTAGAAACAATATGATTGATTCCTTTGTATGGAATCGTTTATGCTTATTTCCATGCATTGGTTATTTGGAAAAGTACTTCAGTACAGGTATCAGAATCTATGTGCTTCATGGGAAATTTAGTTTCTCTGTTACTCTGTACCACTAGAATCAATTTTGTAATACTCCTCAAACCATCGGCAATTACTCATCACACGCGCGCACCTCTTTTTTTTTTTTTTTTTTTCAAACTACTG
>NW_019268566.1:12404-42344 GCF_002738365.1 Cucurbita moschata
TTTTTTTTTTTTTTTTTTCAAACTACTGAGTTCAACCATGTAATCAAGTAATTTCTTCCTTTGACATTTGAAGTTTGATTTTCAAGTTAACTTGTACTGTTCGTAACAGCTCTGTACTGTAATTTTAGTACTTGCTAATTCCTTTGTTTCTGCAAGTTTATGTGTTATTTTTATTCAGTTAGTTTGAAATTTATGCATTACCCTGAATGTTGCAGAGGGGTGCCTTTCCTCTGTATCCTACAGACAATGGGTTGATTTTCCTGCCCCTGACGTTTGATCTCCCTTTATCATCTCAATTGCCTGAGGTTGATATGATTCTCCATAAAGCAACAGATGAAATTCTATATGTTGAGCTCAGCAACTCTTCAGATCTCTCTAACAAAATAACCTACTCCAGTAGAATGCAAGAATTGCAAAGGTAACACTGACATTTCATGGAATCATGTTCTTCAATGAAAAAAACATGTTTTCGAAAACTATGGTACTTCTATTTTATATGAAGTTGTGATGTCACAGAAAGTTTGTTCGGAGGGAGTGGGTTATAAAAAGAGGAAGTGGAGAGGATGAAGGTTGGCAATAATGCAGTGGGATATGTACTTTCAATACAATTTCTAAGCACTAACAAACTCCTGCTAGCAAACACTTCAGTCAACGACTAATATCCTCTTTGAAACAAGATCCCCTCCCACCTTAGTGATATTCCCGACAAATTCTTTATTCAGAAATGGATTTTAAAGTAATACATAATTTTTGTGCTCGCACAGGCATATTGAAGTCCACCCAGATTTATGCGTACTTGACCCACTTAATAATATAAGACCTGTATTGGATCGGTTAGAAACTCAACAGATTCTTCTCAGGCTGGAGGCTCTCAAATCTGAAGGCTGCATAATCAGGGGTCCTTATTTTCTCAAGGTCTGATTCTTGTCATGTTTCTCATATGCTTGAAGGGTCTGAGAATGGTAATCAAATGTCCACGATTCATCGTCTTCTGACAGAAAATAAATTAAAATGTCCAAGTCATTCCTCGTGTGGCCTCTTATTTTATGATTTACATTTATCATTAAAGCATGGAAATATCAGCACAAAAAGAAATGATTTAGACGGGCATTAAATTTTGTGGTTCCATGTTTTGGTCACTTTGTGTTCTGAGAATCAGCAGATGATAGATAATTTGAGAGGGTTTGAAAATTCTTACCCAAATAGACTTGGTATAACCTGTAATCTCCAAGTGATTACCAAATGAACTGTTTGTTGGTTCTGTCCTATGTTGTGTGAAATATGTGGAGTTTCCTTCTACTAAGCTTATGTGAGTGATACCCAACTGTGCAGGTTGATAATTTTAACGAGGCCATCTTGGTGCAAAAGCTATCTGAAGCTAAACTCACTCTTCCTTGTATAGTGAAGCCCCAAGTTGCTTGCGGAGTTTCTGATGCTCACAAAATGGTATCGATATATTTGTTTTCTTTTATTATTACTTTTAAAATTGATTCTTGTGTTGGGAAAGCAGAAGATATGTGCCTGGTGGACTGGTTTAGCATCACACATGAATGGTTTCCTTCAGTATCATTATTTTCTGCTTACATTTGTTTTCTTTTTTTTTCTTTTTTTTTTTTTTGGTGTGTAAATTAAGCTATTTTTCGTACCCCATATGCCACTCCAGTATGAAAATCATTCTAATCAACCATTCACGTATGAGAATTTATTGCAATCTGTCATCCTGTAACAGGCAATCATTTTTGATGTTGAAGATCTCAAGAACTTGGATGTTCCTCTTCCAGCTATTATTCAGGTGAGGAGAAGTTTCATGATTTCTTTGACAAAGTTATCCATTTGACCTTCAATAGCCTGCTAGCCTGCATTTTGAAAACTTGACATTCTTCTTGTGGTTCATTGATCAAAGAGTTTTGTGGAAATTGGCGCTGCTGAAACTGCAGGAATACGTGGATCATTCATCAACTCTCTACAAATTTTATGTGCTTGGTGAAAAGATTTTTCACGCAGTTAAGAAGTCTACACCAAACATAAGTACATTGACCAATTTAAACCAAGGTGTTGGACCATTAATCTTTGACAGGTCGCGCTTTTGCTCTGTTACTTTCTGTTTGTAGCTCCTTAATACAAGAACTTATGATGGAGTGAGTAGCACATAACGTTACTGCTTTATGAACAGCTTAAAATCTCTGCCCATTGTGAATGAGAGCCAGCAGCATTTAGAAGGCAAAAGTTCTGACAAAAAAAACAAGAACATCAATATTGAGCTAGTCCAAAATTCTGCAAATTGGCTTCAGAGCGTACTTGATCTTTCAATCTTCGGTTTCGATGTTGTTGTAAGTAATTCTTCTCTTCTTCTTCTTTGTTTCTATTTGTTATTTATTATTCTTTTTTCCTTCTGGTTTGTGGGAGAGGGTTCGTTTATGTTTCATGTTCATCCAATCAAGGAAGTTGCCGATTGGATCTGTCAAATTCTGATGGTATTTTTTGATGTTTTGGTTCCCTTGCTTTACATACCAGTAGTGTATGCTTTGAGGCAGTAGATCCATGGGGTTTAGTTGGAAGATATGGTTTGTTTTCTGAATTGAAGATTTGGGTGTGGTAATTTTCAGGTTGAAGACAAGAGTGGCGATCATGTAATTGTGGATGTAAATTATCTGCCTTCTTTCAAGGAAGTTCCTGATGACATTGCAATACCTGCTTTCTGGGAAGCCATCAAGAACAAGTATGAAAACTTCAAAAAGGCAAGCCCTTAAGGTGTGTTTCTCTGGATCTTGTGGAGAAATTGCATTTCAAGGTATTATGAATAAGATGTAACTAGTGTTACCTTGTGGGTTATTAATGCTCCGACAGGATTTGGACAGAATTGATTTCAAATTGGAGGATTTTAAAAGATGAAAATGGTTTCATATTTCTATTTCTGTTTGGAACCAAATTCTGGTTATGTTGCTTTATAACATCTATGGAGAAGAAAGTCAAGATACTTCTTTTAGTTTAATTTTGTAAATCAAAGTTCAATACATATTTTTAAAAGATTGAAACTATTGTAATCAATTTAATAATAAAAAATAAATAATAAAAAACACTAGCAAAATACAATGGACAAGCATTTTAAAAATATATATGTACATATAATGACTTTATCAAAACATGAGTTGATGTGATACAAATTAAAAGTGGATAATATAAAAATGGTGTTAATAAACATAGACTGAAGCTTTTAAAAATTAATAAAAAAAATATTTTAGACTTCGTGTACATCAGCATAAGAGGTAGCAATCACAGTAGTTGGAAGATGTAAATCTGTAGATCAGAAAATTATGAGTGAAAGAAGCATATAAACACATTTTCAAACTCTGCATCAATAGAAAGTACTAACAAGCACTCAAAACTTGGGTCCTAATTATTGAAACAGTACACCTGTGGACACGGTTCTTAGAAAGCACACCACTAGTAACCACCTAGGCATAGGCATAGGGGCTTGGCTTTATAAAGATATCAAAATAAAAGAGCTATTGACACCAAAGTGCTGATGATGTTTTTTAATCAGATAGCCTGACAACACCATAATATAAAACTACAAACCTAATCATAAATACAGTACAAGATTCACAGACGGACCCAACTGAAAGTCTATGTACATGATTCCAATGCGTAATCAAAATCCCAAATTACCTGATGCTGTCGGATCAGATAGATATCCTTAAATGTCATTATTATTCATATTCTTCTTCTTAAGATGCCCACCAAGCAATGACATGAGCCCACCTCCATGCACCCTCCCCTCAGGAATTGAGTAGTCGAGGGATTTTGTGCCAACACAGCATCCATTCCCATCTACCTCTCCCTTCTCTGTACTCAAAAAGCTAGAATATGATGCTGATGACTTCATTGAAGATGGAACCAATACCTGTGGTGGAATAAGCTGATGTCGCTTTCGAGGCTTCTCTGCTGAATCCATCGAATCGCATATGAAA
Source organism: Cucurbita moschata (assembly GCF_002738365.1). NCBI lineage: Eukaryota > Viridiplantae > Streptophyta > Magnoliopsida > Cucurbitales > Cucurbitaceae > Cucurbita > Cucurbita moschata. The sequence continues at coordinate 16,376 of NW_019268566.1, forward strand.
CTCACTCCAGAAGATGAATTATGGTTGTCCAAGCTATCTCCAACTGTAGAGGCAGCAGAAGCAGACACAAGGCCATGGAAAAGTCCTGGTCCGATCAGGCTTCCCTTGTTCGTTTCTCGATCTTGAATCATACTACTATGAGCAGCACATAAGCCACTCTTACCCCGTGCAAATTTTTCACACTTGCCCTCTCCCCATGTGCATCGTTTTCCACCGCCATGGGCTTTGCAGAAGTCTGTGCTCCCCTGGGCACTCTTTCCACAGTTATCGAATTTGCACCGTTTGCCTCCCCCATGTCTGACACAGCAATCAGTGCGGCCACGGGCACTTTTTGTGCATCCTGGCACAGCACACCTCTTTCCACCACCATGAGCAACACAAAAATTTGTGCCCCCATGTACACTTTTTGGGCAAATCCCACCCCCATCAAAGAGGCAGCGCTTTCCCCCACCATGTCCCTTGCAAAGAGGAGTACTCCCCTCAGCGCCTTTTGTGCATCCAGCAAATATACATCTCTTCCCTCCCCCATGGGCCTTACAATACATGGTACTTCCTTGGGCACCCTTTGTGCACGCTTCATACTGGCAACGGCGTCCACCACCATGAGAAATGCACAGACCAGCTTGTCCTTCAGCACTACGAGTGCAGCTTTCCATCTTACATCTTTTCCCCCCACCATGTCTTATACAAAGGCCTGACTTGCCGCGCGCAGCTTTGGCACATCCACCTGAATATCCACAACGTCTACCACCACCATGAGCTATGCAAAAATCTGTCTTCCCCTCAGCACTTTTGGTGCACCCTAAATGTTGGCACCTCCTCCCTCCACCATGAGCTTTACAATAAGCAGTACGACTCTCAGCACCCTTATTGCACCCAGGTTTCTGACATCTATGTCCACCTCCATGACCAATACAAAGGCCAGATGCCCCTCGCGCACCCTTCTCACAGCCAAAGTATTTGCACTTTTTAGGATTGCTTAGCTGATGATCTGAACACACGCTTTTGATTGTTTGGTCGATTACAGATCCTAAGGAGTATTCTATGGTAGGTGATAGTTCTTGGCTCAGCTGATTTTCAGTATCAGTGTCAAGCTGCTGAATCAGAACATTTGAAGTGCCCATTCTTGGAGCAAAAAGAAGTGATGGCATATACCCACCTGATTTTTTTGCTGAGGTAGAACCCTCATCGACTAGCGGGATAGACAGTTGATTAGCTTCAGCAGCCCATTGGTTTAGCAGATAAGTTGCACTGACATCCGTATCCACTGAAAGTGAACATTCGACCACACTTGAAGCTTCATTAGTCCCTCCAGAAAGACCAAGCTGCAATATGGAGTCACTTGGCGATATTTCCTCAGGTAGAGATGTAACTAGTGCTTTGTCCTTCTTATATCCAACATTGTAATAATCATCACAGTTAGCACTAGGAGTTGGGCCAAGTCCAAGTACGAGTCTACAGCCATCATCTGGAGCATAACTAAAGTTAAAATTCAGGTCATTTAAAGCAACCTCACATCCAGAGGATTTTCTTCCTCCAAATCCAAAACAATTCAAGCTCAAAGTAGTATCACCAAAGTTGTCATCTTTTGTGAGATCACCATTTTGAGAATAATGTGCAACAGTCTTGTTCAAATCCATTCTCTCTACCCTGAAGTTTAAACTAAAAGGACAATCTAACCAAAAAGGTTTAAGGAATACTAAAAGCAGATATCTGTAACAACGTCCAAAACAGATTTTAACAGATTACTACTGCCTCCACTGCTTACAAAGCCCGATGTATCTGATCTATCCATTCGCGTATAAGCTTACCCAAAGATCTTCCCAAAATGCAGCAATTTTTTTAATCAATTCCTAGTATATCTAATGACGTTTCTTGGATAGAACCCCTTGATGACAACGAGTAATGTTGATATGCAAAGATCTTCGGAGCTCCTTATACTCCTTGAGAACTCATTCAGCTTCATGAACCCTGAAAGTAGTACATCTTATAAAACAGTTCACACGACCAATTTCAATGAAAAGACGCCTCTCCATCAATTCACATACATTCTTGGACACAACAATGGCAGAATAGTAGGTACTGTCAGAGCAAAGAGGAATTTAAAGTAGATGTTAGGAAGAATGCTTTTAAAATAAACCTCCAATCACATGACTACTGTGAATACAACTCTGAGAGCATTACAGAAATATCTCACAAGATTATACATCCCAACTTTCTGAAATTAAAAGGCTTTCTCATTGAAATATACATGAAGTTATGAACAGACACAATAATCACCAATCTGGAATGAATGCAGTGGCAGGATGTCCACGACAACATTAATCACTATAATGTCCAAAATTTCAGTTTAATTCTTTGGTTGGTTACATGGTTTAAAAATAGCACTAGAGGAACATGGGATAACATATCAATCCACAACTTCAACACTTAAAGAAACATTACTTTGGACCTTTTTATTTATTATCGTTGCTTCTTTACAACCTCATAAAGGCACAACCAATTATATACGAACTTAGATGCATATTCATTGTAAACACATTTGGACACATGGTAGATGTGGTCAAAATCTCTCTCAGTCATGTGGATGCAAGAGAAATGTACAAGAAAACTAATAACTAAGCAGATGAGAAGGAATCAGATTCTTTGGCAGGTCAGTTCCTTGGCTATCTTTTTGGTTTATATAGCTGGAAAGAAATACAAGTGTTCATCGGAAAAGATAGTTCTTGGGAAGATGTGTGGAGTGTGGTATTTTCCAATAGTTCTCTATGGGCTCTTTATTCTGTAATTATCCTTTTGTTTTCAGTTACCAAAAGTTGGGAGCCAATTTTATAATTGTTTTGTGAGGCTGTCCCCCTTGGTTCAGGCAGATCCCTTTTTAATCTTTTCTGAGGGTCTCTCCTTAGATTTTGTTCTTTCATGTTCTTAAAAAAAAACTGGTTTTCTAATTCGCTCCTAACTTCCTGATAAAAAAGAAAAAGGAACTAGAATTAGTATTAAAGTGCAATAAGGATTCACCTGCGATAAACCTGTTCTGGTCACTAATTTCCCTTTAAACTTACAGCAATCACTGATTAGGCTTGAATAGGATTTCTTAACCAAAAAGAAAACAGAACTTCACTCAAATCGTACACCAAGCCAATAATAGAAATAAAGTCAACCCGCTTCAACCAAAATAGACGACACGAATCACAAGGTGCAATCCCACAGAAAATCAAGAAAACGAACTCTTGGGTAGTAAAAGGGCTAAATCATGCAAATCAAATAAAAAGGCCTCAATCATGCAAATAAAAAATCAATTAAACGAGAGCATTCTCTAGATCTTCAACTGTACATCTCAATTCAATGACTAAGAAAAAGAAAAGCTATAATACACAGAGAGGGAGAGAGATTCAAAATAAAGATGTGTGCGTTCAATCATAATCATCATAACGAAAGACGATGCGACCCGAAAACAAAAGTTGAGATTTGTAGCCAGAAAATGCACAGAACACATGGATAATCAGTGACACTAGAAGATTCTATTGCTAATTCTAATAGATTCAAGTAAAACAGAAACAAAACTAAACATAGAAACCAAATCCAGAACAACATACCTCAAAACACAACAAAAATCTAAGAGAAAGGAAAAGGCAAAATCAGGAAATCGGAGGAAGGAAAAGCAAACGCAAATGATGTACCGTGGAACAGAAATTTGTAGATGATAATCCAAGAGAGTAGAAACTGAAGAAGCAATCTAAGGCATGTTGAAATCTTGGTGGAGATTGAGAGAAATGGGTGAAAACAAAAAAAGTAGCCAACTATGAACTCAAGTCCAAGTGGAAGAGAAGAAAGAAATTGTGGTGGAAGTGATGTGGTAATTAAATAAATTAAAAAAAAAAAAAAAGGAAATTGATGTGGGCGGCTCATATGGAATCTTGAACACCATTTTTTGATGAATGGGGCACCCCACGCACCCCTCTTTATTGCCCCTTGAATTCCATAAATAGCCTTTTGGCTTCACACTAAACGACAACAAAGATTTTCTTATTATTTGATGATGTCTACGCTGTGTTATAATCATTTTCTTCTACTTGGCCTCCTTACGTATTGTTTTTTGTTTTTTTGTTGGAGGGGTGCTTTGGTAAATGCACACGTTTTTCTTTTCTTTTTTCTTTTTTATTTAATATTTCTTCTTTTAAATTTGTGACAAAAATCTATTTATCTTTTATTTTGAGAAATACAAAAATCTATATTATAAAGGAGTAAAGGGAATACTTTTTGTCTTTTAGTTTCTTTATGTAATTCTTCTGGAATTCTTCTGGGTTCAAATTAAATTAATTTAATTTAGTTGGTTGATGATTTTTATATATATTAAAATTGATTCATAAATCTTAATTAAATATTTTACCGACTAATATTTTATTTTTATTATAAAAAATTTTAAAAAATAACGTGAACAACCTAACCCAAAAAAATTAATAGTTGGACCTGTCACTGATTTCTAATTTATTAATTCATGTAATCGTTTGATATCTTATGTTATTGTTGCTTACGAATATCTCCATCATTATCGTTATAAAAAAAAAAAAAGTCAAATTAGAATTAAAATTTGAACTCTACAGCATTCGAACTTCAGACTTCGAAATGACATGTTAAAGAAACTAGTTGCGAAGGGCAGAGAACGACGCCGTTTTATAGGCCCAATTTGAAATTGAAAGGGCCCAAAACGAGTTTTGAGGCCCAATTTGTATTGAGGAAAATATTAAATCCAAGGGCGTAGAATTCATGCTAACGGAGGGCAGAAGATTAGATTGGTGAAGAATATTCTAGAACCCTAGCCCACGTGTCATAACCTAACCCTTTCATTTTCTTCAAAAACCCTTCCCTTCATCCCCTTTTATCTCCTTCATCCGCCAGGCTCCTTCCCCGATTTCTTAGTCCACTCCATTTTGATTCCGATTTTACCCGCTTCTTTTCTCCTCTTCTTCTCTGTAATTTCTTCGTAAATGGCTGCTTCCGCCGCCCAGATCCATGGCCTTGGAGCTCTGTCCTTCGCTGCGGCCTCCATGCGAAAACATAACCATGTCTCTTCACGGACTGTGTTCTTCGGTCAGAAACTCGGAAATTCATCTGGATTTCCTTCCGCCGCATTCTTGAACTTGAGGAGCAATATTAGCCGTAGGAATTCGACTGTCCGGCCATTGAGGGTTGTTAGTGAGAAAGTTGTGGGAATTGACCTTGGAACCACTAACTCCGCAGTTGCAGCCATGGAAGGTGGGAAGCCGACTATTGTAACCAACGCCGAAGGGCAGAGAACGACGCCGTCGGTGGTGGCTTACACTAAAAACGGAGACAGGCTTGTTGGTCAAATTGCGAAGCGACAGGCAGTTGTAAACCCTGAGAATACATTCTTTTCGGTGAAGAGGTTTATTGGTAGGAAGATGTCGGAGGTGGATGAGGAGTCCAAGCAGGTCTCCTACAGAGTAGTGCGCGACGAGAATGGAAATGTGAAGTTGGAATGCCCAGCTATTGGAAAACAATTTGCCGCTGAAGAAATTTCCGCTCAGGTATTACTTAATTCTTTGTTTTATCACCGTACATTCATTTTGGTTTCTCATAATGTGGTTGATTTTAGTGGTGAAATAAAGAGATTTATCATTTAGAAATTGATTAAGATGTCTGTAGAATACGACGTTGGCTTATTGAATTTTACTTAATAGATGGATTATGTGAAAGATACTCTATTACTCTAACATGCTGAAGGATGAAATTGCTATCTTTTTGTTGTATTTGGTGTTTGCTTAGGTCTTAAGGAAGCTAGTGGACGATGCTTCGAAGTTTTTGAATGATAAAGTAACCAAAGCTGTGGTGACAGTGCCTGCCTACTTCAACGATTCTCAAAGAACTGCCACAAAGGATGCTGGTCGTATTGCCGGTCTTGAAGTCTTGCGTATTATCAATGAACCCACTGCCGCTTCATTAGCTTATGGATTTGAAAAGAAGAGCAACGAAACTATTTTGGTCTTTGACCTTGGTGGGGGTACTTTTGATGTTTCAGGTACATACTGCTACCTCGACTTTATGGCGTCCTAATTACACCTTAAGTCCCAACAATAACTCTAGAATCTCTCTTTTGTTTGAAGTGCTCGAGGTTGGTGATGGAGTGTTTGAAGTGCTTTCTACATCGGGTGACACACATTTGGGTGGTGATGACTTCGACAAGGTTGAATTGCCGTTGGACTGATAAATTTACCCCTTTTTATTTCTTCCATATGAACAAGGGTTGAAAAATTTGAACCTCTCGTGTAATCTGCAGAGAATTGTTGATTGGCTTGCTGTAAATTTCAAAAGGGATGAAGGCATAGACTTGCTTAAAGACAAACAGGCTCTTCAGCGGCTAACTGAGACAGCCGAGAAGGCAAAAATGGAGCTATCATCTTTGACCCAGGCTAACATTAGGTACATAACATGCCTTATATCCTAGTGGTCTATGATGACCTTTATTTCTGTGTTTCATTAATTTATTTTTAATATTACTCATTGGTAATGGGAGTCATCTTTCAGTTTGCCTTTCATCACTGCCACGGCAGATGGCCCGAAGCACATTGAGACCACAATTACCAGGGCCAAGTTTGAGGAATTGTGCTCAGATCTTCTTGATAGGTACCGACCATTACTATCTTTTTACTGCTTATTTTTTTAATCTTAAATCACTGACTGAGGGGTTAATTCTTTAATAGAAAAAAGGAAGAAAATGGTACAAGTGTCTAATATATTGTATTTGTTTTAATTGGTTACCTATTCAGGCTTAAGACTCCAGTTGAAAACTCGTTGAGGGATGCAAAGCTCTCCTTTAAGGATATTGACGAGGTGATCCTTGTGGGTGGATCAACACGTATTCCTGCTGTTCAGGAACTTGTCAAGAAGATGACTGGGAAGGAACCTAATGTCACCGTCAATCCTGATGAAGTTGTTGCTTTAGGTGCTGCTGTTCAGGTAGGTCCAGGGCTGCGCTTAATTTGTTTGTCATTGTGAATGTCGTCTCTCTCTGCTAACCTCACTTTCTTGTGATAATTAGTTTAAACATGGTTGTTATTAGTTTAAACACATGGTTGTTATTAGTTTAAACATAGTTGGTACTATTATGTGTAATGTGAACTGTGGATTATTGTTGAAGACGGGTACTTGTTGTTTGTAGGCTGGTGTTTTGTCTGGAGACGTTAGTGACATTGTGCTATTGGATGTGAGTCCGCTATCTTTGGGTCTTGAGACTCTTGGGGGTGTAATGACGAAAATTATCCCAAGAAACACTACACTTCCTACCTCCAAGTCAGAAGTATTCTCCACAGCCGCTGATGGACAGACCAGCGTTGAGATTAATGTTCTTCAGGGGGAAAGAGAGTTTGTGAGGGACAACAAATCACTTGGTAGCTTCCGACTAGACGGTATCCCCCCTGCGCCACGTGGGGTTCCTCAAATTGAAGTCAAATTTGACATTGATGCCAATGGAATCCTCTCGGTCACTGCAATTGACAAAGGCACAGGCAAGAAGCAGGACATCACCATTACTGGTGCTAGCACATTGCCAAGTGATGAGGTACGATTAAAGCATTTGCTTTCATGAGCGGAAGTACAATTAACTAGTTTCCTTGTTGACGAACATTAAAAAAAAAAAATTGTATGCCTATAGGTGGAGCGGATGGTTAGCGAAGCGGACAAGTTTGCAAAGGAGGACAAGGAGAAGAGAGATGCTATTGACACAAAGAACCAGGCTGATTCTGTCGTGTACCAGACGGAGAAGCAACTGAAGGAACTTGGAGACAAGGTGCCTGGGCCAGTGAAGGAGAAGGTGGAATCAAAACTTGGGGAATTGAAGGAAGCAATTTCAGGTGGCTCAACCCAAGCCATTAAGGATGCTATGGCTGCTCTAAATCAAGAGGTGATGCAGCTGGGACAATCCTTGTACAATCAGCCAGGCGCCGCTCCTGGACCGGGTGCAGGAAGCGAAGCAGGGCCATCGGAACCATCATCGAACAAAGGACCTGAAGGAGACGTCATTGATGCTGATTTTACCGACAGCAAATGAGAAGATTAGAATTGGTTTTTGCCCCTTTTCTGAATAGAAAATTTTGGCTTCTCATCGGACGTGGATTTGTATTTCCATTTGATTTTTGCGGGGCAGATCGGAATGATGGGGTGTTGGTTTAGTTTGGTTGGAGGGAGAATTTGTTGGTAGCCGCTGTCCCATGACATAAGTTTCATAAAAGTATAATGCTTTACATGGACACTCTCGCCTAAAATCTGTTTGCCTTACGATTGAATTTCATGTTTACCAGCCCACACAATCCTAACTTTGGGACATTTAAACTTAGATTTTGTTGCTCATAAGAACACAAAGCTATTAATTTGGTACAATAAATAAGATTTCCATTTTTGATATCGAAATTAATATCTACTTAATATTGGCTTAAATTTAGAGTAGAAGGAAGGGTAGGCGAGCAAATAGGGAACAAAGTGGAGGTCAATATTTGAAATTTGAATTCAAGAAAGCACCAAATAGAAAAATCCCGAATTTCAAAATATGCATCTTGATTCACAGCTTCAACACTCTTATACTTCTCTCAGATCCTCCTTCCTTTCTCCTCCACAAATCTCAGAATTCTTTTCCATTTCACCATGAGACCTTCTTCCTCTTCCTCTTCTTCTTCGCCTTCGTCTCAAATCCACGCCGCTAACAAGAAGCTCAAGCATCAGCATCAGCAGCAGCAGCAGCAGCAGCAGCAGCAGCACCAGGGTCCTCGAGGCCCCTTCCGTGTTCTTAATGGCATTTCCTTTTCCCCCGCCTGCAACACCGCCAGCGTCGGCAGTGACGCTTCCTCCACCTCCACCGATGCTCCCAGAGGCTGTCTCAGGTTCTTTCTCTCTCATTCCTCTTCATCTTCTAAGACACAGACCCCTGCTAATAAGCTTAAATCATCTTCCAAAAACCCTAAATCTACTTCTCATGTTCGCCCCCTCAAGCCCCTTAGATCTAAGCCGCTTAAGGAGAATGCTCCCAAACGCGCTCTTACACACAATTCTAGGGCGCCCGCAAAACCTTTCTCCACAAAGTTGGAGCCATTGAAGAAAAACTCCCCCTCCCTGTATAGATGGCCGTCCGGGAAGAAGCCCTGTTCATTAGGTGCCCACAAACCTAAAATCTTGGCATCTGATGGTGAGGAGTTGGAGAGGCATGGGGCACATGGTGTAGTGAGGATGGTTGATGATGCCAACAAATGTGAACCGTCCGATTTCAGCTTCACTCCCATGCGTGAAATCCAAAACGGCTCTGGTTTGGATCCAACAGCTGGCAAGGTTGTAGCCCTAGAGGCTTCAAACAAAGATCATACTAAAACGCCTCCTGTTCAAGCCTCTGTGTCACCTGAATTACAATGTGGTTCAGCACTTATGCCTACACTCACTCCTGTCTGCTATGGTGCTGGATATGTCGTTTCTGGGATCTCTGACAAGAGAAAGTGTAGACCCAGAGGAGTTCTTATTGTGGGAGAGAATACTCCATCCATTTCTAATGTCAAGCCCATTCAGAATTTTGAGGAAGGAGATGGAAGCAACGAAAGGGAGACTTCCAATTCTGTTGTTTTAAAGGTCCCTTCACCCATTGAAGCTTCTATGAATTGGCTTCTATCCCCCTGCAACGAGGAGGATGAGGATCACCAAGACAAGTCTGAAAATGCTTCATCTCACTTTGAAGGTTTCTTGGAGCCATTATCCTTTGAGGACATCTCTCCCTCATGCGCTCCTAATTGCTTGGATGTAATATTAACGGAGGGAAGAGGACAACCGAGGTATGAAGTCAATGGGGAGAATTCTCCATTCTCAATTGACTCGTTAAGCAGTGACAATGTCATCCGAACACCACAATCAGACTCAAATTCAGCTCCAAAACATTTCCCTCCATGGTTAACTGCTGACAGTTGTGATAAACATGATCAGAATTCAGCGTCTGACAGCCATAAAGCAATGACAAGTATAACGGATTTAAGTTTCCAATTTGATTGTCTGGCCACAATATCCAATTCCATGGATCTTAACCAATTTCAAAAGCTTCTTGAAGATCAGGCTTTTAGGAATAGCAATTCTTCGTGTGAGAATTTGTCAAAATCCCAAATGAGAGTATCATGGAGGGAAGGGTTAATGAGCCGGATCTACGAGATGGACGAGTTCGATAGTTGTCGATGCCTATCAGACGACGAAGAAGAGAATGCTGACACTTGCAGCATTAACTTGTCAGATATCCTTAAGAAGACTCCTCTGAAACATAATGATTGTGAGGCTGATCCTATAATTTGCAACAGTTCTTGTTCTTCTCGATTATTAGTGAATGAGGAAGCCGAAGAATATGAGAAAAGTAATGAAGTAGCATGTTGTTGTGCGGAATCCATTAGCACGGATGGAGGTGGGTTGATGGCATCAGGGGACTCAGATTGGCATTTATGCTACAAAAATGGATTGTTTGATTGCTAACCTCTTAGTTCCACTCCTATTCGTAGCAGAATAAATGTTACCAACAAAAATTGATTGTTTGAGGAAGAATTCTCCCACTGATCGTATCCATTATGTACGCTGAGTTTATGTTTTGTTTGAACTGAGTTTGATATGCACAATATTTGAATCTTTTCTGTTTGTCATATTATAAAGACAGGATTCTTGTGCTGCTGGGGATTCACGGTCATCTATCTAACTCTTTGCTACGCAGGCTGCTCGTGTAGAAAGCATTGTGGCAGGTATATACAACATCTCTACACAGATACACATGCACATTACAACTTTTAATCATATTGCTATGGTGCTGCTGCTTTGTTTTGAATTTCAAATTGTGGTTTGAAACTTTTAAGCCGATAAGAAAAGGATCCTGAGAGAAGGATTAGATTGAAAGCAACAAGTTACTTGACCTCCATGCGGGAGAAGATGTGTGATAGGAGCCACAATGCTGAGAAAAGGAAGTAAGGAATCGCATCTAAACGAAATGTACTGAATATTGTATGATTTTGTGGAGTAACATTATGTGCTACACTTCATGAATTTAATAGGTTTAACTGCTTGCTCCATTGCCCATGACTTGTTTCGTCGTGTCGTCGTGTATAATAAATTTCATACGAGCCACTTCTTTATGCTAAATCTGCTTCAACAGAACTATGATATCAGTTGATATCGAACAAATGGATCAATCTTGAATTTCTGTTCTCAGAAAATAATACTAAACACTGATATGTTATCAAGCCACATACATATATATAAGCTATGATTAAGATATATATATATATATATATATATATATATATATATATATATATATATATATATATATATATATATATATATATATATATAAAGGCTACTTAAGGAAAATGTAGTTTTTATAACGTTTTTATTAAAATATTTATGGTGTTATTTAGTGTTTGAAAGAAGTGACAGCCACCCACGTGTTGATTCTATTTTATGGTATAAAAATTAAGAACAAATGAAGATAATTGGAATTTAGTGGACTATGTTTGGTTTGGACTTTAAATCACCTAACCAAACCATTATTGTTATTGTTATTATTATTATTATTATTATTATTATTATTATTATTATTATTATTATTATTATTTGTTTGGTTAATTCTATGGTCTTTCCAATTGAATGGAAAATGCCTTTTTCATTTCTTTCTTTATTTTATGAATTAAATGGTAAGCGAGTCATTAGAAGTAAGAACTGTGTATTTTTTTTCTTATCTTTTCTTTTAATTCAACCCTAAGATAAGGGTTGACGAATTAGATGATCCCTATCCTCAATGCCAATATTTCTATATTATATCATTCAATTTTCCTTCCATTAAATTATTTAATGCAAGTGATTCATTTTGTAGAATTAATAATATGATTATTAACCATCAACATAATCATAGATTAATTAATTAATTTATTTATTTATTTTAAAAAAACTCATTTAAACCATATTTTATTGTTTTTTTTAGAGTGTATTGTAAATTTAAAAAATTTATAAAAAAAAACTATATTTAATTCATATACACCAAGTCCACAGTGATTTGTGTGATCAACATCGAATCATCAGCCCATGGATTTGTTTAGTTATTTTCAAAAGAAATAAATAAATAAAAAAACTGGGAAAGACGTGTTGGACTAAGTTTGGGCAATAATGAATTTGCGTAGTGCCCATCAGCCATCGCATTCCAAATTAAATATATACCCAAAACCCAACGAACCAAACACACACAACAACAAAAAGAAAAGTCTTCCGTTTCCAGTTCCAAAACCAAAGCCCCTCTCTGCTCTGTCTCTGTTCTTGGAAGAGACTACAATTAAAAAGGTTCAAAAGAAAGCAAAATGGAGGGTTTGATTCCGATGTTCTACAGAGCGATGAAGAAAACCAGAATCAGAAGCCAATATTCAGTACTTTCCCCTGAAGCAGCAGCAGCACCTTCTCCATCTTTCAACATTGCTGATTTCTACGTGGATCCCCCTTCAACCCACGTCTTCCCCACTTCCAAATCTGAGGACCCTGGCGCCACCAGGGCTCACCGGAGATACAACTCATTCGGCGGATCTACGCCGGAGGAGTGGAGGAGAACTACCTCCGCCGCCGCCGCCGCCAAGTCCAGTCATGGGCCACAGCTTGTTAGGTTCAGAAGCCAGAGGATTCTGTCGTGCTTGACTGGGCAGTGAGATTTTGATGGGTTTGTTGTTGATTTTGTGATTCAATTCAGGGATTGAACTTAATGTGTACAGCATAATCATCTTCACTCCTTTCTGGTGAAACCCATTAAAGATTTTTCTATTGCAAATTTATGCTTCTTTTGAGGTTTTTTTTTCTTCTTCTTCTTTGATTGCTATTGCATTGCAAAGTGAGTCAAATTGGAATTGCTGGGCAAAATTGATGACTTTTTTTCGCAGTCATCCATGTCTAGAATCCTTGTTACTTTCTTAAATGGTAATATTGGTTTTTCTTGTCGACTATCAATCATGCCCTGATAGCTTAGGATTAATTAACATACTTTCCATAAACTTGCTTCTTTTTTTTTTTTCCTTTTTAATTCAACTAGGATTTCAAGAATGTTTTAGAAAAGTTATTATAGATGGTAAGATGATAATTGCTCGTCATCTTTATGCATAGATTTGTAATTTAGGGGATGAAATGATTCACAAGGTAACAAAGACACAATGGTTTAGGGTTTAGGGTTGTAAGCTTAGAATGGATTTACCTTTTATAAGGTTATAATGATGTACCCTTACCTAGGATTGAGTTGGAGATTTGGACATTTTTCCTTTCTTAGAGGGAACGAGACCAGACGCTCGAGTCATTCCCTATTGACCATAAAGAAGTTAGGGCTAGCCTTAGTCTCGAGCTTACCTAGCATAAGACGCACCTTTCTCCGAGCCTAAATGATCTCAAGGTGTGATTGAAATGGGTCCAAGCCTTGGTTAGCCTCGACCCATCCGAGTTCTGATCTATTACCATTTTAATGCCTTCTAGCTTAAGAGGGAATGAAGGTTCCACAGTGGGTTCCTAAAGATCAACTGGTTAGTTATATATGGAGTCAAAACTAAAATTAAAAAGCACAATGATGAGTCAACAATTGATTTCTTCAACTATTGTGAGGCGCCCCACAACACACGGCATCCATCGCCCACTCACCTACTCCTCTTTGCAAGCAATTTCCACCGTTCCTTTTCTTCCCAAAATTAACTAATATGAATGCCCATCAAATTTCTTCTATTATAAACTATACATTTTACCTACTCATCTCTTCCCTATTAAATTTTGGGTCACCTATGCACATTTCTGTTCATATTTTTCACATTGTACTATATCCTAAAAAGTATATAAACCATAAAAAAATAATAATAATAAGCAACAAAATGTTGCTAATGTAAATAGAATGCAAATAATAGACATTAGAACTTCGACCACTGCAACTTGTTATTTACAGGTACGACTTCAAGCCAAAATCATTGGTTTTTAGAAGTTTAGAAATTAAAGTAGACATTGGAAGTTGAATGCTCAAAACAAAACGAATTTGAAAATTTAAGGACCAAATCGAAAATTTTGATAGTGCTCATTCTCTGCCTCAAACTTAGAACTTAGCTAAGCTGCATGTGATTATTCCAGCTGATTGTTAAATTAAAATGATGCAACAACGGTATCAAAGAATTTCATAAATTTAATACAAGGGTGGACTCGAGAAGATGTTACAATGTATGCAAATTAGCACGTAGAAAGAGTCTGCAAATGTTAAGAGATGCCTGAAAAAGATTACCTTTTCCATGGAAACGATGGTTGATGGTCACTAACCGAAGGCATCATCACTCATCGCCAACAAGATTTTGAATCCAGAAGAGCACCTATTTATTAGAGGGAATTCGAATAAACAGCTTACGGAAGTAGTAGAGAAACAAATAAAATAAAATAAAATAAAAACTATGTTAAAATAGTGGCAGGAGCAGTTAATTAAGAACCCAATCGAATTGACCTAAAAAATAATACAAGGATCTCATGTACCTGCTCTTGTCGCTATGTCATCTTAAGCTATGATACATTTCATATTTCGGTAATAACCTTGAACAACTCATGAAGTTGCAGGACTAAAAGACAGAGGACACTGGCCTTTCAATAGAAAAAAGATTGCCCCAACAAACCGATTGCTGAAACTCCTCATCTACAACAAACCAAAAAGAGCATATACTTTGTCTATCCTCCTATGGCATAATCAGGCATCAACAGAAACTGATGGGATCGCCTCCTGATAATCCCTAACGTCACTTAAACATGGTGGCTTAGCTGCTCCATAGTAGAAGAACGCCATTATTTTGGACAACTCATCTGCACTTACAAATCCTGAACCAAACCACAACTCAGACCTCAGCTCATACATTGAAATAGGTTTCATTCTACACTCACAAAATTTGGAGCCAAACAAATAAAGAAATCACAGAATTTCTGTTCTCTTGGTTTCGCACTTACCCTTCTCACGGTATAAAATCTTCCCTGCTTTAGTGAAGATAATCTCTGGAAAGGCAGACACTTGAAGAGCAGAGACCAAGTTGCATTCAACAACAGCATCAACAGCAACGCACTGCAGTCAACAACAATATGTTTAAACTAATGACATTTACTAAAGGTAGAGAGATGAGTAAACTACAGTCAACAAATAGGAGAGGCCTACTCTTGGCGAAGGCAGATTGCAATTCCATATTATGTGAATGGCGTTCTCAAGCTCCTTGCGAATTTTTTCATTTTCCTTTGGCCTGAGTGAAGGTAAATACATACAAGACAGGATTCTCAAAATATGCAAATTTCTGCCACATACAGATCATCTTGTGATCCATGTTATTGTTAAACCACTACAGCCATCAAATAACAGTTTAAGCATACGTAAAAATAAAATGTTAAAAAATACATATCAAAATTTTGTATCTGACCCCCAATTTTCCCTCGCATCATTCCTAACCAAGAAATGTGAGGGCCTCTAGCAAAGGGCACTCGTCTTCTTTTAAAGAAAAGGAAAAAGACTAACTTGTCATGGTCCGAAGTCCTGCATATAATTCCTTCTAATTATATTCTTCAATTGACCCTCTTATTTTTTTCCTTCCAAACGTCTCAAGGAGAGTTTTCTAAGATCAACAAACACAACCTCCACAACACCCGAAAAGTGATTGAAGAGAAAATCACATTGGTTGGGTACTGGTAGTGGGGCACAAGAGTGTTAATATAGGGGAGCTTACCACATTACAATCACAATAGGTAGAGACACCGAAAAATATCAAAGAGCCTATTCCTTGCACTATGCTCATGTTACCCGCCCAAAAGATCCCATCTATTGTAAGTTACTAAGTTTTCAACTCAAGGCTAGAACCCAGAGAGTATCTGCAGACCTCCTAACTTCTCACCATCGGACAACCATTTGGGTGTACAAAATGCAAATATGAATAAAATAATTTCAACCTCTACGAATAGATATCCTTGCATTGCATTGTAGGTTTGGAATCCACGGGAAAAAATATAGATAAATGAGATCAATGCCCATAAAGACAAACAACCCGCACAAGATCCTAATGTTAATAATCTTACGGCAGGCAATTAGATGACTTCAAAGAGCATACCTTTTGTAGCGATTATGTACAAGAATGATTAGTGGACTAATGTCCTTAAACACAGCCTCCTCCCATTCAGCAGTTGCTATGTCCTTAATTGGACGAATGTAGTTGTCATCTTGCCAAACTACTTCATCATCATTGTCATCTTTATCATCATCATCTTTATCATCCTTTTTCTTATTTTTGATGGTGATCTTATCAAAAAACTGACCCAAGTTGAAACCCCAACCGTCAGCATCCTCAGGCCAATTAGGATCTTCCTCCTCCACAACAAGAGGATAGTCAGCTAGAAGCTTTTGCATCTTCCTTCTCCTTTCCATGATGTCCATCTCCTCCTCAACATCGGGGTTCATATCAATCACTTCCCTAATCTTCTCCCTCCATTCCCGTCTCTCTTCTACATCCATAGGCTCAAGGTCTTGCTGCTCTGCTGAAGAAGAATCATCTTCCTCATCGGAGTCCGTATCCGCTTGTCCCTTTTTCTTCTTTCCATCACCTGACCAGAGGGATCCAGCAGTTTTGTAGGCCCTTCGAGGGCTGCTTCTAAAATAACTACCCTACAGATCAAAACATGAAGCATTTCACATTAAATTTCCCCAAGTAACAAGAAACAAGCACCAAAGGGTGAGTTCGGCATAAACTTTACTTTTTCTAAAATCATTTGATGATTACTTACGTTCTATTAAAAATGACTTGAATACAAGTTTGTTTAGTTGCACCATGTCTAAAAACAATCCTACAAATATCAAATTACCATGTATTGAATTTAAAACTATTCCCAGAAAATCACTCTAAAATCACTTTTTGGAGAATCAACTTTCAGATGTTTCATAAAAGAAGTTTTCAAATCAACTACAAAACACTTTTAGCCATCTAAATCGAAGATACATCATATAACAAGCACACTATAAGTCTATGGATTAGAGAACGAGATTACCAGGAAAGACAACTTCACCGAAGCGATGGATGAAGGATAAGAAGACTTCAACCTCCATGAAGCGAAAGCATCGCTGGGTTGCGAATTGGTGGCCGCAAAGGCGAAAGCACCCCCTTGGAATCGGCAATTAGAAGAAGGCAAAACCAGAAACGGTAAACGTAGTGTATGTTGCAGCGCCATTTCTACAAGATTACGACCTCAAGTATTGCTTGGGAATAGGGTTCAGAATACAACAATAAAGAAATTCCAGAGTTGTAAATGAAAGTCTGGATTTCCAGTTGGTTTTGGCTAAATGGAACTTCAACTTCGCCAAACAAACTTAGTTAGCTTACAAAGTAAGCCTAGAACTTCAGAAGGAGAAGAAGTATAAAGAAGGAAGGAGAAGCGAAGAGCGTTGGTTCATAGGAGAGATGGATAAGAACTGAAAACGAAGCTGAGATGGGTATCGAGTTTCTCTGTAAAACCCCTCAGAACCCAGAACCCCAAAATTCCGACATATATTCATTTTTTAACACATAAAACGTCTGTTGATGGGAATGTGATTAAAATGTTCATATCGATCCCGCTTCTAAAAGTGATTTTGATCATTCCTTAAATCATCCAACACCTCTCCTTAATCTCCTTTAATCGAGGCATGATTTCGATAGTTGACATTTGAGGATCTTATTGACATGGCTAAAGGCCTAGATGTTATGTGACTTGACTTCATGTATTTTGTAAATCACAAGTTTTCCTTCTTCAAATCAATATTTAATATATAAAATATGTTAAAAAGAATATGGGTGTAGATTTATTGTATCTAATAAAATGTGGAAGGCAATAATATTGTTCTATTTAATTCCTAAATTTTAAATTGATCTATCTATCATTGTACCTATTAAAATTTATTTTAACGACATTACCTCACCTTTTAAAAATTATTTTAACCCTTATTACCTCAAATAGATATCTATTTTAGCTCGAGCTCATCTCTTAATTTATTTAAGATGAACTCATGATTATATCAACATACTAAAATACTTATTCCAAACTAACATTTTAAAATAAAAATTAGAGGACCAAAATAGAACCAAATTCAAAGCTAAAAACCTAAAATAAACATTTTATTTAGGTTTTCTATATTTTTATGTATAGTTTTCTATATAATGTAACAATAAAAGACAATTGATAAGCTAACTGATTGCCAAATCAAGAGAAGCAACATAAGTTAGTTTTGGAGGAGGGTGGGAGGAGCCAATCAAAGAAACCAACGTGAGTTTGTCCCTTTGATATTTGAGAACAGTACTCCGCCAACATACTCCATAGATCACCAACTGTCCATTTATGTGCCAAGATCCATTCACTCATCTGTCCCAAAATATTCAATAAACCAATCATAAACCGTACACCAATTGGTTTCTATTTATGGATGAACTTTGCATATAAAAAAACAACCTTTGATACTTCATGGAGGGGGATTTCGTACCTTTTCTAGGTTCTGCAGTGCTTCAGTGCCAAACGTGTAATACACGACGAAGGGTCTTAATGCCTGAAAAACATATACTTGGTTATTAAGAACACTTGGAACCAAGAAAGTGGAAAGAGTTTTGGAGGATGATTTTAGGACTCAATACGAGCTGTGTTAGGAACGAGCTGTGTTAGGAACCACGACTCTCCACAATGGTATGATATTGTCCACTTTGAGCATAAGGAACCATGACTCTCCAGAATGGTATGATATTGTCTACTTTAAACATAAGCTCTCGTGACTTTGTTTTTGGGCTTCCCCAAAAGGCCTCATACCATACCAATGGAGATGTATTCCTTACTTATAAACTCATGATCATTCTCTAAATTAATCAACGTGGGACTCCCTCCCAACAATCCTCAACACGCTGGATTCATACAAACACTTAGGAAGGTACCTGAGAAGCAGCAAGCCATTGTATCATGGACTTCACTTGAGGATCTCCTCCAAAGGCACCACAGCCCCAATTGCCAGTTGCAATCCCAATATCGTCTTTGTGATTCAAGCATTCTGGAGTAAGAGAAGTACCAAAATAATTCTCTCTAGTATCTGAGCTAGATTCATGCACCTAAAATAATAGCACCATAAACAAACCCATGCAACCAAATTAGCAACAGGAGAAAAAATATTGCAACAAAAGATCATTCTAATAAGAAAATTTTGAAACTAAAGAATCTAGAAGAACATAGAATGGGATCATTTACGACTGCTAATTATGATAATTGTCCTCTCTATAAGGTTCTGAACTTATCATTTGAGAATAATGTCAAAAAGCAGAGAACAGGAAAAAAAAAAAAAAAGAAGCAATTTTACCAGGAGATTGTTTCTTGACGTGTCATTATGGTCCGTGACATCCTCCTTACTTTTTAAGAAAAGATTCTCGTACTGATTATGTTTTGATTGATCAAAGAAACCACAGAATGCCTTGTTGACTTCCCTGTTGAATTCAGCAAGCATAGTAAAATATCAGCTTATAAAGATGAGGACGAACGGAATACACTAGCATTCACCGATAAGACTTCCACGATGAGTCCAAACTTCTAAGCACCATCGTAACAAATAAATGGTTTGTTGTGAGACACCATGCACACTAGTCTTGGTTTCTTAACTCACCACAAATTCTACCTGACTCTTCTAATCCATTCAGAACCAAAAACCTCGTCAGTCTTTTAAACGAAAAATGTAACAAAAGGTAAAAAAACAAACATCAAAACAACAGATTCTCCTGTGGACCCATAAAAGAACTTTGGATTCAACAATGTGAGTACTCCGTGGATTGGGGGAGATACCAGCATCTAGTAGGGTATCTTATCTACCTAACTCATAGCATCTAGTAGGGTATCTTAATAACATACAGAAATTTAGAAGTTTCCTAAATAAAAATGGGTATACCATTACTTCCCACTCCCATTCTAAAATCTCGTGAGCCTCTATTAGCTGCAATCTCCAGCAGTCCACTAAGGGGACGTCCGTCACTGCATAAAGAGGAGGTGCTTTGCGAGAGACGAAGGATAGTTTCAGCTATCTCAGACATTGTTAACAGACTAAAAGATGCAAATTAGTATTCAAACCAATAAAGGATTCTGCATGAATGCTATTCCAGACAGGCTAGCTTACCGAAGAAGGAACTCTAATCTGTATTGTCTCATCCCTGGACTGCACAATGCATCTATAGCTGTGATGAAGGTCTTACGCCTTCCAAGTGAATCTATTTCCTGTTTGTCCTCATGATTTCCAGCAAAACGGAAGTTGAAAGCATACCTACATCTCTTGCAGATGATTTCATAATCAGGAATTTGACGTAGAGCTGGTTTCATAAAATGAAAAGATATCGCAGAGGCCAAAGCAATCTATATATATATATATATTGAAAAGATTTAATTTACTCCAACCTAAGCTTAAGCTTAAGCTTTAAGCCTGAGTATCAACTTAATATAGTATTAATACTAGGTTAAATTACTAGTCAACCCTACTTAAGTTGATAAATTATAATTATCAGACTTAAAATTTTAAAGTCAATGGTGAATTACCCTAAGAGTTCTGCAAAATATCAGCAAATCACCAATATTAAATTGATAGATTATGGAATATTTAATATTTTTAACATATTCTTAATATTAAATAGCAATAAACTGACATTGTAGGGGTTGAACTAAGGACATTCTAATTCGATGCCCAATCGAAGAAGATTAAAATTAATGATGAAATGATTATAACTCACCCCGTATAATTTGAGAACCTCTCTGCCCCAACAATTTCTATCGCCTCATTATCTGCCATGGCTGGCAAGAAAAGCATGCCAATAATTAATTCAGGGTTGATCATGAAACGGATCTCTTCCTACAATGGATTGTCAAAATAACATAAATATATTGCAAATCATGTAAGATGTACAATCTTAAATGATATAACATGTATATTAGCTTATAGTGTTGTAAACAGCTTAGATATTCAAGTCCATGAATAAAAATTCCTTGTACGAGCCCTCACGATATTTTCGATATATCAAACAACAAGAGCCAAACACCATGCAAGAACCTCCCAGCCAATTCAAGTGCACCTGTCCTATTAACTGTCAAGATGTAGTCCCTTGTTTACTTTTCCTATAAGTACTGACAAGCAGATGCCAGAGGCCTCACACCCACATAACCAACCAAAACACCCTAGGACCACATACAATTATTTGCAACACGACTTACACAGTCCCTCTCTTCTTTCACTTACATCTATACACTTTCACAATAGGGGGTCTAGACAAGTTGGATGGTATATACTAGTCATTCCTAGCATATAAATCAAACTAGCAACGCTGGTTCAATGCAATGTCTTGGTAAAATATATCTGCAACTCGCAGTTGAGAAGGCACATATCTTAGATTGATTGTGTTGTTCTCAATCTTCTCAGTAATGAAGTGGTAGTCTATATATCAATGTGCTCCATTCGATCATTCATGATACATTGGATTTTTGCAATAGCTATGGCAGAATGGTTATCACACATCAACTCTATACCACCTTTAATCCTACCTTTGAACTCGGTGAGGAGGCGTTTTAACAATATTCATTCTCAAGTCCCTTCAGCTAATGAACTAAACTCAGTCTTACCACTGCCTTTTAGCGAAAAATTGCTTCTTGTTGTGCCACATCAAAGTTTCTCCACACATAGGAACAATACCCTAAAGTTGACTTACGGTCAATGGGAGAGTCCGTCCAATCTGCATTGGTGAGACTTCCAAGAATCGATTCATAGTCACTCTGAGCATGAAGCCCTTTCCTGGGTCGTCCTTGAGATATCTCAATATTCTATACAGCCTCCATATGCTCATTCAAGGTTTGTTCAGAATTTGACTGGCCACACTAAAAATTGATAGCTTGTAATAACAAGTTATTTGACGCCCTTACTTGGTCTATGAACCCTCAACACTACAGTTTTTAAGCTCAAAAGATAGCCATGATAACCTTCTATCATTAAAAACACATGTGATAGCTGTTGGATGTTCCTTAACGCAATGGTAATGGGAAAAAATTTTGTTTTTAGGAAAATATGGAAGGACCAGGCCCTTTTCTCTGTGTTCCAGTTGTCTTCTTCCAAAAATCATTTGGTGGCGTATGTATCGTACCAATTTTATTGGATGTCCCCAAAGGGACCGAATTATTGTATTACCTCCAAACAAACCACATGGAGATCCTTAATGTAACCCTCTTAGCTAACCCTTTTGTATATTCCACTTACTTCAATGAAATAGGCATAAGCTTATAAATTAGACCTGCACGCAGCCAGAACGAAGAGCACCACCACCAAGATACTCATTAGCAAAATCGACTTCAAGAGCTCCAAATGTTTGATCTTCTATTAGGCCAGAATCTTTAACCTATATGGGAAAAAAGAACCAACTCGATCATCCACCAAAGATTAAAGCATTCAATTATGGTGCCACACAATAATTAAACTATCATATAAATCAAAGTCCATTATAACCTTGAATGGACACAGAGGAATGGTGGAGTTGATCCAAAAATTGGCCTTTGGACAACAAAAATATTCCGCACAATTGTTCAAAGGAAGCACTTTCCTTTCAAAAGAGACAAAGCCCATCGGAACATTGGAACATACCCTTCTGAAATAATGTATAATACATCGTATCTTATTCTCCTGCATCTTACTACGTCCATCATAGAGAATCCTACAAGAACAAAAACTTCAACGATTCTTCAAGCTTCTTGTAATCGAAAGAAAAATGGCACAACAAGAACTATTTAATACCTACATTGTTGCTTTGAAATATTTTTACAATCTTCTTCATAGAAATCAGGAATACATATTTATTATTAAAAAAGATATGATTACATAATAAGATGGCAAAAAATCTTGTAACTAAGGAGAAAAATATAAAAGTAAAAAGAAACTTGATCAGAGATATAAGGAAGCTAAGATAAACACAAAATAAAGTGCTGAGAGTTCAGAGTAGAGAAATTATAATTGAGTACATACAAGGACACAGAGGCTTTTATATAAGGCCGTCAGCCAAATAACAAATTAACCATTGACTAAAGCTGACACTGACATACAGTAGCTAGGCAGTAATACACACCTATTGAATCACAATATAAACTTGAATGACGATGATTAAACAAACGTTTCTGAAATTTTCTAAAATTAAAACAAAAATTTATCATGTAGTTACAGAAAATATATATAAACATCAAGTATGTCATTTGTCATTTTATGGATAACTTATCTTTCATGATGTCAGCAACTGAAATAAAGAGCTAAAGTTCACATACGCAAATAAATAGTCGAAGTTAATTGTTGGAAGATTTTGGACGTGTCTATCGATGACTGGAAACAAACTGAAGAAAGCACAAGCAAGAAGCGCACTAATCAGCTCCTGAAAATCAAAATGGAAACCGATTAACAGGCATTAATAAAACTGAGCAGAAGAAGATTAGCAAGGAAGCATTTGTTGACAGTACAAAGAACATGCAAGAGAGGACATAGAGTGGCTCAAACAAGCCAAGCATACAATCCATCCATTTCTATTCAATAATCTGAGTAAGACGGAAAGACAGAAAGTGGTAGCAGAAGTTGACTCGAGGAGAAACGAAATAATCAGAAAAAAAAAATACAAGGAGTCCTATCGTGATTCAGGGACACAATTATTTCCAGAAACAAGAATGCAAAACATGAAGCAAAATGATCTTTGTCCAACTAGTCAAAAAACATGCGCCATTATTTTCTCTTAACAACGTCAATAAAATCATTGATAGATAATGATGGCCACGAATCAAATAGTAACTTAGCACCAGAAAGCTGCCCAAACCATTAAGTCATAAAACTTCACCTCTCAACCCCAACACATTTTTTTGCAACAAAAGTAAAGAATTATTGATCTTTTTTTTTTTTTTTATATCTGTGACGGTATGGGCTTGGCAGCACCTCAATATTCACTTGGACAACCACCTGACCCTACTAAATTTGGTTGTCACACCATTACTTAACTCAATCACTCTAGTCCTGTACTAGTTACATTGGCCTTTATTAACCAATAAGTGAACCCATGGTGATTAAAGAACTTTTGAATATAGAAATTCATGTTTAGATTCCACATAATTAATTATAGGACTCTGCTAACATTGCCACCAACGATCACGAAAACAACTGACAAAATTAAATTTCTGTGAAGAGTGGCCAAATTTTATATAAAATAGCAAACAAATTGGCACACCTGGCTAAGATACACAGTGCCTGCAACTTGAGAAGCTAACAAACGAAGACCAGTTTTGGATTTGCCACTTCCTTTACCAGTAAGCTGGTCGGCATTTTGATAATGTGCTTCCAGCAAAGATGGTAACTTAAGAAGCATATCTCCCAATGCCGGAATAACCTCACCAAACCACTGCATGGATTCTGTTTCGGACATAAGCTGTTCATAGCAACTTGATTTAGTCTAGAAGTTCATATTACAATGTCATATTTATGTTGTCAGTACTGCACCTTGCATTCAAGCAGGATTGAAAATATATCCACATTTTGAAGGTAACAATCATCATGTTGAAGGTAAAGAAGACTGATTAATTTAAGATAAAGGTCTTGCTCACTGTTAAATGTAGCCCAGTTTCTTACACTGACATTCTATTTTCTTATTTTTAAGATAAAACAACTTCTCATTGATATAATAAAAGGAATAAATGTTCAAAGGTTACGAACTCCCAAAGAAAGTGAGAATAAAAGAAAAAATACAAAATCAAGAACTTAGAAATAAATACAATCCTGATACATTTTTTCTCCTTGTTCTGTTTGCAAGGATTTAAAAAAGCTTATGAGAGACATTTTAGGGAAGGAATTGAGAGCAAAGGCGCCCCTCTGTTGAGGATTATTGGCTAATTAAGAGAAAGATCATGGGTTCATAAGTAAGGAACACTATCTCCATTCGGATGAGGCCTTTTGAGGAAACCAAAAACAAAGTCACGAGAGCTTATACTCAAAATTGACAATATTATATCATTGTGGAGGTTCGTGATTCCTAACACGGCATCAACACTATCTCCATTCGGATGAGGCCTTTTGAGGAAACCAAAAACAAAGTCACGAGAGCTTATACTCAAAATTGACAATATTATATCATTGTGGAGGTTCGTGATTCCTAACACGGCATCAGAGTCATGTCATTAACTTAGTTATGCAAACGAATCTTCAACTGTCGAACAAAGAAGTTGTGAGCTTCAAAGGTGTAGTCAAAAGTGACTCGAGAGTGTCGAACAAAGGCGTACTTTGTTCTAGGGCTCCAAAGAAGTAGTGAAGCCTCGATCGAATCAAGGAAAGGCTGTTCGAGAGCTTTAGAGAAGGAGGCCTCGTGGAAGGCTTATGGTGTACTTTGTTCGAGGGAGGATTATTGAGGATCATTGAGAGGAATATTCTCACCTAATTCTCACCTAATTAAGAGGAATATCATGGTATGAGGCATTTTCAATGGAGCTGTGAGAAGCAGGAAAAAGCGAAGTACCTTGTCGAAGAAAAGGACGTAGCCATGATGGGCAGAAGAAGCGAGGCGTTGATCGGAGATAGAGAGTGTGCGTCTGATGTTAGAGATAGAATGGAAGAGGGCTTCACCAGAATTTATACCGCTCTGATCAGGTCCTGCCGCCACAGACTTGAGAGTTTCCACTACTTGGGGGGGCCAGCATAAAGCCGACGACCTCAGCGCCAGCGGCAGAAACGGCAATATGGACGTCAAATCTTCCCTGCTCTCAATCTCCATCTCCTCTCAATTTTGCACAACTGATCTTCTGCACCGGCGATCAACTCCCCTCCCTTTACTTCAGCTACTTCTTTACTCCCAAAAAAAAAAAAAAAAAAAAAAAAAAAAAAAAAAAAAAAAAAAAAAAA
>NW_019268566.1:43411-49551 GCF_002738365.1 Cucurbita moschata
AAAAAAAAAAAAAAAAAAAAAAAAAAAAACTTCGAGTTTCTGTATAAAACAAGACCATTTTTTAAGCTTCAAAGACTTGACTCGACTTTTTCAAGGGCCCTTCTCTCTCTCTCTCTCTCTCTCTCTCTCTCTCGGTCCCACGGCCGTCCTATCCTCCCCGGCTTCCTGTTTAGAATTACTGGTCTCACCTAATATATGGTCTATTTTGAGGGCTTCCTAATACGGCTCACGATCAATTAATTAATAAGTCAACTCCACTTTCTCTCAATAATCCTTTAACACAGCTTCTTTTTTAAGACTCTTAGTAAGTATTTTGAACGATTGAACCGATTAGACACGATGTTGGCATTGCCTAAGAAAGTGACTTTTAGTAAGTACTTTGAATGATTGAACCCTTTAGACACGATGTTGGCATTGCCTAAGAAAGAAGTACTTTGAATGATTGAACCCTTTAGACACGATGTTGGCATTGCCTAAGAAAGTGATATTCGTATATTCGTATTTGCAACGGAGAAACGAATATGTTATAGCTTACTTTACCAAAGACGAACAAAATATGGACTATTAATGATAATAAAGAAAAGTTGTTTGAAACAAGCTCCAATCGAGAGCACACGACTCCATTGATACAAGTTCTAACAAATCAAATTACCACATAAAATAAAGAATTTACAAGGAATTCCCTTCTATTAGCTTTAAAATTCTATATACATAGATACATATATAAACGGATAGGAATCACGACTCTCCACAATAGTATCATATTGTCAATTTGAATATAAGTTCTCATGTCTTTACTTTCGGGTTGCTCCCAAAAGTGTCTTATATCAATAGAGGTACATTGCTTATTTATAAGCTGACGATGTTTCCATAAATTAATATGTGGGGCTCTCCCCCCTCAAATTATATATTAAGTTATTCTACCAAATCCCGAAGTATATAAACTCCACAAAAATAACTTAATATATATTTATTTATTTTGAAAATTATTAAAATTAAAATTTTTTAAAAAAATTATTAGAAGAATGAGGTAAAAAATAAAGTGAAATTTGCAGAAGAAGCCACAAAAATAAGCAAAAGGACAGAAATGAGATGCAGGAAATGTGTGGTATGTTTGAAAACCATTCCATTGAAAAAGAGGAGAAGAAAAGGGCCATGAGTGTTGATGAAGAATTTTGGGGTTACAAAATAGAAAACATGATGAATGAATTTGGTTGAATGAATTGTTTTTAAAATCCATACACGATTCTGCTACACCTGGTTTTGAACCATCTCATCCCTTTCTTTATGGAATCCTTTACCCTCCCTTCCACTGTATACAACTTGTACTTCGCCACACGTCGTTGCCTCTTCATTTCCGGGTTCTTCCACCATGAATTCCCTGAACCTCCTCTTGACCCTTCCCCTGTCTTCACCACGCGTGGCTTCACCGCCGACGGATCCATCGCCGCCGGACGTCGTGATTGGCTTAGATGCACCTGGTTTTCGCTCAGTTTTCTCACGTCTATCACTTCTAGGCTCCGTCCACCGCCCTTGCTTGGACGACGGTGGACCCCTTCCATCGCCAGGGTTTGTCTTCTCTCTCTCTCTCTCCCTCTATATATATATATATATATATATATATATGGCCTTGTAAGAGGTAAGAGAAGAGCAGAGAGGGAAACCTGAGAAGAGAGCCCTGATTATGGGGTTTCTTATTCATTTATATACCTTTTCTTCCCCCTTCTTTTTCTATAAGTTTGTTGCCTCTTCCCTTCCTAATTATGGACAATTTTTAACCCAAAACATTATTTCTTTTTTACTTTTTTTTTTTTTTAATTCAATATAGAAAAGTTTATTTACCTCGGAGCTAACATGGCTAGAAACACAAATTATATTTAAAATCAATCTGGCTAGAAACCGAGATTATATTTTTCATCTCACTGCAATGAACACGGTAATATATATATTATTGGAATGTTTAAATTTTTTTAAAAAGAACAATTTTTTAAATATTATATTCCTTCGAATGGAAATTTTAGACCCCAATTTTTTTAAATTGGTTGGAGTGGAGAGTATGGTGTTTTTTAGGGAGGGGAATGATTAAGTATCAAAATCAAAAAAATAATAGAGAGGTTCACGTTGAAAAGTGATGAGAAGACTTAGCTTTGTAGTTGAACTACTAATTAACAATTTATGAATGAATAGCATTTATTAGTAATTTTGGTTGAATTTTATTACGTTAGGATTATCTTGTGGACAGGTATGATATGTAATATTCAATTTTGAAATCATGGTGGAATACAAAAACCTTATATTTCTTTCAAACCTTGCTTTAGGTTTGATATTAAAAATCGATTCATTGGATTAGTCATGATCAAGCTAATTCTGGAGTGAGTCGTCTTGATATCTAAGAGAGATCATCATAGATTTCAAGTTCAATATAGGAGTCATTCATCTTTTAACCAGCTCTTTGTTGAAATCAATCTGTTAAGTTAGTTTTCTCTGTGAATGTTTTGCAAGAATTCTAGAAGGATCTCTAACTTTGTCAAATCTAGTATTATATAGAGCTTATGATGAAGAGTATATGAAATTAAATAAGTACTTACTTCAAATGAATGTATTTGTTTTCTTCCCGTTAAGATTATTATAAAATAAAAAGTATTAAATTCGAACATTTTTTTTTATTTATTATTATTATTATTTTTTTTTTTGGTAATAATGAATTTACAAATATTCGGAAGAAAATCACTTGACCGGATGATAATTAGGATGGCGTCGGGTTGGGGCCTTGGCAACACTGTACTTGTTCATCTCAAGGAGCGGCACGTCCGGTCTCCGATAGGTATGTTGCCATTTCTAAGATACTAACATTTCTGCAATTCTCACTTAATTCACGATTTTGCCTTACGAAACAGTGTATAAGAAATTGGATATGGAAGTGTTGTTGGGTACATTTCCTGCCCTTGGTTTCTCAAATTCTTCTGTTTTCTCTCGCAAAACACGTCCGGCTATTAAATTAGCATCTGGAGTTTTGACGCGAAAACTTAATGTAAGCCATATTCAAAGAAATTGTGTAAACTCGGATGGCCCTGCCGTCAGCAGCTCCACCAGTATTAAGTTTGACAGCGAAAATGGGGGTTTTAGAGGTAACAGTGACAATATGGAGTGGGAAGTGGAATTGCTTGAAGAGCTTGATCCGTTGGGGTTTCAACCACCGAAGAAGAAGAAAAAACAAATGAAATCGAAGCTTCTTGATGACGATGAGGGCATGGATTGGTGCTTGAGGGCTAGGAAGGCCTCTCTTAGAGCCATTGAGGCAAGAGGCTTCATTTCTTCTGAGGAAGATTTGTTTTCTGTGAAGAAGAAAAGAAAGAAGAAGAAGAAGAAGATTTCGGGAAGCAAGGCTAATGGGGTTAATAAGAATAAGAATGTCTTTGAGGAAGAACTGGAGTCTGATTCAGATGAGGATTTGGATTTGGATTTGGATTTGTTGGATAGTTTAAGTATTAATGACGCTAACCATTTGAGTAAGAGTGTGAGCATAATGGGTGGTGGGATGTTTGAACAAAGGAAGGAGAAGACAATGGAGGATTTTATTCAAACATTGTCCCAATACTCGGGGCCTTCGGATCGTAAAAAGGAAGTCAATTTGAACAGAGCAATTATAGAAGCACAGACCGCAGATGAAGTATTAGAGCTTATTTCTGATATGATCCTTGCTGTTCGGAAAGGATTGAGTCCTTCTCCTTTGTCTCCTTTGAACATTGCCACAGCACTTCATAGGATTGCTAAGAATATGGAAAAAAATTCGATGTTGAAATCATACAGGTTAGCTTTCGCTCGTCGAAGAGAAATGTCGATGCTGATTGGTATTGCCATGATGGCATTGCCAGAGTGCTCGGCGCAAGGCATCTCCAACATTACTTGGGCAATGTCCAAGATTGGAGGCGATCAACTTTTTCTGTCAGAGATGGATAGAGTTGCAAAAGTTACCTTGACCAAGATAGAGGAGTTGAATTCTCAGAATGTTGCTAACATTGCTGGAGCATTTGCTTCAATGCAACATTCTGCTTCTGATCTCTTCTCGGAATTAGCAAAAAGAGCATCACATATAGTCCATACATTTCAAGAACAGGAACTAGCTCAGGTATTGTGGGCTTTTGCCTCTTTAAATGAATCTGCTGACCTTTTGCTGGAATCTTTAGACAACGTTTATAGTGATGCAAGTCAATTTACATGCTACCTGAGTGAAGGAACATTGAATAGTAATCAAGAAAGCACTGTTGGTGTCATTAGTGATCTTGAATTAGATGGAGCATCAGGCTCTCCAGTGCTCAAATTTAATCGGAATCAGTTAGGAAATATAGCTTGGTCTTATGCTGTATTGGGGCAAATGGACCGCAGTTTCTTTTCCCACATTTGGAGAACCATAGGCTACTTTGAGAAGGAAAATATTTCAGAGCAGCATAGGAATGATATCATGTTTGCTTCTCAACTATATCTTGTGAATCACTGCTTGAAGCGGGAATATTCGCATCTTCGGTTATCTTTAAGCTCCGATCTCGAAGAGAAAGCCAGTCTTGCTGGGAAAACTAAGAGGTTCAATCAGAAAACGACTTCATCATTTCAGAAAGAAGTATCCCGTCTTCTTGTTAGCACAGGTCATGAGTGGATCAGGGAATATGTATTTGATGGTTACACTTTAGACGCCGTTATAGTAGATAAGAAGGTTGCTTTGGAGATTGATGGTCCAACCCATTTCTCTAGAAACACAGGTTAGGTTTCTGTAAATCTTTAGCAATACAAAGTCTTGTAAGCCTGGTTAATATGCCTTTTAGAAACCAAACCAATAAAAGTAAGCTGCTTCTACTATTCTACAGGGATACCTTTGGGACACACCGTGCTGAAACGTCGTTACATAACTGCTGCAGGCTGGAACGTGGTATCATTGTCTCACCAGGAGGTCTGTGTTGCAATCTTGTATATTGAATATGAATTATTTGTTGAGTGTTGCTCTGAATTGTTGAATCCTTCAAGTGTCTCAATGTGTTTATAAGCATGACTTTCAAATTTCCATAACTGCCCGATCTAGTGGTCAATTCTAGTCATGGTATGGTAGCATACTTGTGAAGTCAATTTTCATAAATGGAAAAACATGTTTCTTTTCCTAATCTGTTTTCTTTTTCAAAGGAAGGGTCTGAAGCTCTCTAATGTATACAATGGCGTTTTTTTTTTTTTTTTCCTGTAGTGGGAGGAACTACAAGGTGAGGATGAGCAACTATACTATCTACGAGAAATCCTCAAAGATCGCTTAGATTAAAGGTAGCATGAATGACGAATAGCCCTTATCGACGGGAAATGTATGTTGCTGTATCAACTGTTTGCATTTGTGAAGTAAATCCACATACAATCAACCAACCCATGATAATCATTGAGCTGCTTTGGATGAGTTTTTTTAATGTTGTTGATGGGGATGGATGTGATTATGAGAACATTACCAATTTGTGTATATTTCCTCCAATACGAGAAGCGATGGGAATAGGCATCGTGATTTTAAGGGTGTTGACCCTTAATTGGCCCTCCAATACGTTAGTTAAGTTAGATTAGATCTTGTGCATGTTAGGTAAGAAAAAATGTTAGGAGCTTTGCACAATAGAGAGAGGCTTATAAAATCTTGGACACAATGGCTGATAGAAAGAAGATGAATGAATGTTACGAAAGGCAAATGCGTGTGGAGGGCGTCCAAAGGTATATTAGGAAAGAAGAAAAAGAGGGGATGTCTTGGAAAGGAAAGGCAAATAGAAAATGGAACCAAAATTGGGACGTAAGCTCAAAGGGTTGGGTTGGGTTGGGTTGGGGTGGGTTGGCGTTGGCGTTGGCGTAAGTAATAATGACACGGCTGCTGTCCTCCTCCTCCTACCTTCATTAAATGTTTTTCTCTTTCTTCCCAAATTATTTGAGAACAAAAACCGTGGGCGTTCTCCACAAAACTACTTTTCCCATATCGCATTTTCTTTCATTCATTCATTCATGCACCCTCTCTCTCTTTCTCTCTCTCTCTCTCTCTCAAATCATCTCTCTTTTCCATTCTCCACTACATTCCCATATCATTTGTCTCCCTTCTTTCTTTCTTTTTTTTTTTTTTTTTTTTTTTTATT
>NW_019268566.1:49667-58481 GCF_002738365.1 Cucurbita moschata
TTTTTTTTTTTTTTTTTTTTTTTTTTTTTTTTTTAATTCTCTCAGTTTAAGACGCGTGGCATTTGACACGCTCACATCCACATCTTAAACTTGAAACTAAATTATCCCTCCCTCCATCCCTCCATCCCTCCTCTCTAGACAATGATTTAAGTGAGTGAATAATAAAGTCACCAAGTTTGAATATTGAAGAGGAAGTTTGAAGAGTGGGAGTATGGAATTACAATTATGCCCCCCGGAGTGGGGGAAAATATTTATTTATAGTTGAGTTGGAATATTAGAAAAAGGAAAAAGGATTGAAAGGGAAAGATAGGGGGTGGGAATTAGAAGGCCGGTTTGGGTGATTGGGTAGGCAAGCAAGGAAGATGCATTGAATTGCAAAAGAATGAGAAAGACCCAAAGAGGAGCTGTAAGGCATGTGCAACTCACATGCTTGCTTACCATTAATAATAAGAATCAAACCCTGTCCCGTCTCTTCTGATTTTCCCCCTTCCCTCTCACTGTCGCGCCCAATATTTTCCCACCTCATTCATCACGTGGCTGTTTCTGGATCACAATACTTCAGCTTGCATTGGTTTCAAGTTAAAAGTTGTAATTGCATATTAGGTCACCATTGTTTTTAACACTTCTTTGATGTGTGTATATTAGTGAGGTATAGTAATCGGATGGGGAGAGTGTGGAAAGGGATGAAGGATATGTTGGGTTAGTGTGGAACAAGGAAAAATGAAAAGGACATGTGTCATGGAATGTGTGGGATGGAGGGGCATTTTGGGAATATAGATTTGTGTATCATAGGAACACTGGCATGACATGTTGAAATCATATCTATTTTTCTTCCATTTCTGTGGCCATCTTTTTGGCATCTCATCCCCTCTTTTCCCATCATCTACACCCCCTTCTCATTTCTTTTCCTTTTCCTTTTAGATCTTTTGTATATATATTAAAGTTAATTGTGTTCTTAATGGCTCATGATCCAGGTTTTAACCATTTTTTGGACTTTGTTCTTCTGCTTCAGCTAATTCTAAATATTCAAACTTTTTGTTTGATTTTAGAATTGGGTTCTTTTCCTTCGATGCATGTGTTTGGCTAAAAACACGCATAAAAGGGGGGGGGGGGGGGGGGGGGNAAATCTTTTTATCTCTTTCCATCTAATATCTCTCATTTTTCATCTCCCTCTTGCTTTCGGTCTACAACATACACTACTATTAAACCAACCATCTCATTCCATTTATCCAACTTTGAGATTCAAATTCAGTCAAAGACGAAAAAAAACCCGAAAAACTAAACTCAATACTATGCAAAATGACCACACCCTAAGAAGCAAAATTTAGGCAACCCGAAAAACTAAACTCAATACTATGCAAAATGACCACACCCTAAGAAGCAAAATTTAGGCTTGTTACAAGCCCGAGATCCTATAATTTCATAACCCATAAAAATTAAAAGTACAATTCATATAGAGATAATAAAACGAATAAACGTCGTCTGGACACTAAGAAAGAAGGCACGAAAAGCAATAGCTATCGCAGTGAGTGCAAAGGGAAGATTCAGTTGTACTAATGCATTGAACTGAGGAGAAAAATATTAGAACCGCGCAACGTCACACACTCGATCTAGACAAAAAAAAAAAAGAAAAAAAAAAGTTAGATATAGAATTAAATTATATGAAAAAGCGAGTGAATTAAAAAAAAAAAAAAAAGGAATAAGACAGAAAATAAAAAGAAAAAAAAGAAATTGCGTAAAAAGTTGAAATAAAAGAAGAAAAGAGAAAGGAGGGCAGGGGGTCGGAACCTTGGAAGACACATTCTTCGTTATCTTTCTAAAAGCAGCAAGTTGTATTTGTTTCGTAAACTCCACTTGGCGTATGAAATTCACTGAACCCATCCTTCTCTCTTCCCTTTTGACGCTTCAGTAACGTTAAAATTTAACCAAAAATAAAATTATACGCCAAAACCCTCTGTTCTGTGTGCTGTGACCAACCACCCCATCAATTCACTATTATTCATCCCCTCTCTCCATACATTCTTCTCCTCCCATTCACCGCCTTCTCCATCATCATTCCATAAATTCCCCCCCATTTCTCCACCTCCCCTTCTTCGATTTCCATTTCAACGGATTTCTCCCCAATTCCTCTTCTCTCTCGTAGATCTGCGCTTTTCTTTTCAGTTTCTCCCCAAATCTCTACATCACTTTTGATTCTAGGGCTTTACGATTGATCTTGGGTTGATTTGGAGCCATCCAATTGAAATTTCGTCAATGAGACTTGGATTTCCAGAAGCCGAGGAGCGGGGCGTTCCGAATCCCGACGACTGGGTAAATCTGCAGCAGCGGAGCCAAAAACAGCCCTGTTATTTCATGGACGGAAGGTCCACTTCCAATTTCACTTCCGATTCGGCCAATAGGATTTCGTATTACGCGCAGGAGCGGCGGCGGGTAGAGTACGCGCGGTCTCTATCGCAGGGGAAAGCGCGGCGGTTGGTGCCGGCAGCGAGCTATTTGGGGGTGCTGATATGCCTGGCAGCGTCGCTGTTGATTCTTCCGTTGATTCTGCCTCCCCTGCCGCCGCCGCCGTTGATGCTGCTGCTGCTCCTTCCGATTGGGCTTCTGGGAATGCTTATGGTGCTGGCGTTTATGCCGTCCAATGACACTAAGGATCTCAGCTCCTCTCATACATATATGTAACGTAAATGCCAAATGGTTGAAAATTTTGTATCTCCTTTCCTTTTTTCTGTACGCTTGAGACTGAAAATGGTTCTTTGATTACTTGAAAATGGTTCTTAGATTTGATAACATTGAATCCGGCTTCATGTTTTTTGCTCTCGCGTTTCAATATTGACAATACTCATCTTCCCTATCATCGTTGATGTAAATTTTGGTTGTGATAATATTTGCTAAAGAGCGGTGAAAATTCTCCGCTCATAATTATTTATTATTGACCTAATAAGAATTATAGTTCCTTTAACAATAATAATAAATACTTTCGCCCTTGTATGATATGGCTTTCTCAAAATGTCTCAGTAAGATTTTTTGGTTTTTTTAAAATTTTTTTTGGGCTTTCCCAAAAAGCTTCGGAAGAAGAAGACCTTATAACAATAAGCCAAAAGACCTATATAGACCTGTATAACAATGGAGATTACTTGATTATAATTCCTTAATAAGGTGGGACTTTATCTTTGTGAAAGACACCCAATACTCCTCCAAACTCAATACTCATTCAACCAAATACGTTTTTAT
The DNA here is from genome assembly GCF_002738365.1 of Cucurbita moschata. Taxonomy (NCBI): domain Eukaryota; kingdom Viridiplantae; phylum Streptophyta; class Magnoliopsida; order Cucurbitales; family Cucurbitaceae; genus Cucurbita; species Cucurbita moschata. The sequence goes on from NW_019268566.1 coordinate 52,899, forward strand.
GTTTATTGAAATGTTCATTCAACCAAATACGTTTTTATGTTTATTATTATTATTTCGTGAATATAAAATATAGCTTTTTATTTATTATTATTTTTTTATTACAAACAAAAATGTTGGGGGAGAAAAACGTGGAATACAATAATAATAATAATGATAATAATAATAATAATAATAATAATAATATATAAAATAACAGGATATTTGATTTGGGTGTTATGTGGTACAACGGGGTGGAATGAGATAAACGAGAGGAAGGATAAATTTTAGACTTAATGGGGGAAGTTCAGGATGAACGAGTAAAGGATAAGCTTTGAACTTAACCCACAAATAAATAAATAAATACCTAAATACATAAAAGAAACCTACCAAATATTTTTATATGAATTTTGACCAACTCAAATTTTTATATGAATTATTTGTATGTGTGAAAAGGGTTCGCCCAACCCACAAATTACAAATGGGCCTCGCCCCATTTATCTTCAATTCAGCTCGGCTCCAAGTTGGGAAAAAATAATTAATTTCAAAATTGAGCAAAGCCATGAAACCAGTTATGTTTTGGAATTTTTTTTTTTAAAACCTAATATTTAAAATATAATTTAAAATCTGTTTGGAGGGCGTCTCACTCCTTTAGAGAAGAGAATGATAGTAAGTTTATAGGTGAGAAAATACATCTTTTTTGTTATGAAACCTTTTGGGAAGCTCAAACTCCTTTATTCAAGCGCTCTAAAAAAAGAGTTGAGAGAGACTGTTTGAGAGCTTTATAGGGTCTGGGAGAGGGTCTATTAGTGTACTTTGTTCGTTAAAATGAATAATATCATATCATTCTAGATAGTCGTGATTCCTAACGTTATTTGTATATTTTATTTGAACCAGAATCATTCCTGTCCAACTTGCTTTGGTTTCACAACTTAAATACTTTCTTTCTTTTTCGTTCAAACCTTCCACAAATATCCTTCACTCAAAAATATGGTTTTGGCATTGGTTTTGAGTTCCATTCTATCTTCTTCCTTCTTTTTTTATGCCTCTAATTCGTTTAATTTAATCTTTATTCAAAAATTTAATTTTTATCAAATTTTATTAAATAATAATAATTTTCATAATTTATTTATTTTTAAATCATAAGAACAAATATTAAATTGAATAACATTTGAAGCTAACAACAAGGGTAAAATACATTTCCATCCTAGTCTTCATATTTTCAAACTCAAACATTTTTGTGTAATTTTATTTTTTTTTAAATATTTTAAATTTATCTTCTTACTTGGGTTAAAAATAATCACACATTTTTTCCCCTGAAAAAATGGGGGGTTGAATATGATGAGGATTGGGCAAAGGGTGGAGGTGTTTATATATAAGTTAGGGAAGAAAGCCATGATTTTGGTATGCATGCCTATTGACTCCTTCAGGAAGCCCTAGAGTGAGCAACGACCTTCTCCCTCATCAAATCTTAATCTTACTGTAGATCTGTTTCCACTTCCCCCGGATTTCCCTCTGCTTCTTCCTTTTTCACACCTTCAATCGCCATGGATGAAGAGTATGACGTTATTGTGCTTGGAACCGGTCTCAAGGAGTGCATCCTCAGTGGTCTTCTCTCTGTCGATGGCCTCAAGGTCTTCATTTTACATTCTCTACTCTTTTTCTTTCTTTTGTTCTCGAATTCAGCTGCCTCGATTTTAAATTCTGCGATCAATCTTCTATATGTTTCTGATTCTGATCGCTCTTACTTCTACCTCTCATTTCCTGCATTTATCTTGCTTTTCTATCTTGATCTTAGTTGCATCCTTGAATTCTTCTACTCCTTTATTGCTTTATTTTTTCATCGAAGAGATCGTTGTTTTGCGCTCGAGTTGATCTGCACTCCAGATCAACATATTGGATATCGTAGTTCTTTTCTTTTTTTGCATCACCAGTGAAGCAATTTCATTTCAATAACTTCCATACTTCGTTGGCCATTTTATCGCGAAGTAATTACTTGCTCATCAAGTGAAGAAATTGGCCGGGGCTTCAGTGGATATTAATTCTTTTATGCTCTGCTACAATCTTCTCCTTTATCGATGCAATGATCTATAAGTTTGACTTTGGGTGTTTACTGGTGTTGTGGAATTCTTGACATGCTGACTCCATAGGCTTGCGTGATATGCAGGTCTATGTTCTCGATTTGACTTGTTGAGAAGATTTTTCTCTCACATTCATTTTTCATGTTCTAGGTTCTGCACATGGATAGGAATGACTATTATGGAGGGGAATCTTCATCGCTTAATCTCATTCAGGTCCTCTCTCTGCTGACTAGTCCCATCGTTTAAGCCAATTCCAGTTTTCTTGTGCTATTCTTCAATCATATCATGTATTTACTGTATTAATTTAATTTGCAGCTTTGGAAACGGTTCAGGGGAGATGACAAGCCACCTGCCCATCTGGGTTCAAGTAGGGACTACAACGTGGACATGATTCCAAAGGTCTTCATTCCTTCGCCTTATTATGGTTTTCCAAGTTTCTTGCTCATTTTGTCAACTGATATGCTCGTCACTTCTATTTTCTAATGAACCTGTTTTCTCATTGTTTACATTTTTTATTTTCACAATTCTCAATTTTATATTAATACTTATTTTTCTGTGTGGCTAGTTTATGATGGCAAATGGAACACTCGTGCGTGTTCTTATTCATACGGATGTAACCAAGTATTTGTCTTTTAAAGCCGTTGATGGTAGCTATGTGTATAATAAGGGAAAGGTATTCTCTATTTTCGTTATACTTTTGTTTATCTTTCCATACTGTTTCTCTTGAAACTCTTATTAAAACATAAGACTTATATCAAACTTAATGATGCTAAATGCGTTTTTTTAGATCCACAAAGTTCCAGCCACGGATATGGAAGCACTTAAATCTCCACTTATGGGTTTATTTGAGAAGCGCCGTGCTCGGAAGTTCTTCATCTTTGTTCAAGATTATGATGAAAGTAATCCTAAGACACATGAGGGAATGGACTTGACAAGACTGACAACAAAAGAATTGATTGCGTATGCCTCAGTTTCCATATATAACTTTTTCATGTTGTTGACATAACTCTGAACTCAATACTAAAAGAAATTGACAGAAACATTTAAATAACTCTTACTACCGAAATTTGAATGGTCACCTGGGATTTCCTACAATATCATCATCAAACACTCATTGTCTAATGCTTAAATTGAATGCTTAGGCATCTTAGGGTATGGATATTACCTTAGGCATCTCAGGGTTGGAATGCTCATTTAAAATATGTAGGGTTGGGGACAGGGAAATAGATTTCCTTAATTTTTTTTCAAGAGTGGAATGGAGACGAGATATATGTTTCAGCCTGCCTTATATAGCTTTTTTCTATCACATTATTTATAAGACTATATTAATTTAAAAAAATCTAATCTCTTTTTTAGACGTACTTTTTATTCAGGTAGCTTTCCGCTTCTTTATCCTAAAAGGATTCTTAATGTACTTAAACCACCGTGCTTCGGTGTGTTGTCTTTATATCAATAGGCCCCATTGATCTTCTTGTTCATAGTATATCTGGATGTCTTTGTAAGGGAAAATGATGAAAACCTTAATATCAAGGAGGGGTACGCGCAGTGTCAGACATAAGGCTATAATAGTTGTTTGTTAATATGTTGTATAGATTAATGTGCTTATATGAAATTGATTGTTAACAGAAAATATGGACTCGATGACAACACCATTGACTTCATTGGTCATGCATTGGCACTTCAAAGAGATGATCGCTATCTTGACCAGCCGGCACTAGATACAGTAAAGAGAATGAAGGTGACAGCCATCTAGAGTTGCTAATTACTCTGTTCTTTTTCGCATGTTTTAAATCTCTTTTCTCCCCTTTCTTATTTGTTTGATAGCTTTATGCGGAGTCTCTGGCACGCTTTCAAGGAGGGTCTCCGTACATCTATCCTCTCTATGGACTAGGGGAGCTTCCACAGGTCTTTCTCTTTCTCTCATCCTGTCTATTTACTTACTCTAGCATTATTAGGTATAATTTTAGTTCTCTTTTGTAAATCTGCCTCTTATTGCTCTATGTAATCTATATCTACTCTCACTCTTCTTACAGGCATTTGCTCGCCTTAGTGCTGTCTACGGTGGAACATATATGTTAAACAAACCTGAGTGCAAGGTTGCCCATATGAATTTTACTATTTGATTTCATCTTCGGCTATATTTTCATTGTTTTTAGTTTTTTTTTTTTTTTTTTTTTTTTTTTTTTTTTTTTTTTTTTTTTTTTTTTTTTTTTTTTTTTTTTTTTTTTTTTTTTTTTTTTTTTTTTTTTTTTTTTTTTTTTTTTTTTTTTTTTTTTTTTTTTTTTTTTTTTTTTTTTGTAAAAATATTTCATAAACAATTTTATCTCTCTTTGTGGTAAAGTGGGTTGATTTTTGAATGCTAGGTTGAATTCGATGAGGAAGGAAAAGTTGTTGGTGTCACATCAGAAGGGGAAACTGCCAGGTGCAAAAAGGTTGTCTGTGATCCTTCCTACTTGCCCAACAAGGTAAGAGCTTTAATGTTCTATTCAAATCATTGTGTGTTTCGTGGACTGATTTAATTTTAAGATTGGGTCTGTATATGCAAACCATCGATAACGTGAGCCTGTATTCTTTTCTTTTCTTAATCATATATTTTATTATTGTATTTTTGGGCTTACTCGATCAGTAAATGGAGCCTTATAACTTTATCCATCTCATTGTGGATTAGCCTTGGCAGTCGAGGAACCATGATGATGTCTCTAAACCAGACTCATTATACTTCTCTTTTTCTCATTATTATGAAGCCTGAAGCATAAGATAAAAAGACAACACTTCCCATCTTATGTGATGTTGCATATCTTGAAACAGGTCAGGAAGGTTGGTAAGGTTGCTAGGGCCATTGCCATAATGAGCCACACCATACCAAACACCAATGATTCCCATTCGGTGCAAATTATTTTACCGCAGAAGCAGTTGGGTCGCAGATCAGACATGTAAGCTCTTGTATAGTGCTTATTGTTAGAGTAATTAAAATTCCATTCTGCACTTCTCCGACATTCAACTGAAGTTCTGACATTATTTAGGGTAGCTTTAGGAAAGGGCAGGTATTTTAGTTTATTATGTTAGTTGTACCTGTTTTGAAGATTATTCTTTTGTTTCCATTTTTTACAAATATGATAACTCTCACTTTTATTATGTCTTTGACAAAATTTTGGAACACTCCCCATGATTAATTCTCCACTTTTGGTTTTTATTTTTCCCAATAATTTAATAGACCTATAGCTTCTACTGGCCTTTTCTTATCTAATGAAGATTTGAAGACTTATTACCTCATGGCCAAAATTCACTTTTCTGTTTTTATCTGTCACTGAGTTTCCTATTCAGTTATATGTGAGTTATAGGAGGGTTTATGCGTTGACATAAAATATTTTTGAAGAATTATAAATCTTGGTCGTACTTTGCACATGTCAGTTTGTTGGATAAGGTATAAGTTATTTCCACCTTATAGCTTGATCTTTCATTTCAAGAGTTTTGTTAAGTGTACCTCACCCTTCTATAACTGATACCCCCCCCCCCCCCCCCCCCC
>NW_019268566.1:59294-64774 GCF_002738365.1 Cucurbita moschata
ATCCCAAAAAAAAAAAAAAAATAATAAATAAATAAATAGAAAGAAAAATGAAAACCCAACAAGTAGAACTGAAGAGGTATTAGTGTCCTCATCTGTTTATTTTCTCCGGATCTTCACCCTTTTCTTAAACATTTTCTTATCCTTGGTGTGTTGGGCAGGTATGTTTTCTGTTGCTCATACTCTCACAATGTTGCTCCAAGAGGCAAGTTTATTGCTTTTGTTACTACAGAAGCTGAGACTGATCATCCAGAGGCAGAACTGAAGCCAGGAATTGACCTGCTTGGGGCCGTTGATGAGATATTTTTTGATGCATATGACAGATACGAGCCAGTCAATGAACCAACTCTGGACAATTGCTTTATATCCATGGTATGTTCACATTGAAAGCTTTTTCACATGCCCTTCTTCCTCTGCCCACGTGTGCTTGTGCTCTGTGTATTGAATTAATTCATTTCGTGTACCATAATTGCCACTTTCTCACTTCCAACAGAGTTATGATGCTACAACACATTTCGAGTCAACTGTCATTGATGTGCTCAACATGTATACAATGATAACTGGCAAGGTGAGGATCGTTTTTCCTAACCATTGTATAACTTTAGATTTGAACATTTTGGTTATAGAGAAGAAGATTATATAGTAACTCAATCTTGTTTTGAATTATAAAAGCTAGTGTCTTTTACAATAAAATGGTATGTAGGTTCAAGCCATGGTAGTCATCTACCCAGGATTTAATGTTCTACGAGTTATTTTGACAACTAGATACAGTAGGGTTAGTTAGTTGTCTGGTGAGAATAGTTGAGGTACACATAGGCGAGTCTGAATAGTCACAAATATTAAGGAAAGAAAAACAAATTCATAGTTCATTTATGGTTAGAATATTTTGCCTTGACCCATATCCATCTGATGCATCATTCTTTCATGTAAAGGTAGACTTTCCCTTAAACAAGGGGTTCATAGTGACGTAGTAAATTTAATGAATTGGAGTTTAAGAAGTCTTAAAATTTGCAATAGTCGGGCTTGATTTATATATTATATAGCGTAATGTGTTGGTGGCGAAAGTGGTAATGAAAGATGGTGGTTTGTTTTCAGGCTGTGGACCTGAGTGTGGATTTGAGTGCTGCTAGTGCTGCAGAAGAATAAGAATGAATGAACAAGCCTTGGACTGCATTGTAATTCCTGCCTCTCTTTTTTCATTCTCTACTATCTACCAAAAACTAAAACTTAGAGATGTGCCTGTATTTGCCTTGTGAAAAAGTGATTTGATTTGGTCCCCTTTGGTTTATTTTTGGTTTCAATGGACTGATTATAATGTGTTGATGCACTGATTGCTTCAAAATTTCCATCTTCGCATTGCATTCTTTTTAAATGATTGGAACAATCCCACACTTGATTACAGGTAAAAATGTTGTTATCATGTAAGCTTTATCTGAAGATGTGATATAGAAACCTGACTATCAGTTTTGAGTTTGTGTTAATTGAAGAATCAGAGTTGATTTACGAATCAAATTTTACACCTTCATTACACTTCCAAGTATTGAATTTACGTACCTTTTTTTTATTCTTTTCCTTTTGTACATCCATTGCAATTTATGGATTTACCACATTACAAGGATCTAATAGTTCGCAGATTGTGTTAGAATATTCATACTCCATTTTGAGGTTGATGACTTTAATTTATTCGTTCGTAGTCAATTTTATTTATTGCTTCTTAAAAGGTCAATAAGGTCCGTGATGTCGTCATTAGTTATGAAGACTTAAGTTTTAGTTAAACCCATGTTAGGTAACAATTAGACTATTTTATAACCCTCCCACTTAGGTGTTTTCATTTCTTTAAAATCCTCAGGTGTTTTCATTTCTTTAAAAACTTGAGGAGAAGTTCGAAAGGGAAAGCTCAAAGAAGAGAATATCGGCTAGCGGTGGGCTTAGGCTGTTACAAATGGTATTAGAGCCAAAGGCTGTTACAAATGGTATTAGAGCCAAATACCGAGCGGTGTGCCAGTGAGGACACTGGACCACAAAGGATTGTGAGACCCCACATCGATTAGAGAAGAATGAGTGCCGGTGAGCTTTGAAGTGAGTTTTGAAGGGAGTGGATTGTGAGATCCTATATTGGTAGGAGAGGAAGGGAGACAAATATAGGTATTAAGAGATTCCAACTACCAAAACAGTGTACAACCAAGCGTTCAAGCGTTCAAATGATTTCAAGCATTAGCAACATATAAGAAGCCTATAACTTCAAATCATCATTCCCAATTCTTCACGAGACAACTACAGAATTTGCAGTGGAAGAATCGGAGCATTGATAATTCATTTATGAATTTGAATTGAACCTCATTATTATACACACACGAATGTATAACTTCAGACGAAAGCGGACCAAGAATAAACAATTCAACAAATAAGGATCCAAATAACTCAACACCTTTGCAAAAGTAACACTACAGAAACTAAAACATTTGACATATTTTGGGCATCTCCCCCCATTTCAATCCTATTACCAACAAAGCTCAGGGGAACTTGGGAAGCAAGCCTGGAGCAATAATCAAGGAAGGATACCATCCCTTTGCCAGATTCCCAAACAGGTTCTATTTTCATCAAAGAAATTGCCAGTCGTCCTCATGTGCCTCCTCCTCTTCGTTCGGCATGTGCACCACGCCATCAGTATCGTCCTCCACTAACCTACTACAGTTATCCAATGCATTGCCGTGTCTCCCTGAATTCGTGGAATGTGTTTCAGCAACTGTAAACAATGGCGCTCCATCCGACTTGTCTGCCAACTTCGATGCCCGATAACAGAAATCGTCGAAATCATCTGGCACCAGAAAAAAATTTCAAAAGAATCAGGAAGCATCAATCAAGTTGTTATCCACAATTATGAAGCTAGAGTCCAAACCTTTGTCTCGACAATAAAATCCAATTGCTAGAGAAGGATCCATGGATTCTAAGGGGATGTGCCGGATAACACTACAGAAAACAAGGCATTAACATATGAGAAACAAAAAGAATTGGCAAGCGAAAAACAGTAAACCACGAGACATTTATGATATGGAAGAACTCACTTGCAGTGATAAGAGGAAGTATCTGCGTCTAGGTCATCCTTATCAATATTAACTACCTAAAATGGAAACATTGTTAGACAGTCATTATGATAACTTAGATTTATTTACAAATATGTCACATTAAATTATCCTGGAGAGAGACATGGAGACGTTTGTTTGGACAAGACATTATAGTATTCATTACGTTTTATCAATTTATTAGCTGAGTCCACATGCCTACAATGGAGCATTGAATCTCACCACCTCCCAAACCTCATCACACGAACTCTCCAACCCTTTAAAAATCCCATTGTTCCTCTCGAGCTAAGGGACATCTAATACTCTAACCCACCCTTTCTCTAACACGAATTGGTGAGTTTCGGCCACCAACACTTCGTCCCATGGCTGGATACTAATAGCACAATCTAGAACCATCCCACATCTAAAGTCAAAACAATTCCTTCATTAGAAGAGCCTCTTCACATAGGATTACTGGCAAAGTCCTGCAAACCCCTTAAGCACTTAAGTCTTCTCCAAATAACTTCCAGCTCCTTCTCATTCTCATCGTCTTGAACCCCCACTTCTGACACGTTAAGCCATCTTTGAGCACCTTCACGAAGGATGACTCTAATTTTGGAGGAGGCTCGACTCTTTCATCTAACATCTAAAGTCAAACCCCTTAAGCACTTAAGTCTTCACCAAATAACTTCATCACTCCCCTATCGATTTCCTCCCTAGAATCAGTCGCCTTCTCCTTCATCATCAAAACACTCATAGCGATATTAAGTGCCAGCTCCTTCTCATTCTCATCGTCTTGAACCCCCACTTCTGACATGTTAAGCCATCTTTGAAGCACCTTCACAAAGGATGACTCTAATCTTGGAGGAGGCTCGACTCTTTCAATCTTAGTTAAACCAAGCGCTTTTAGGAGAATGATATTTGGCGCATCTCAAAAAGAATCCCATGCCCCTCTACCTTGTGGCACAAAAAGAGATAATCTTCGTCCTTTGCACTATTCCATTGCAACAACAAACCAAGTTCCTCTCACATTCAAAACCACTTGTACCCAACACAATGCCTCAGGTGCTCATCATCTTCCGAAGAAAAGGTCACTCGATCTTTGGACAAGACTCTCAGGCAATAGCTTACCCACACCACTACCCCCAACTTCAACGTAATTTTTGAGAGCTTGGCCTTACTAACTCTTTGAACTCCACTCCTTTCCAAACTAGCTCACTTTCAACACAATCCTCTTTTGTTCCCCCCTCACAACAAGAGGCTTAACTTCTTTCACTCTCATGGAATCCCCCAATGAAACACCACCTATCTATTACGATCACCATAATGATATCACACGTCAGACACATACAAAAGAAAGGATAATTTAGATATTCTTAAAAAAGGATCTCCAAGGAAATTAATGTACCTGCTGAACTTCATGTGGATCAAGATAAAAGGCATTTTCATCTTGAACACCCACAATGTATGTTGAAACACTGGGCTTCCCTCCCAAGATCCCGAGGCTTTGAGGAAAGGTAAATGTCGTTTTCAATGATAGGATGTACCTTCACAAGTTGAATAAATATGTTGAGCATAAATTTCTAAGCTCCAATTTCTACTAGTCAAACTACAGAAATAACATGTAGGTCTCCAGAATAGTCAAGTGAGGCTGCTATGTTTTAGCAAACAAGCTAGTAAACATACATGTACCTCTTTATGACAATCAGTAAAAGATTACAACATGAATAGAGATTTCAAGATCTCTACTAAGACTAATGGTATTCGGAAATTGATAAGCCAATCAAGTAATGGTTTCTAGGGCCTGGGGCAATGAAGTAAATAGCCATCGGCATTTTTGTTATCATGGCTTATAAATTGAACATAAAGAGAACTTTGGTTAGTATGAGAAAGGATCCCAAGGCAATGAGCAGGTTCCTAGGGCCTGCTCATTTCCTAGTTCAAGGAAATGAGAAGGTTCCTAGTTAAAGCCACACTTCCTACAAATGTAGTATCAGAGCTACATTTCCCATTTAAAGTTTGATTTTATCCTCCAATTAGCCTCATCCATAAGCAACAAATCCTCCAACCTGACATCTTCACATTTCGTTTTTCCAACTTTCTTTTTAAGAAATCCAATTTAACAATAGACATTAAGTGCAACCTTCCCCCACCCTTCCCCACAAATCCTCACACCATGAAGCAATACTAGACTTGAAAGAGTTTGATACAGCAACAATTCTAAACCTAGAGTGCCAAAATTTGCAACTTCTTACCGAAACTTTTAATTTTCAATAAAACTGCTCAAGCATGAAGATGCAAAACCAATTATTAGGGAAAAACTATAGTCTATAAAAGTACTACTTCTCGTATGAGAATCCTATTTCGCTGTTATTAAAATGAGAGTTAAGCCCAAAGTATGAAAAAAAAAAAAAAAAAAAA
>NW_019268566.1:65478-121230 GCF_002738365.1 Cucurbita moschata
AAAAAAAAAAAAAAAATACAAGCCAGTAAACAACTGTAACATACCTTGGATTGATTTTTTCAAGTCCAAGAACCAAAGGAACTAATAAAAGAATGGGGGTCCAATCAAGTTGGCCTTTTGAAAACTCAAAACAATGTCTTGAGGCATCATCAATGTATAAAACTGGAGCACCACCTCTCTCTCCGTCCTCGTCTCCAGAAACAATGTAAATGGCCATTGGGAGTTGCTGGTCTTGGAGATTAGGGGTCTCCCTCTTTAAGCGGACAAGAGTCTCCCATGACCTACACATCGCATAAGGTCCCACCCATGACCCAGCAGCAAGGTCATAGGCCCTTCCTGCCTGAAGAATATTATGGATTGAAAATGCTGACTTCTCCGAGTCACCAAAAAGGTGCAAAATTTCAACATATTCTTTATCCAATGGCTGCCAATTAAAGACAATTACTTTTAATGCTAATTGTTTGGGAAATACATCAGTAAGTCAAACAAATCTTTCAGTATCGTCACCATACAGCCATACCTTCCGAGAAGTCTTTCTCCAAGATCTTCCTAATCTATGAAAAAGTAATGCCTGTAAATAATACGGAGATTAATAAAAGGAAATAACAAATACCTTTTTGGAAACCCTCATAACCAAAGCATGGTTAGTACAAATGCATAAATTAAAAAAAAAAAAAACAGAACCGAGAGTGAGAACAGCAATGGCTAGAGTATGAATTTGTCTACCTGAGCAACAAGCATTTGACTGCTTCTTAGCATGCAGCCCCAATTTACATCACTGGTGTATTTTGAGTCTTGAATAACATTGAAACCTATAAATGGAGAGTCAAAAAGTTAACTGCACGTTGTCCAGGAAACATATGCCTTATGATACAAGTATAACTAAAAGAGAGCATATTTCATGAAACCTTTACGATAGGTAATCAGAATTCTAGATGAAAAATCTAGCTCGAATCCTGCTGCACCATTGCTAGTAACATCATCAGGAGCCTGATCCTGGGAAATTTTATGGCACACACCAAGAAGCCATATATCACCGCCGGAGCTATAGACACCACTCCTGTGAGAACCCAATATGCGCTCCTGAAGTCTCCTCATTGAGCCACTAGTCATAACTTTTCTTACAGTTGTCCAGACATTTTGTCGAGAATGAAATGTCTTCTTTTCACTAACAGAGGGCTCTTTGTGATGTTCAAAGATTGTTAAAGTAGATGTAAGGAAGCTTGACCATAAGGAGGCTTTGGAGGATACGTGATCTTTAGACCCTAACTCTGGACAAACAGATTGCTGAGTTCTATCTATACTATCAGTTGTACTTGCAGAAGAGCATGTTGAATTCAGATCTTTCCCCCTTCCCATGAACCCTTCATTACCTAGCCAACAAAGTGAAAACAATTCAGAATACAATGACTAGAAACGAAGTTATTTCAAGAAAATTCCACAAGTCAAAGTTAATATAGAGATAAGAAAAAATTAAAGGGCGAGCTTTTTATAGGCCCAAAAAAAGGCGAGTTCCAGAAAAAGAAAGCACATGGAATGAAAATACAGTACAAGAGGACTCATGGAAGAAAACATGGGCACGGGGATGTTATCACAAAAAATTACAGATTCCAGTCATAATAGTGTGTATTAGTGACTAAGAAAACAAATATGAATGTAATTCGTGCTTCATTTCATCTCTCCTTAAAACATTCTACACGAAATGAATGATCAACATGAGTGCCATGCCGTTTTGGTTCTGTAGCCTTGAAACTTCTTAAAGAGCTAACATGAAGAAAATAGCTCCAACGGAAAAGAATAAGACCAACAGGATACTTACACAAGTTCTTAAAAAAATTCGTCCAAATTGAGGCATCAAACTTGATGAATAATTAAAAGAAAACAATCATAAACTGTTAAATGCTCAACTTTCATTTTAATTAAGACAGAATAAGAGCTCACCTTTAGAGATGGTTGCATTCAATCACTTCGAATATATATACAGAACTGAAATGCGTTTAGCAAGAGCATGATTGATGAAAACATGTTTCAAGTTTTACCAAAATGATTTCAAATATTCAAAGTTGCGTGCACGTGAAAAAGTTAATGATGACAGCTGATAACAGGATATCTCCAGTCAAAACATTGAAGAATTCGCTCAATATAAAACTGCGAAGTCATGAACGCACAACCGGAAGCAAACAAACCTATTAGAAATTGCAGAAAATAAAACAGGGAGAAACGAAAAAGAAGATCAGTGAGATGAAGAAAAATCCAAGTAGCCGAAACATGAGAGAAATCGTCAGGAAAAACAAAGAAAAAAACCTTCTGAAGGCGTTAGAATCCAGCATCCTCTATTCAGCGCAAGAGCCTCCAAGCAAGCAATCAAAGTAGATATTCGCTATCAATTGGGTTCCCAATTTCACAAAATTGTGCGGCTTCAAGCACGAGGGATTAAGAATTGATTGTAATTGCGTAGGCGATCAGCTTCCCAGTATATAAAAACTGGGTTAAATCAACGTCAATGGGGGAATTAGGATTCATTATTGAAGCTGCTTCATTTCTGGTGAGCTTCGACTTCGAATGAGTTGTCGCTAAGCTGACTTTGGGCTCTTTCTCTTGGGCTGCACCTCGGCCCATCTTGGACCCTATAAAACAGCCTAAATTAAAAATAATATCTTTATTATTATTTTTTTTTAAAACAAGTCTAAAAAATAGGCCCATCATTCTCATCTTCCTCTCTCTCAGTCTTCACGCCGGCTCCTCCTCCTCGCCGCCGCGGCTATCCCGTTCTGACCAGGCCGTCGCCGCCGATGCCTGTCGCAATTTGTTTTGCCGTCTGCCCGTCGCACGCCACCATCGGCCTCTTCTTTCCGTTGCATACTTCTGCTTTCGTCGGCGACTATCAATGAATTCGAACCAAATCGAACCGGATTCCAATCCTAGGTCATTTGCGATTTTTTGTACTCTGTTTTCGGTAAATATAGGAATTTTCTAAAAGTTATTATGCTGACTTATTTCATCTTAATCGTTTGCAGCTGCGCCTCGTGAAAGAAAGCATTTTGTTGCCGTGAAATTACCCTATCAATGGCTCTCTTTCGAATCTTTTACCCCCGACCATCATCATTTCGATTCAAGATCTCCACCTTATCTACCTTGCAGCTAAGTACAGTCTCTTCTGCCGATTTATTTTATGACCATCTGCAGAAAAAGAATGGTAATGTGGAGAAAACCCTTGCTACTGTAAAAACCAAGTTGGATTCCAGATGTGTCAACCAAGTATTGCATAAATGTTCTTTGGAACTGTCCCAAATGGGTCTTAGATTTTTTATATGGGCTGGTCGACAACCTAATTATAGGCATAGTTCTTTTATGTACACTAGAGCTTGTGAACTGATTGGACTTAATCGAAGTCCATGTTTGCTTTTTAATGTTATTGAAGATTATAGAAGGGAGGGTTGCCTTGTTGATATTGGGATGTTTAAGGTTATTTTAAATTTGTGTAAAGAAGGTAAGCTTGCCAAAGAGGCTTTGTCGATATTAGGGAAAATGGCTGAATTTCATTTGCGTGCTGATACTACAATGTATAATCTGGTCATAAGGTTATTTACTGAGAAGGGAGAGATGGATAAGGCGATGGAGTTGTTGAAAGAGATGGATTCAGTTGATATTGATCCTAATATGATCACTTATATTGCCATGCTCAAAGGATTCTGTGATGTGGGTCGTCTGGAGGATGCTTATGGATTATTTAAGGTTATGAAGGACAATGGATGTGCACCCAATACAGTGGCTTACTCCGTGCTACTTAATGGTGCCAGTCGACATGGGGATCTGGAAAAGCTAATGGAATTGTTGGAAGAGATGGAAAAACAAGGGGGAACTTGCGGTCCAAATACTGTCACGTACACTTCCATAATCCAGAGTCTATGTGAAGTAGGCCAGCCTCTGGAGGCATTGAAGATATTGGACAGAATGGAAGACTTTGGTTGTGCTCCAAATCGTGTTACAGTTAGCGTGTTAGTAAAGGAATTTTGTAAAGATGGTCACATGGAGGAGGCTTATAAGTTGATTGATAGAGTTGCTGCAAGAGGTGGTGCTTCCTATGGTGATTGCTATAGCTCACTTGTAATATCCTTGATCAAGATGAAAAGGATTGCCGAGGCAGAGGAGCTATTTAGAAACATGTTAGCCAATGGGGTGAAGCCCGATGGCGTGGCTTGTACTCTCATGATCAAGGAATTGTGCTTAGAGGAGCGAGTGGTAGATGGTTTTAACTTATGCAACGAAGTCGATAGGAATGGATATTTATCTTCCATTGATTCTGATATTTATTCTCTTCTTTTAGTTGGACTTTGTGAGCACGACCACTCTGTGGACGCTGCAAAACTTGCAAGGTTGATGCTTCAAAAAGGGATTCGTTTAAAACCTCACTATGCTGAAAGTATCATCAAACATGTGAAAAAATTTGGAGACCAAAATTTAGTTATGCATTTGGGTGGAATAAGGGAATGACAAGCAAATCCTTCCAAGAACCTAATATGGTTTAGAACTAAGGTTCTTAGCAAGCTTCAGTTGATTAGAAACAACAAACATATTGGTTGTTTAGCCATAGTGTAGATATGGATGTCAAACCAGTCTCAATTGTTGGTTACAAGTCGAGAGATGACTATGTGACCTTGTGATCCTCATGAGTGTTTCACTTTACTGATTGCTGGAAAGGTATGACAAAAGTCCTTCCTAACCACAAATCAAATCGTACGTGTTAGAGGTTACGAGTTCTATTTTGATCGTGTACCTGAAGTACATCTTACTAGTTTCTCAAATTTCAATATTGTCAGGTCAAGTGAAGATGCGTTTAAAATTTCGATATAGCCAACCTGAAGCACGTTCAATAGCGGTGCTAAGCAACGCTGCCCTGTATTCACAAGCTTAGTGCCACCCAAGGTCCTACGGCAGATTGTGAATTGTTGATGTCTTATTTGTTGAGAAGAGCATTTCGAGAGTGTACATAAGCCTTTGACACTCGTTTGTGCCTCTTTCCCTTATTGACGTTTGACTTGGCCCTGACTTCTGCAACATAGTTTGCATCCGTTTGAGTAAATGAATCGAAGAATCGAAGAGCGTATATGGTATTCACGAGCCATACGTATTTAGGGATGTTCATTTTTCTGGTGGAAAATGGGAGAGTTTTTGAGTTGACTAAATGCGGACAGAGAAGTAAAATACATTCATCATCCCTTTTTCTGTACTCCACTCCTATTATTATTACTTTAATATACATGTTTGAAATATTTGGGACTTTTTGTAATATTTACTATTATTATTATTATTTTGTTATTAAATGACTCGTGCTTGTGCCATTGAGTTAAGATCAACGTTAGCAATGTTTGCTATTTAGATTTGCTAGAAATTTCACCAACTTTAACAACAAGCTTCATTATTGAAAATTGTACATTTAACGAGTTAATTCTTCCCCTTCTTTTACTTGAAATTTAGACTTTGATAATTTGTGAAACATCATTCATGTAACTAATTTTGAAATATTTCAAAGATATGATTAAAATAAGTTTAAAATTCTAGTAAAATTTCGTTATATTTTGTTACATTTCATCCGAAAACATCAATTCATCCCTTGTGTTATATCAAATTGTCAATGATAAAATTTATAACCTTGCACATACGTGAATATTTTTCTATAATATAATAAAAACGTCAAATTATCTCATGTCATGTCAAATATGTCGATGTCAAACCTTATAGGCACAACGGACTTTAAAACTCTACACGGAAGCGAGGTGAAACGAAAGGCGCCTAATGCTAACATTAGCTATTTCAACATTTTCATTCTCTTCCAAAAGAATCAAATTCACCATCCAAAGTTAGTGCCAAAACTAAGTAGTTAAAACAAAAGGAAACCCCTCTTACATAGAGACCATGACAATTAAGTGACAAAAGAGTTCAGTCAACAACCCCTTGGCATATCTATGGAAGGGCATCATACTTCTTTTTATAAGAAAAAAAAAAAAAAAACGCCCACTCTTCCTCCAGATGGTACTCTTTTATTTACTCCTGCACCCGCAAAATCAATTACCTCTATATCAGACAAGTATAAACGTCTCCACAGACAAAGAAACAAACATTATGCAGAAGAATTCACCTTGATTCATTCATAACCTCTACTTTCACTAGTCAATACTAACAAAAGCCCTCACTTAGATCCTCATGGCTGTTATATGTACATTCTCGCTCGAAAAATGTGGACTACCCCATAATAAAAGTTAGATGCTGGTTCACAATACATTTTCGAACGTGTAAACTATCCGGTACATCGTTCTAGCCTCTAAAAAATTTTAGTCTTGCTCATCCCTAACAGTCACAGTATCTGAACCCTTCAAGTAACTAACATATTGACCCTCTAACTTTTTTCACTTCCTCTGATCGACGTCCCTATCAGCTATCAGGAGTTAGTTCTAATATAGCCTATACACCTTATGGAAGAATGACCTCCTTTGATTCGAAGCTGAACAAACTAGGAAAGGAGGCAGGTCCCTCTAATTAACTAACTTATTTGTATAAGAATATGAATGGATGAACTTGTCCATCCAGTAACTGTCGTGATTTCAGATTTTATATGCTTTCTCAATGAGCAGTGTGAAGTTCCAAGAATTTCTATTTTGAATCAAGTTGCGCATACCAGTAGTAATAACAGAGAAGGAGATGTCGCATACCTAGTTCTCATCCTCTTCACCACCATCCTCCCTATTCTTCTTGAGGCGAGTGGTACCGCCCACTTTAATGATGGGCAACTTCATCTCACCGAAAGGTGTGTTGACACGAATATTCCCTTTTATGGTGTAGCCAGTGCCTCTTCCTCTAATCATTTCCCAAAGTGCCGAACTGAAGTCCTTAGGCCTGAAAGTGATTGGTAAGTCGACGTAGCTGATCCCATTTTTATCAATGGGTGTAAATTTGGAGAGATCCGAGCGTCCAATACTAATATCAGAGAGCCAAACTTCACAGTCGAGGTCCTTCAATCCCAACTCAAAGTCATTCTTATTTTCCAATTTCAAATGGAGAATGGCAACAGTTTCTTCAAATGAAAATCTCTGGAAATGTATCTTCTCAATACTGACGTCGGGCTTGTAAGGAATAGGGATCTCTCCAGTTTTCTCAAGTGGCAATGTCAGTCTCCCAAAAACAGGCACATCCACAATTAGATCAACCTTGACCCTGTAAGGAATGATACTGCCAGGTTTAATGTCATTATATGTGTTCTTTATATCATCATAAACCAACTTCAGAGGAATTTTGAGAGTCTCCTCTCCATGAGCATGAATTGTTCCAGCATCAGGAATCAGACCAGAGATCAGTTTCCTGCCATCACTCTCTATCAAATAGTTAATGTCAATTAGAGGAATGGGAACAGGATTAGGGTTTTTAACCAGAACATCAACGACAATCTCA
This sequence comes from Cucurbita moschata, assembly GCF_002738365.1. Taxonomy (NCBI): domain Eukaryota; kingdom Viridiplantae; phylum Streptophyta; class Magnoliopsida; order Cucurbitales; family Cucurbitaceae; genus Cucurbita; species Cucurbita moschata. Next base: position 72,925 of record NW_019268566.1, read on the forward strand.
GCCTTCTCAAGATTGATCGAGATAATATGAATTCCAGTGACATCGGCAGTCGGCTTCCCGAAACTCATCTTTTCTTCAATCTTCTCGCCAACGTCATGCATAAAACCTTTCACTTTGTTAAGGAATCCACCCTTCTCTTCATTTTCACCTTCCTTCTTGTCTTTGTCTTTATCACCCCTTTCTACGATCTCAGGTCTATATGAAGACGCCATAACTTCATTGCAAATCACAAATGCGCAGATTTAGAACAATTCTCAGATTTATTCTGTTCTAAAAATTCAAAGATGCAATTGGATGGTAACGTAAACAAAATATGTATTGCAAAAGAAAAATGCACCGTTTGCCTCAACAATATGAACCAAAATTGTAGAGACTGAGAACAATAGTTTCAAAATCAAATATCATCCTGTGGTGATCAATATATTTTCCGGCGAATAATACTAGTGCCGAAAAGTCTACCAAACTAACAAAACATCCGCAAGAAACGATACAAAAGACATTAACAATTTAGCAATAAGAAAACCTGGAAAAGCAATGGATTGAGTCAGATGAGGAGGAGACGAGACAAGTCGAGGAAAACAAATATGAAGAGGTTGTAAGAAACAAAAAGAAAAGCGAAGGGAGCATGGAAGAGAAGAAAAATGAGAGCAGAAATTCAAAATGTAGCAGTAGAAAGGAGAAGAATTCACCTGAGAGAGAGAGATCAGAATCGCAGTGGGAGCGGAAGGAATTGAAGCAAGAAGAAGAAGAAGAACAGAGGAGAGAGGTTTAGATCCGAAGAAGGAGGACGAAATGACCGATGAGATTGGCGCCAAGGGACACGTTGTGGGCTTTACGCGCGGCCCATCAAATTTCTTGCCATGAATAATACTTCACGTGCCTCCACGTAGACAACACCCATTTCAACCACTAACATCTTTTCTTTCCAATATATTTATAATTTTTATATTAACAAAATAATAAATTCTACAAATTATCCTTTAATTTCCCCCTAAATTTCCATAATAAAACAACGTAGTCAGGTTAGGATACTTGGAATTAAAAAATAAATAATTTCGCACGCAATCTTCTAAAAATATTAAAATTATAGGAAAAAAATAATTTTCAAAGCCGCCCAATTTGCAAATTAATGACGTCATATAAACTTCTTTTTTTGCCCCTCAATTTACATTCCTAGTATTTATATATTTCATTTTAATTTCATGCAAAAATATTAAAAATTGAGTTCTTTAAGTCAATTTTTAGTCATAAATGGGAAAATCTTTATTTTATTTTATTTTATTTTTTAAATTAATTTTTGGAATAATTTAAAAATTCAATAGTTAAACTTACCCGTTGGGTAGAATTTCTATATAATTCTCTAATTTTAAATATTTGAATACTTTTCAATCAACTCCAATTTTATAATATCCATTTCCCCACCGATTCTTGTTTCTCTCTCTTCTGCATCAGCCCCCAGTTTTCTTTTCTTCTCCACGCGCCTCCTCTCTCTCTCTCTCCCTTTCTCACCTCCGGTCACCGCGCACCGTAGCACCAGGCTCGGGCGCCACGCCGCCATTCTGTCTAGTGCCTGGTATCCGTTGAATTCTGCGCCTCCAGTTGGCCCGTTTCTTTTTATTTTTTCGGTAATAGCGGTAAGTGCTGCGTGGTGGTTCCTGATCTGCGTGATCCACGAGCTATACCGACGCCTTCTTGGCTATCCGGAAGTGACTCCATTGAATCAGTGGCGAACAGACCATTGACGTGTATTTCCCTTCTGTTCGACGACTTTCAGTATTCACCTACTTGAGATCGGGCCTCGAAAACACTCGATCATCCACGACTCGTTTGACCCCTGATCGTTTTACCCACTTCGTGTCGACGTTGGATCTGTGAGGAATTCGAACACCGGCCAGCAGGATTAAAGGCTTCTGGAGTGAGTTTAGTTGGTAATTTTGCTCTAAATTGCTTTTGAACTCAATTTAAAGGCTGTAAATTGGACTCTTAACACTCGAAGTTTTCGTTGTACTTGGGTTCTGATTGTTCGATTGAGGTCTAGAGGCATTTTTGGAATAAAGGTCAGTTTGGGTAACGTTTCTTAGCGTTTTTGGGTAAATTTACATCATTAATTGGACCCCAAATGTGGTTATTAATTTTAGAATATGTTCTTTGGTCTTAGGTCATGTTTTTCTGTAAGAAAAAGAAAAGATTGAGTGGTTTGGAATCGCTCTGAAGTAAGTGGCTTTCCTATCGGAAGGCCCTAGTGCTAGGTTGGGAATTGTGTGCTGTAGTTGTCTAGGTTTATGTGTGTAAAATGGTATGTGTGAAAAATGGCATGCTATGTCTATGCATGATGAATATTATGCTATGTCTATGCATGATGAATATTATGCTATGTCTATGAATGAAACGTGAATGAAAAGTCGTGCATGTTAGTACGAAGTGTTTATGAATGAGATGCATGCTGAAAGTCTTGACGGTGATACACGTGAGAGAATTTCTCCATATTGTAGCATTATAATGTTCTAAATTTTTCATGTGCGACCACGTAAAAGTCACGAGCTTTGAGACTGGTAACTTCCTTTTCTTCATGAAAGATTTAACTACATGTTCAAGAGTTCTAATTACATGAATGTGATGTGCATAGAATTGGAGTCACTTACCGAGAATTTTTAGTACTCAGTCTTTGCTTTTAAATTTTTTCAAGTAATGACAAGAGTGTATATGGCGCATGACGAGGCGAAGTGTTAATAGTGTCATAGGATTAAAAGAGTTACATTTCTGCGTTCATTATATTTTTTTAATAGTTTAAGCTTTGAAGTAATGTTATAGAAATATTTCTATTGGTTTAACACTTCATCGTTGTTTTATGTTTTTCAAGTTTTCAATGTTTATAATTGTTTTATGTTTTACAACTTTTCAATGGGATTCCAAATAAATATTTTTGATTGTTCAATAGAAAATTATTTCTCTCCATGCTTTTTCTGAAGTAGTTTTAAACTATTCTAGCATGCACGTAACAACATTCCTAGTAAGTTTAAGTTGAATAAGTCGGGGCGTTAAATTTACCTTTTGGGTTATTGATTTTCAGGATCATTACCGTGTGAAGATAGCAAATTTTCTTTGTCATTCTCTTCCCTGATCTTCTTCTTCTTTCAGAACTTCTTCGATTGATAAGCAATCTTTGTTTTATCTGTTGAAACCAAGCGATTAATCGGTGGGATTCTTGGTCTTGGACCATGTCGTTCTCTGATTCCGATTCTTCTTCTAATGGGGGCGACTACAAAAATTTCAGGCAAATCAGCCGTGAGCGTGAGTCTTATAACTCTCTTTTGCACTTACTTTCTTTTGTCTTGATAGTTCTCAAATAAATCACGTAGTTTGTGTGGATATCTGTTGAATTAATCCTCCAAGTGTTTTTTGTTTTCTAGAATCTGTAATAATTCCATTGCAGACTGAAATGAAAGGTTAAACTACAGTTAATTTTTTCCGGGAAAGGATGGTGTGTTTTTACTGGGAATTTAATTTGGATGATAAGGGGTTTCAGTTCCAGTATAGTTATTTTGAAGTCTCTGCCTATGTATAAGCTTGGACTAGAGGTTTAATTTGCAGCCTCCTGAAATTTCTTTAACTTATGAGTTGAATTTATGGAGAGGTTTTCCTGTTTTTTTTACTCTAGTTATTATGATGTTGTCCATACATTCCTTCCAGTTCTGGGTACTTAATGTTTTGGAAGAAGTCTTTCTAAAGCTTAATGGTGAATTGTACTAAATTTGGCAATGCATTTACGCATAGTGCATCCAGTTCTGGTTTGGCATGCATCCTGGCTCTGGTAAGCATTAAGCCACTCGAGGTGAACGTGTTAAATGAAAACATGCTACCAAATCCCATAGGGCATTTCACGTTACTACAAATTTTCTTATTAACGACCTTACTCTTCTTTTGGGTTTAGATAAGTTATCTTTCCCAAATGTTTCGGTGGTTGGTTCAACTGTTCTTTGGAATTTATCTTTAAGTGGTGAGCTGACCACTAATATTAACTGAAATCCAAGGTGTTGTCCCCCTCAAAAGACCTGTGAGTTCTTGATGTGATGGAATATTAATTTGGAGGTTGTTTTAGAGGGGCTTGTGAAAACATCTTTTCACTTACCTCCTAGCAACTTTTCATTTTTCTTTTTGATTGGAATCAAAACTTTGATCGTTATAAATATTTCATTTTTCATAATATTGCATAGTACAAAAAATCGACCTTAGATCTTTAATCTTCCCGGATGGCTAGTGCATTGCACCTAATAGACCAGACCTGTTTACTTATATCCATTTTAAATTCACCTTCAGGATTGCTGCATGAGATGCTTCGCTCAGCCAAAACAGGGGATTCCAAATCAACTTGGAAGGTATGTCATATTCATAACCATCTTCGTTGAAACGAATTTCTTTTGAGCCTACTCGTTACTCATCTTCATTCATGAAACATATGATTCTTACGTGGCTTTGGAATTTGCAAAATCTAATGTAGCAGTTTGCTTTTAATTACTTGGACTTTTCGAATGGATACTTGGAAAAAAAATTGGAATTTTCAATTTGGAATTTATGGAATTTTCTGTGTTTTCCTCCTCTTCCTCTGGTGAAAAAATCTGCTAAGTTATTCTTGTTTAGTTTTCTTTTGAACAAGCAAGAACCATTGGTTTGCTTTTCGTTTGGTTTACTACACCACATTCCCTTTTAAATTTCTTGGTGCTTGAATCTGTTGTTTGCAGGTTCTCATCATGGACAAACTTACCGTCAAGATAATGTCATACTCATGCAAGATGGCTGATATCACAGATGAAGGTGTTTCATGTAAGAAACACAAGCAAATTCTCTAAGAATTTTTTTACCAAAGATTCTAGATTGCCTTCTGTAATTCACTCGTGTTGTGTAGACAATATATTGCATTTTCACGATATTAGTAGCATTTACTACAAAAAGAAAAAAGAAAAAAAAAAAAAAAGACTCCACACCGAGATGGTTGGCAACTCTGGAAGTGAAAACCAAGGAGGATGATAACTAAATGATAGAAAACATTGCCACAAATTTTGTTTTTTGGAATTTTCCACACATAAAAAAGGACTCCACACAGAGATGGTTGATTTGGAAGTGAAAACTTTTTCTTAGCCATCCATAGCTCAGAGCTATATTTATTGTGGTAAATTATTACAGAAATTCTTTTGGAGTCTAGATCTATTCCCCGTTTGGACTTTATAGTTTCTGGGCTTTGAAAGTATTTGGGTTGTTTTGGTTCTGCAGTGGTCGAAGACATATACAGACGAAGGCAGCCACTGCCGTCCATGGATGCTATCTATTTCATTCAGCCTTCTCGAGAGAAGTAATATACGTATACTTTTATACGATATACAATCATACAATCCCATGTGATAGTCTCATTTAATTGTGAACTTTAAAGACCATACTTTGGCTTTACCTTTTACTCTGCAAAGATGGAACGTAATGTATCTTTTATGTTTGATTAGACTTTTTATTTGGTTTTCTGCATTTAGAGTTCTTCTTTTCTCTCTTTGATGGTTATGACTTTAATGTTTGTCTCATTCTGTTTTTGTCTTAATTTATGCTTATTGCTCTTATATTGCATAGATTGAAGTAGAAAAGAAAAAGATTCTATACATTTATCTATAACCTCGTCAGAGGAGATTTTTCTAACCTCGTCAGAAGAACCCTTCTTCCCTTTCTTTCTGTTATGATAATATCTTACGTCTCTTGTAAAAGAAGAAGTTATATTTTGTTCCAACACAGGAATGTAGTAAATTTAGGAATGTTTATTATTTTAGATTGATCACATAAATTGGAGTTGAATTGTTCATTATCTCTCTCTTTTGAACTGCAGTGTTATCATGTTCCTGTCAGACATGTCAGGGAGGTCTCCTTTATACCGGAAGTATGTATACCTAGTTCCCAATTGTGTAATGCTTCTAGTTGAGTATTATTTTGGTAATAGTTGTTGAATCTATTTTCTTTTGTATCTTTGAAGGTCATTTGTTTTCTTCAGTTCACCTGTATCAAAAGAATTAGTCAGTCACATCAAAAGGGATTCGACTGTTTTACCTCGCATAGCTGCCCTAAAAGAGGTTACTGATTTTCAAGCCGAGGCTGAAGTTTCTGCTTGATTTTGTTTTTCGTTGCAGTGTTTTGGATTATAGTTCAGCTGGTTACTCTATTTTTTTTCTTTAATTTTTAGATGCAAATGAATATTTACTTTTTCACCTTTCGTTCCATGTCAATTTACAGATGAATTTGGAGTATTTCGCTATCGACAGCCAGGTACCTCTAGCCTACTTGTTAATCAGTGCAGGAGTATTATTCAATAACTTATTTATTGTACATCTCATATTTTTATTCTTCTTTAGAAATGTTGTTGGCCTACCGTCGGAGTTCATTGCAAACTGTGATGATATTTTAATTAGTTTTTCTTCTAAAAAAAAATATTTTGCCTTCTACTCACTAGTCCTTTCCAAAGATTACTCTGTTTTTTTAATGACCCACCTTCCGAGGCTTCAAATCATGGATTGCTTTGTGGAGTTGAGGGTAAAAAGGATGGTTAAAATTTTCAGTTTTGTAAAACGGGAGACACGAGGAAATTAAAATCAATGTAAACAATTAACGATCATAAAAAGTGTTATAAATACAAAATGTGTCTGCGGGGTCATTAAAATAATATTAAAAATGACATAAAAGTAGATGACTCATTCTAGAAGTCCCTTGCAGTTGCACGGTGTCACAACCATACTATGCAGAGTGATGCTCACGTTAAGTCAACCAAAGCGGATACCCTTAAGAGGCGCCCATCCAACCATGTGAGGACCAATATAGAAGAGTGTCATGATGCGGTCGAGACAAGTGTCTCGAATGACTTCCTTTGAAATGGGTCTTTCAAAGATAGTACCGGGCGAAACGAGTGTGTTAATATTGCGTCCTTGCCTGCGTGTCAGAGGTTGGTTGTTGCACCTGCTATCTGGTACGATATTTGTAAATGACATGGCATGGGCACAGGATGGCCAATGCCTCGATAGAGCCCAGATGGATGGATGTTTGGGATGTCACGAGATTATGAACGACTTGTGGGCCCGTAGTCGATAGTATGATCGAGTGAGTTACGATGGCTGTGATGCCCCGTTACTTGGGATGACGTGAAGACATATGGGCCATGTTTATTGGGAACGTAGATGATGTTGGATGCGACGTTGCATTGAGAGACCTTGGCCTCGAGTAGGGGCAAGGTCGAACCGAATAATTTGTCCTATTGTAGAGGTAAGTTGTGTCAGAGATAATTGAATATGCACTTGTAGGCGGCGTGTGTGGACGAATAAGTTTGGATTCTGCACGAGCAATGTTCAGTTGGCAAAGACAAACCTCGCCTAAGGTCCGATGAAGCCACAATGCTAAGCGAAAAATGAACCAAAGGGTTGAAAAAGATCATGACACCGCATGGTTGAAAAAGTACGACTGTGACAATTGGTATCAGAGCCACTATTTGTGTGTCTAGTTGGACAAGATTGTTAGAGAAATGAACATGGGGGTTGAATGAAAGGCATCACAAGTGCGTCAAGAGTGTGTATCGACAAGACAGTTGTGTTGTCAAGCATTAGCGAAAGTAATGGGTTGAAGCCAAGACTCTCCCAAGCTCAAGGATGTCGGTCATGACACATTAATGAGGGGTGTCCTTACTCGTTAAGCAAGAACCAAGCTCATTTGTCAAGGGCTTGGGGTTCCGATGTGGGCAAAATAGATGAATCAGAAGGTGCATCAGATTGATGCCTTCCAAAAAACCATTCGCATGAGAGGAATAATGTCAATGGTTGCAAACACAGAAGCCAGGGGTCAGTTGAGACATGTGCCAACCAAGTGCCAGATTGTGCACAACGCAAGTCCTTATGGGGGATGACATTGCTGCAAGTGAGGCAACCAAAATTGGGTAGAGGAAAGCCCTCAAGAATGCGTTGTTCACCCCGAGAGAGTGCTTCAAGAAGCGAGCACAAGTGAATTCCTTGAGTCATCCCCTCTTGTCTAAGGTGGATGACTTCACAAGAGGCTCAAGACTAGCATCAACTCGAGAAATGAGTATTAGTTGGATGAAGGCGACAAAAGAATGAAGTTGTGGGAAGACCGAGAGAAGCGTCAATGCAGCGGTAGCCACATGAAGGTAGCAAACATAAAGAGTTGGCTGAAGTGTAGTGCCAACAACTGAAGAGATTGTTTCAAAGGCTTTGACTTTGCTTCAATAGAGGATGGCCACGATGAGAAAATGTTGTGGTTGGGCTTGTGAGCTCCACCCCGAGGGGTGCACCTGTTTGTGCGACTTAGAGAATATGCAGATTGAGGCCAAGATGGCCATGATTGAGGCAAGGTGCCCCCTTGAGAGTCCATAGATGTCTGGTGAGTGTCTGCCGAGCCTAAGTGCCATCCTCACCCACAACTATGGCAACACTGAATTGATTGAGGCCATGATTGAGGCGAGGTGCCCCCTTGAAAGTCCATAGTTGTCTGGTGAGTGTCTGCTGAACTTAGGTGCTAGCCTCACCCACAACTATGACAATATTGAATTGTCGTGTTTACGATGCGAGTATCGATGGCCGAGTCCAAGATGGGCAAACAACAGAAATAAGTCTGAAAGTGGGACAACCCGTAGATAGTGTGCACGAGTCTTTGTATTTGTTTGAAGCACGTTTATTTTCCAGCGAGTCGGTTAGCTAGTCGTCTGGACTCTGCTTCCACAAGAGTTGGTACCATGAAGAAGAATGTCGTGGTTGGCTTGCAAGTCGCACCGTTATGTGTCACTAAGAGTACGCAGATTGGCCAAGACAAGTGCTAGAGTTGAGTTGGGGCAAGTTCACCCAAAACTGGCCAAGAGAAGAGTCAGAGAGTGGTGCCACATGACAATAGACAAAGTCAAAATCATCGACTCGAACTAAGAGGCCTTAGTAGATGCGCATTATGACAGAAGCACGAATAGTTCCAGCAGGTCGTGTCAGCTGCAGTCCAAGAGTTCGGATCGTCACTGAGATGATGCCGAGATTAAGTGGGGGAGAATGTCACAATCCACGATGGGATTGTGCCCCGAGAAAGTCATTGAGGACAATGACTAATTTAAGTATGGGAGAATGTCACAACCATACTGTGAAGAGAGTAGGTTGTGACCCTCACGTCGAATCAAGCAAAGCGGCGACCCTTAAGAGGCGCTCGCCATGCGAGGGCCAATATAGAAGAATGCCATGATGCGACCAAGGAAGACGGTGCATCATCCAACACACCATATAACGTGTACATTGAAGAGGAAACGAAGCATAAGCAAGACAGGATAATGAGTAGACATAGTGTCACAGATTGGCTTGTTGAAGGGTCGAGTAAGGCCCAGGCCTTAACCTTGAAAGTTGGGGGTCCAGAGGAAATTTGGGCATGCGGTTCTGGAGTCAAGTCCGTTCATATGAAATATGAAAGCTCGCCAAATTTGGTGTCAATCAGACACCGGACAGACATTCTACGACATTGTACGTCCATTCACTAAAATCATTTCTACACTTGTCAATTTGGAAATGCCTCAAAATATACTATAGGGGGAGGCATGGTATCATCTCAACACCACCCCTGGGCCCTATGGCCTAAGAAAGCTTCACAGTGGCACATGCGTGTGTCACAATTAGGGCGAACGTTTTGAGACGAGTGTCCTCAGTGACTTCCTTTGAAATTGGTCTCTCAAGGACAATATCAGGTGACACAAGTGTGCCGGTATTGTGCCCCTGCTCGCTTGTCGGAGGTTGGATGTTGCTCCTGCTATCTGGTACAGTATCCGTAAATGACATGACATGGGCACCGGAGGACCAATGCCTCAATAGAACCTGGATGGATGAATATTCGGGATGTCTTGAGATTATGAACGACACATGGGCCCGTTCTCGATAGCATGACTGAGTGAGTTGTGATGGTTGACGACACCTTGTGACTTTGGATGACGTCAAGACATATGAGCGATGTTGATTGGGAACCTAGATGATGTTGGATGTGACGTTGCATTGAGAAACCTCGACCCCAAATAGAGGCAAGATCAAGTCGAATGACTACCTAGTGTAGAGGCAAAATGGTTGTGTTGCAGATGATTGAACCTGCACGCCCAGGCTGTGTGTGTGGCCAAACAAGCTTGGATTCTGCTTGAATGATGTTCGGTTGGCGAAGACAAACCTTGCCTAAGGTCCGACGATGCCGCAAAGCTAGACGAAAAATGAATATGAGTAGGATGGTCACTTAGATTTGGCTTTTGATTCCGCATGAGCGATGTTGAGTTTTCCTAAAGGCTGATCGTAAGCGTGTCAAGATCACGATGCTGCACAGTTGAAAAAGTATGACCGTGACACACGGCTCTACATGCTCCCACTATCAGATAGTAATCTATGATCCATCTATAACAAAGAATAGCAGGAATGAGTATAAAAATACTTAGTAAGCACCTACTTGTAGGCTCTCATCAAAACCTTTCGTATTTAATGCTTCTTGCGCTATGTGCTCAATCAGGGTCCTTGAGTTGGTCAATTCCATAGCTCGAGTTTAAATCTAACCCTCTCGGACTCTTAAGGTTCATTTCTAGCCCTCTCAAAATCTTAGGGCTCATACCTAACCTTATCAGGCTCGTAAGATTCATATACCCTACTTACTCCTATTTTAAGGGTGGAAGTTACCCATCGAGGTGTATTTGGGTTTCAAGGTGTACTTTGCCTCTTGCTTCCTACTTTTGAAGGTCCATCAAGTCATCCTGCGCTACACATAAGCTGGGGTGACCTTGTATGTCTCGGGCTCAAGGGTAATCTAACAGGTATGGAGGAGTCGTTGCTTGCGATAGATGACCTCTCAATCTACCTATTGCTCCATACGTGCCTACTACTAAGCGCAATAGCACCTGACAATGCTCCCCATTCCGACATCATTCTGGGCTACAACCGTGGAAAGTCGACTCCCCTCTAGGCACAGCCAGAGCTCCCTCAATAGTAAATAAGTGCTAGCCAGAATCTCCCCTAATGGCACTTGACAATGCTCCCTATTCTTACCCTATTCCAGGCTAGAATAGTGCAAGACCATCTCCTCACTAGGCACAACCAAAGCTATCTCAATAGTACCCTCTAATAGCCACTAAGTGGGTGATGTTGCATTCCTATATGCTAGGTAGAACCTCATCAGTCAAGGTGAGTTCATGATTAGGGGTTTCACCTCAACTGTTCTACGTAGACTTAGTTGACCCATGTCATCATAATGGACCCTAAAGGTGGCTCAAGAACCAAGGAAAGGTATAACATAGGCCAAGGCTCGCTAACAGGTTATCCACATCCTCTAGGGCACATAGCATCTAGTCCATACATAAATTGAGGTACACATAGGTATTCCAACCTCCGAACATGCTTTTAGGGGCATAATTGGAAGTAAATCATAATTCATGCATATCCACTCATCATACATGCATATCAAGAAGGAAGGTACTCTACAGTCCTAACGAAACATTTAATTCAATGAGAGTCAACTTTTGCATAATAGAAGTCCGAAAACATGTGCTTGAGCTAAACCATCGTTAAATCACAATTCAGGGCTTAGCTAATTCATTTCTCATGCTTAATTCATCCTTAAAACATGTTACAGTTTATATGCCCGAGGATTCCTACTAGGTTTTTTTTTTTTTTTGCTTAAAAATTCAAATGGTTACTTACATGGATGTCGACTTTCCAGATTCGATTTGGGTCTTCAAGAATTTCAAATTCTCCAGAATTCCTCTAAGTATGCCCCAAGTTAAATTAAAAGAACAAAACTCATTAAAACGTCTAAAAAACGAACTCTGGAAGGCTTAAAATTCGTTAAAAAAAAAAAGGGATATAGGTTAAGAAACTAACCATTTAGGATCATCTTCCCCAACTTATGTGTGTGCCGTTCTGCTTTTCTTCTTTTTTTTGGAAAAATTCTCTTATTTATTTCTTTAAAAATCCAGATGTTACAGTTTTCTAATAATTGTCCGTACTGAAATAATATTTTTTTTTAAAAGAAGTCCTTACTGAATTAATAAATTTGTTCTTAGTTGAGAAGCTAGTATTTTGAATCTGAATAATGTTTCTTCTTCAATGGAGAAGCGTGAACATTTATACCCTTGACTGCATATCATGAACGTTATGTTATCTTAAAATTGTGTTCTATAAAATAGTTAACTCATATTAGACAATATTATTATATTTTCAGGGTTTTACCACCAACAATGAGAAAGCTCTGGAGGAACTTTTTTGTGATGACGAGAGTTCTCAAAAAGGTGTTGCGTGCTTGAACGAGTTGGCTACCCGTGTTGGCACAGTTTTTGCATCATTGAGGGTATTTTTTTTGTGCTTAAAAGGAAAAAGGCATCCTTGATTATGTCATTATTTGTGTTAGTAGTGGTCATGGTTTTAGTGCTGGTTTTGGGGGAGGGGTGAAAAACAGATATATTTGATAAATGAAATTTACAAAGACCACTGGCTTAAGCTTGATTTACCTTCTGAGGCGGTGGATTTATTTTATGTTGCAATTACATCATACTGTTCATATCTTCACCAACTTTTTCCTTCTCCAGGAATTTCCTTTTGTTCGGTACCAAGCTGCCAGGTCCTTGGATGCAACTACAATGACGACTTTCCGTGACCTCATTCCTACAAAAGTTGCTGCTGGTGTCTATGACTGTATTATGAAATATAAGAAAACGATCCCCAATTTTCCTCAATCAGAAACGTGTGAGCTGTTGATTCTTGATCGATCTATAGATCAGGTATATAACATAATAATCTGCTACTTATAAATCACTTGTGATTCAGCTTTTTCTTTTCTCTTTTTTGTGGGTTTGGTTCACAGTGAGAATCTTTTATTTTCCCCGCTAGATTGCTCCTGTTATACATGAATGGACATATGATGCAATGTGCCGTGATTTGCTTAGTATGGAGGGGAATAAATACGTTCACGAGGTAAGTTTAGCATTCTATAAGGTCTTTATTTGATTCTGGCCTCATATTTGTTCTATTTAGGTCATCCTTGCATTAAGATATTTTACTGTTCAGGTTCCAAGCAAAGTTGGAGGTCCACCAGAGAAGAAAGAGGTTCTTTTGGAGGACCACGATCCAGTTTGGCTTGAGCTTCGCCATGCGCACATTGCAGATGTATGCCCTTGCTTGCAGCATTGTTTTTGACATTATTTTCTGTTTGCTTTTTTTTCATAAATGGTTTTTTTCAGGCGAGTGAACGGTTGCATGAGAAGATGACCAACTTTGTATCTAAGAATAAGGCTGCACAAATCCATCAAGGTTCAAGGTTAGCACTGTTGTGTTGCTTGCTTTTGGGGTGTGCTTGGTTGTGTTGGTATGAATATGAAATTAGGAATCAGGTATTCAGGTATCACTCTAATGGAAGATATTCCTAAATCCCAGAGCTAGTTTTTGTTATGAAACGTTTTTCATACTTCTACCTAAGGTTTCAGATGTCTCTCATCTATTGTTAATTCCTGGGGTCAACGTTGTGCTGGTTGCATCAAGTGTTCGCGAAGTATTTGCGAAGTTGTGTTTCTATTGGTGATGTGGGATGGTCTGCTTAAATCATCATATACTTTCGTCATTGTTTTAATAGAACTTTTTTTCTTTCCATCCATCACGCCACCGATGATTGGATGCTTAAAATCTTTTCAATTGGATTTCCATATAAGCATAATTTGTTAGGATTCTGGAGGCAGTTTTTCCTCTGTTTGTTGTTGTGAATGAGACTTCCTAATCTCTTAAGTTTGTGGGTTAGGAAGCTTTTTGGGGATGAAGAGGCGTATAATTGAAGACCTTCCAGACTCGATTATTGGTTACGGAAATCTTCCTTATTTGCTTTTTCTTTTTTCTTTTTTGATTTTTTTTGAAAAAAAAAATAGTTGTGCTTTGCCCTTTTATCAATTTTCATGCTCATCGAATGAAAAGGAGAAAAGGAATTCTTTTTGCTTATCAAATTCTGGACTCTGGTTTCTTTTATACTATCGACCAAGCATGGGGTACTTGTATGAGCTAATTTTCCTGTGGTCTGTTAGCTATTTCGTACTAAAACAAGCCTACTTTACGATGATGTCGCATTTCTGACCTATATACTTTCGGCTGTGCTATAGAAATAGTAGTGAACTCTCCACAAGGGATTTGCAAAAGATGGTTCAAGCATTGCCACAATATAGTGAACAAATTGACAAGCTCTCCCTACATGTAGAGGTTAGTTTCTTGTGGAAGAACGAAATGTTGTATGTTACTTTTCCTCTCCTTACTTTGCTGCATCAGGCAGCCTTAGAAACTGGAAAGTGTTCCAGAAAGGTGCAAAAAGAATCTTCATTTCCTCCATCTCAACAATATGTTCAACATCTCAAAGAGTAGGAAATAAATTCTGAAGATTTTGTAGGGTACTGACTTTGAGTTTATTAATTCAGATTGCAGTAAAACTAAACAAGCTTATCAAGGAACAAGGGCTTAGAGAACTAGGACAAATTGAGCAGGATCTTGTTTTTGGAGATGCAGGAACAAAAGAAGTGATAAAATTTTTGACGACCAATGAGGTGATTACTGAAACTATATCAATGTTTTTAAGTACGTCACTCGGGATACGAATATGAAACCTACATTGAACATCTTGGCAGGATGCAAGTCGTGAAAGTAAGTTACGGTTGTTGATGATTCTTGCAGCCATTTATCCCGAGAAATTTGAGGGCGAGAAAGGTCAAAATTTAATGAAGGTTAGTAGAGTTCGCCCCACTCTGAAGGAAAGGGCAACCTTTTCAACCAACTAGCTATTTAGTTAATTAAGTATTTATCATTTTACATGATTAACAAAGATATTGCCGTTGTTTATTCTTCGTACTTCACATCTTGACGACGGTTAGCGCTTGACAGTTAGCGAAACTACCACCGGACGATATGAATGCAGTTACCAACATGAGATTACTTGGTGCCGCACCTGATAGCAAAAAAAGCTCATTAGGGTCATTTTCTTTGAAGTTTGATATTCATAAGGTAAAACTGTCTATCTCTTAGCTTCTTATAGTTTATTTCTTTTATGTCTGAAAATACTTTTGTCATCAGAAGAAGCGTGCTGTTAGGAAACAACATAATGGTGATGAAGAAACATGGCAATTATCGCGGTTCTATCCCATCATAGAGGTAAGTTCATGGTCAAACTTATATGTTCAATCCATATATGCAATTATTAACAAGTTTTTTTGGGCAACTGCGAACTAATTTCCAGGAACTAGTGGAAAAACTTAGCAAAGGTGAATTATCCAAGGATGAATATCCATGTCTAAATGACCCCAGTCCAAGTTACCACGGACCGTCTCATACAGCAACAGTTCAGCCACCTCCAGCTGCTCATTCAATGAGATCAAGACGGACTCCAACGTGGGCTCGACCTCGTAATTCCGATGATGGATACTCAAGGTGCATTATTTCAAGTTTTGTTTTTTTAGTTGCCACATTATGCTTGTTCTCAAATGCTTTTCTATTTTCGTTGTTGAATCATTGTGGCGTATCGTTTGGGCAGAGACTAATATACCTGAACCTGTAACAATCTCGAGATTAGGATATTTTATTCTGGCATATTTTCTGTACGATGCATTGTTGTACGTTTAACAATCTCTCTTCGGACAGTGATTCAATATTGAGGCATACATCTAGTGATTTCAAGAAGATGGGACAGCGTATCTTTGTGTTTATTGTAGGTGGAGCAACTAGGTCCGAGGTAAATTTTGTTCTTGTGTAATTTGAACTCATGCTTCTCTTTAGTTACTTGTCTGGATGCATTAATTATGTCTTTTTATCCTACAGCTTCGAGTTTGTCACAAGCTTACAGCAAAGTTGAAGAGAGAAGTAGTTTTAGGTTCAACAAGTATTGATGATCCTCCACAATTTATTACGGTATTTAGCTTCAACTAGATTTGCAGTTGTTTTCTGCCATTCATGTGACACCCATCATTTCTCATTAAATATTGTCTTTAATTGGTCCAGAAGCTTAAGATGTTGACTGCACATGAGCTCTCATTGGATGATCTCCAGATATAATTAGCAGCAGCCTCTAGTGTGCTCTTCAGCGCTATGCAACCCGTTTGTTGGTCGATTTCTTTTTTGTGGCTATTTCAGCTTAGTCTTGTTGCTAGTTTGTCATGATCTTGTGATGAACTGTTGGCAGTAAAAGTTGTGCATAGTGCATAATGTAACATGTTTTACATTCACATATTGTAACATTTCTTAATGGAAAAGATAAGATTGAAACTGTACCTTACCAATTATACACATCCACTGAGACCCCTCGGTCGAGACCGCTCGTAGTGTATTATCTCTCATGAAACTTAGGCTTCTCAGCGCTCTGAAATTCAATACTGAATTCAGAGGTAGTTGTTAACCATTAACTAACAGATTTCCTTGGGCTTTCTATCCTGCACAGCCTCTGGTTTTCTCGTCTTGATTTCATGTATTGTTTCTTCCCAAATCCTCAGTCACTCTTTCCAACCCCAAAACATATAGAATTGCAAATGTGAAGTGTATGAAATCAAGTATTGATTTCTCGCAAGCAAGCCGAAAAGATAAGTCACTGAGAAACAAACTTTTCGTGACAGCAATATATCATTTCATGAGGACTCGTCTGGATTACTCAAGGAGAACAAAAAAAAATTTGCAAGAAAAATAATCGCAGCAACTTAATACCACAAGGAACAATTGAAAGTTGAAATACAAACCTATAGCACAATCATTTTTTAAATGAGGGGAAGGGGTTATATTCTCAACCAATTTCCATTAAAATAAACGAGTGCTATAAAAAAACAAAAAACAAGTAAATTTCCAATGATAAACACGTTAAAAATTGAAAATTCTACAAACCATATAATATAGTATCCCATGCCCAAGGCTATGGCTACCTTAAGAAATATTTTAATCTAATGTTTTTAGTCACAAATGAATGACACATTACCTTCAACCTCGGGAAGTTTTAAAATCCCAATGTTCTTAATAAATGGACAGCCCTTATTGGGAATCATATTATTAAACTCGAGCAAACGGAAAAAGAAAATTCTTCTTGCATTAACCTCGGGCAAGGTTTCAATGAGAGATCGAAAGATGGAAGTAAAACTAGAATCATGGAAAGGAATAGCAGCTCAACCTCAGAATCCCTCCAAAGCAGCAAAGAGGTTAGAATTGACGTAATTGTTATCCACCAAGCTCACCAAGTAATAGCTGCTCTGTATCTGAAATAAATAGTAAAGTGCTTTGTCATCGAGATAGTAATCTTCCACAAAACTTCTCAACTTCCATCACTATATTAAGATTAACCTTTTATAGATAAAACAGCATTTCCTGATTAAGCCTTTCGATGACAACATAAATTTCGATTCAACGCATTTCCATCACTTAATAATCCACACTTCTCTACTAAGGGGTAATATCAGGTGAAGAAAGAACGGGGAAATTAATTGAGCACTGAAAAGATATAACAAGTGTACCAACCTCTTCGAGAAATTTTCGGGACGGGTCGCCCTCGGGGTACAAGGAAGCCCATCCCCTCGACCAAATCTCAAATGCCTCATCTTTCCAAACTAGAAAGCTGGCAGGATCGACGACAGTTGGCTGGACGATCTCTTTGGCCGGGAAAACTCCCCATGTTACAGCATTCACATCATTTTGAGTGATGTTGGATACCCAAATGCCTTCCTTATTCACTGCCATGTAGGTTAGAGATGGAAGGCCCCTGCATTTGTCAACAACAGCATCCAAGTTTTCCCTGGAACAGAAAAACTCGATGTATGCCTTTTGATAAACGTAACCTCCTGATCCACCCCATCCTGCAAATCATTATTAATCATCCCAACACTGATCAGATGACTAAACAAGCATTCTGCCGCCATTGCCACAAATATCATAAGTCAAAACTGAATTGATCACTACAAAACTAAACAAATAAACAAAAGATGCACAGGGGAAGAAACCCCCCCTCTCTAGACAGGCGACTCAGATCCCTTGCATACAAATGATTGTTTTGTTAGGGTGTTTTCTATTTATGGTTAAAATTTACACTTCTATCAAGATATCATGCTTAGTTGTTCAATTAGAGGAACAACGTGTTCCACTACATATTAATTTCCAACTGGTTCCAAAGTGGGTAAAGGCCAAAGAATTCAATTTTAGTAGGATACTGTCAACACGCTTTTCATCTCTTCAAATAACCGTTAGTAGTATTTGAGAGATAGGCCCAACAATGGTTTCTGATTTTCAAGAGGAATATGAATGGAAACTGCAGTGGGCTCCATTCCCTTGGGCATACTAAATTCTCCCTCAATCCCTGATACTAAATTATGTTTAATGAAAATCTATGGGAAGGTTCCAAGAAATTCTATATTAGATCACTCGATGCATGTTGATAGCATGATTTCTTCGTATTTAACTTGCTTTGGTTTTAAAGCAAGTCCCCAGTAAAGACAAAAAAAAAAAAAAAAAAAAAAAAAAAAAAGGATGTTCAAGGATTAAAACGGAATAATTGAAAGTTGAGAACTAAAACACTTATTTAAAAGTTCAGGGACCTGTGAAACAAACATGAAATTACAAGGAACAAAATAGAATTTAAACCATTCATTATTCTTCATACATTAACTTGTGAATTTACTAGCCAGTCAAAGGGTCCTATGAATTAGTATATTAATAATTAATAATCAAACATTATTTATAAAATAATGTAATAAACTAAAATTTATCAATTGGTGAGCCAATAATATATTGTTTTTATTTATTTAGTTTTTTTAGCCAAATATGAATTTGCTACATGAGAAAAAATTATCTAGTTCAGTTTTAGTATTTCAGTACTTTTCCTTTGACTTCAACAGTTATAGGGTGAACAATGATGAAATCGTCCACCCTTGAAATGGTAAGAAGAGAGCATTATCCACTAACCTCTGAGATTGTATTGCAGTACTTTCAAATACTTACTCAGTTATGCTGTCAAAAAAGTTAATTGTATGAATGGATTAATTTGTACTTACCAACAGAAGGAGAATCAGATTTTTCTCCATTAACCGCTGGTTGGCTGTTGATTGAAAGGAAACCTTTCATGTTAATTTTACCAAGCTGTTCGCTTATTATTCTTGTCTCAGCCTGAAGACCGTCTAATTCAGACCACGGACTGCTTCTCAACTTTCCAAGGCAGTACTTCATAAATTTCTGATAGGAAACAATATAACATATCTAGTCAATCGCTAACATTATAACAAACTTTCTTCACACCTTGGTTAGGAAAAGTACCTCATAAACATCCTCTATGCTTTTCAATGGGAGAGCCCATTCCTCAAGAAGCTTCTTGTCACGTGCACGTGGCCGCATAAACTTAAGTGCAAAACAAAGCAAAAGTAACACTGATTAAACACACTAGAAACTATGCTAAACGTGTTATAACAATATTCAAATAAATATTGAATGAAGTAAAGTTTGAATCTTCAGCTCTTTGAAGCGTTTGAGAAACATGAAAAAGAAATCATATCACCAGCTTGCCTATAATAACTGAAGAAACAAACAAATTATCTGGGGGAAATTTTACCAGAAGCTTTCAACAGGATTTGAGACCGAATTTCTTTAAAATTAACATCTTGTCCTACAATAAGCTTCATTCGACTCAACAGAATTATATTTTGATAATGTTGTGGTGTCAGATGAATCAGACCAAGCCAAAGTAAATGATACATCATGCGGGAGAAATTTCTCAAAGCCTACTTTTAAGTCTTGAATTCATGCAGATCACAAAGAGTTAACAATTACAAGCAATGGTGATTAAAGAGGGAACGGAAGACTAAGTTTTCAGGCAGTCCACAAGAAATAATTCCAGATGTTAAAAGGAAATCTCCTCCGTACAGCTCTCTCTGTCTCTCTATCTCTCTAGAGTGTGTGTATATAACAAATATCAACATAGATCATTTACAAGTTCTAGTTTATTGTTCATACCTGATAGTCAGTTAGTGCCCCATATGAAGGATTACTAGAATCACTCCATCTACCATGAGGATACTGGTCCCAACCTATGGTCCTTGATATGTAGCTTCTAGGACGATTAGCCCTGTGATCAACAACTACCTAGATCAGCTCTATCTCAAATTTAGCAAAATGTAAAACAATTTTATGCATCCAAAATCATTAGGAATGCATCCTCATTTTGCAATAAGCATAAGAGATACCAGAAGATTGGGCGAACATCTTCCCTGATACGGAAAACATTTGTAGGACGCCTCCAAGGTAATGATCTTGAGACTTTGCTCTCTTCAATCAGACCAAGATTCTGCCATGAGTAGAGAAATGCACTTAAACTTAACCCCAAAAAAAACAGATTAAACTACAAGCCTCCAAAAAAGATAAAAAAAAAAAAAAAAAGATAAAAAATGATGTACGAAAAAAGTAAAAGAAGAACAAAATTTAAGTGCCATTATAATAGAAAAAGAAGCCTACGGCATCCAATCAACAAAAAAACTATCTCATGTTATAGTATTATTTACCCTATGTTTAAAAATATATGTATGTGTGCGTATCATGTTCCTTTGAGTATAAGATAAGTGTATCAGCATAGAACATACTTTTAATAGACTTATCATCTATTTACAATCAGAAGTTTTCATATGGAAATTACTTTATGGCTCCTTACAAGTTTACTTCTAAAGGAAGATGCCGAGTCTCAGTTAGTTCAAACAAAACATGAACCCAAGAGTACGAATGGAAAGGAAGCCAAAATCCATAAGAGGAAACCCCTCACCGACACACCAGAATATAAGAATACATCAACAAAAGCTTCAGAAATTCCCCTGGTACCAGAGCATCCAATGACAAAATTACCCATAGAAACAATAATTGGAAGTAAAAATAGAATGCGTTTAGGATACTGGAATATACCATTAGTATAGCCAATGCCGATTTCTCCATATTCAGTGTATACATGTGAAGAGTCTTGATTCCATGAGCCAAAATCTTCTTGCACATTTCAGTTCCAAGGTGAATTCCATAAGCTTTGACAGCTTCTTCGTTATCCTTGATTGGCTCTAAGGCAGCCATGACCTCATCCGGAATCTGCAATTTTTCGAAAGTCATACATACAGGTAAAAGAGAAACAATTTAACATTACAGATAATATTAATATTTCTTTGGAGAAGAAAAGGCAAAATTTTGATGATCGCTGGTTGTAAATTTTTCTAGAGTGGACGCATTTAATTTAAATCAAGGCCATTAATAAAAAGATTAGAGAGAGGTTAGTACCTTCGTTTTGCAAAAGCTGGTCATGCGTAAGAAACCTTTGTAATTATTGATGGGCATAATACCAGGTACAATCGGACAAGTAATTCCAATTTGACGACAATCGTTAACAAACTTGAGGAAAATGTCAGTGTCATAGA
The DNA here is from genome assembly GCF_002738365.1 of Cucurbita moschata. Lineage (NCBI taxonomy): Eukaryota > Viridiplantae > Streptophyta > Magnoliopsida > Cucurbitales > Cucurbitaceae > Cucurbita > Cucurbita moschata. The sequence continues at coordinate 94,367 of NW_019268566.1, forward strand.
AGAGTTGGGTAACAATCAGATCAGCCCCGGCATCAAACTGAAAAGAACCAAAGACAATATAGTAAATAACAGCAATCGAGAAAAAAAAAAGAAAAGAACAGACAAAATAGCATATAAAAAGTAATCCATGTAAGAACAGGGGAAGAGGAATTAAATTGCTTAAAGATCAGATTCACCTTTTTCTTAAGATAAGCCAGATCGCTCTGGTAGCCTTCAGCCGTCGCCACGCCATTGCTTCCAATCACGTCCGGATGTGCCTCTGAGAAGAACAGAATAGAATTAAGTATTAGCACTCCGTTAGTTACAGAAAAGAAAAGGCATTTGCAAGTAGATCTGTAAATTTCGATCAAAACAAAAAAAAAAAAAAAAGAAACCTGGATATCCAGCTACAGTAATGCCGAAGTAGTCACCATACTTCTCCCTGATGTGTTTAACCTACGAATAAGAAATGTAAACATTTAGAGAGCAGAAACACAGAACAGAGGAAACGAAGATGGACGAAGCCATTGTAGAGTACAAGATCGAGAGCACAAGCGAAGCCGCCTTCGATCTGGACGAATTTATCCTGTCCATGAGGAGGGTCGCCACGAAGCGCGAGGACATTCTGAAGGCCATTAGACTTGATAGTCTGAAGAGCATGGTCGATCTTCTCAACAGGCATATTGGTGCAGGTAAGATGCATCATGGTCTCGACACAGATCATGTTCTGCATCTTGTTAGCAATGTCGAGGGTGAGATCGGCGGTGGAGCCACCGGCGCCCCAAGTAATGTCACAGAAGGAAGGATTATGAGCCACCATCCGGTCCATCCTGTCGAAGAGGTTATCAACACCGTCCTCCGTCTTGGGCGGGAAGTACTCAAAGGAGAACACAACTCTGCCGCCATCACCGGCGGTGGCTGCCGTGATCTTGTCAATCACCTTCATCTTCTCTTCCCTGTAGTGGCGTAGAAGCTACAGATCGGAAGCAGCAAGGGTGGGTGCGTGTGTGTTGGTGAGGAAATCAGCAATGTGAATGATATGGGGAGAATTGAAATTGAAGAGTGAGGAAGAGAGAGAAAAGAGGAGGCGAGGAGAAGATTGAGAGATTGAGAGATTGAGAGATCAGTGAAACAGAGAATGAGAAGGAAGATAGGAAATCACCTCAATCACCTCTTGCAACTGTCGGTGAACATCTTTTAAACCTCATCCATCTCTCATTTCTATTTTTTTTTTCAGACTCATCATTTTTTAATTAATTTTTATCAAATTACAGGAAAATAATAATAATATTTAAAATTTTGAAAGGTAAGGAAACTTTTTTATTTTTTGAAAAATGAGTCTAAACTTTGTTGTACATTTCAATAATTAATGTAACAAAACATAATTAAATGTCTCGTTCATAAACTATTTATGGTATTTCGAGTTTCATATGGGAAATATCAAAATGGGGTCATAGTTCATTTTCTCGTTCTTGCCTCTTTGCCAATAAATCGGAATTACTGTGGAAAATAGCAGGCACTATGAGGAAAATAGCAGGCACTATGAGATTAGATTGACTCATACGTAGAATGGTGGATTAAGTTTAAGGAATTTCGCTTTCGTTTTTTTTTTAATTATTAAAAAAAAAAAGAAAGTGGGAGAGAGGTAGGTGAGATGGTGAATGGTAGGAGAGAGAAGACGTGAATGGGAAGGGAGATTGGAATTGGTGGTTGTGGAGACAGATCTGAGATTGGAGACTTTTTTGACACCAAACCATCTACAATTTTGAGTGAGCCATGGAGCCTAAAAGCTTTTATTTTATTTCATTAATACTCTTAATGTAAAAATAATAATAATATATATATATATATATATATATATATATATATATATAGATGCCATATGAATAGAAGAAGAGAAGGGTAGTAAATGTGTTATGAATGGATTAATAAGCAATGCCACTGAGTGACATTAACAGGCAGAGGGAGAGATACAATCAATACACTTTACAACAGTTGGTATGATGAGGAATAGAAGACGTTCAAAAATAATTCCCACGCTGATCCCGAAACTATACTAACCTAACGAAGTCGATTTGGGCGAGTCCTTATTCTTTTTTCTAATGTAAAAGAACAGTATTACATATCATACAACATTCTCACCAACAATACAATATCACAATCATCATCTTTTTTTTACCCTTTTCCTTTCTACTTTGTTCAGATTTCGGGTTTCAATTAAGAGTCCAGCATCATCACAAGAAGTTTTGCTTACTACAATAGCCTGAGAGAGGAACCCTTCTGCCCTTCCTTGCTTAGTTTCCCAAAAGGTAAGTAAGTGAATGTGTATGAATGTGTATTCATGTTGCTGATTCTCACGTTAATGCTGCACTCTGCATACCCTCTACAACTCTTATCACAGCCTTGCGAATTCCCAATCCTCTTTTGACATGTCAAGAAATTCTACATTGCCGTCTTCAAACATGATCTGCAACAATATCAAACAGACTACTATTGAACAGTTCTATGATATACAAGATCTAGAAAATGAGGTTTTAAACAACTTAACTTACGGAGTGTTTTCTGGAATATTGATCAAATCTCTTTATAATACCAAAAGACCTGAAACATTTTTGAGGAAGTGTTAAACATCGAATATAATCTAATAATAAATTATGAATTGTATCCTGTGCTAGAACAACAGATGCGATGCTACAACAGGGATTGGTACATACGGAATATTTTTTTAAAACAAATTAATGAGAAATGATCATTTCATTGATAAAGTGAAATTTCAATAAGAGAGGAAGAAATCCAAAACCCCCATGCCAAGAAAGTTTTAAGATGGTTTCCCAGTTGGCACAAAAAACGTAATCTGTATGAATTCAAGGGACCACAAAATTTACACCACAAGTGACTAATAAGAAGGTGATTCAAGCATCCAACGCTAGAAGCCTGTTATTGAAGACCCTGTCATTACTTTTCAAGTGTTGCCTTCCACATAACCTCCTTTTTCGATCTCTTGGGTTTTCGAAGACCTTTGTTTGATAGAGAGGAGGCTTTGGATGTAGTCGGTCTTTTTTTCTATTCTTCGAGACGAACACGTGATTCCAAGGAGAAGTAATGTAAGAATTTGGTCCCTAACCTTCCTAGGGGCTTTTGTTGTCAATCATTCTTTCACATTTAGTCTTCCCTTTGTCCCTCTCCAGCTGCCCCCGTTACCTCTTCGTTTGTTCTCTCTAGAAGGTTAAACTTCCAAAGAAGGTCATATTACGAGGCACATTTTATATGGGAAAGTTAACACCACAAATCACGTTAAAAAAACACTCTTCCTTTGTTTTGTTCCCACAAGGGTGCTTCTCAACGGGAGACACGAGGTGGATCTAGATTATCTGGTTTAGGATTGACAAATTGCTCACTACCTTCGGAACCATGGGATGAGATCATTTGGTGTTTGTTGGGTTTGGCATAGAGACAATATGGCACAGGTGGAGGAGGTGCTTTTGAATTCACCCTTTCGAGAGACGATATGGCACGGGATGAGATCATTTGTGGCAGACTAGTTTCTTCGCAATTTTGTGGGATATATGGAGTGAAAAAAACAATAGAATTTTTAGGGAGGTCAAGAGATCAAGTGAAAAGTTTGGGAGGTGAAAATATTTTAATGCCTCTTTATGGTCGTCAGTTACAAGTTTATTTATTTATTTATTTATTTGGAATAGGGAGCTTAGTTTTGCTCTTTTGGATTAGAGTAATGTTTTGCAGTTAGCGTCGAACTCCTTTTGTTGACTCGTAAATTCTTTCCTTCCTCTCAATGAAGTCACCATATTTTGAATGTAACACCTCAAGCCCCAAGATTCTTTTAATGATTTCTTAACCATACTTTCATATCCTCAGAATTCCTCTTCTCATTTAGATATGGTCTTGGTTCGTATACCTCCTCTACTCGGGCGTCACATGCCTTCCAGCTTCCACCTTCATCCATCTCCAAACCACGTTCTAGTAGGAGAGGCTCTGTTATGTGGCCATTTATAGTGCCCCAAGCCCAAAATTCAAAATCCGAATTAGGCACTTGTCAGCCCAAACATACCCATGCATCTCATGCAACCTCACGATATTACCTATTTGTCTTGAACTGCTTTTGAGAATGTCCCCATAGATTAACACGAGTCTATTCAATATGTTTTGTCCTCTCTCACATGCTTCTTAGGAAAACTTCCCAAAAGTCAACAAGCATAGGATTACTCCAAGCCAATCACACTTAGTTTTTGAGTTTTTATGATTGAGCCATCAAAAAAAGAAAGATACACTTTGTTGGTATATATAGTAGCCATTAATCCTTTCAACCTTTCTTAACCATATTTTGAGAATCTGTCTCATCACGTGGTATGGAATTATGTACCCCTCCTCTACTCGGCTGTCACTGTTAGTCCCCAAATAACATCCTACTAGGAGAGGTTCTGCTTTGGTACCATCTTTCCAAACCCAGGATTCAACCCCAAACTCAAATCCAGATTCAGTATTTCCCTACATCTCGAACAACCTAGCAATACCGGCTTGTCTTGAACTATTTTTTAGAGTGAAAATTGCCCCCACAAACTAATGTAGTTATTTTCACAATATTTGTCCTTACTCATGTGCTTCATAGAAAAATTCCTTAAAGGTCGATCACCCGTGATGACATAAGACTCCTCCAAGCCAAGCATTTGTAATACTCCAGACATGTGATTCAAACCAAGCTTCGAACTTCGGCTTCTGAATCCTAGTCTGAATCTAGAGCCTGAGGGGTTACAATTGTTTGAGTGTCTAAAGTTCTGGGTTTTGTAGACTTAATTGCATAGTAAGCCTTAGGTGTCTTCATGGCCAATCAGCAATCATCGAGTCAATACTAGATATGCATTTGTATTTGTTTATTTTTGTTGAAGAAGGAAGCTATGATGGCAAAGCAGCTGAAGATTTCTTTTGAAACTAAAGACGTTTGGCACTTGCTAGTAAACTTGTGGTTGAAGGTTTTGGATGGAACATAAATGAGAACCAAAACAACCATTGATGTATCGGAGATGGAAGAGGAACGTCGTTTGGGAATGAAAAATGGTAGGGCAATAGATATGAAGAGTTAGTCTCAAAAGTTGGGTGTGAAGAATTTGATAGAAGAGGTGACGTCTAGCTGGATAATAGTGTTGAGCAGAATATATTAGAACAAGAAATCCTAGATCTGGGTACATTGTCGAATTGGAGATGTTGGCAGATGTGAAGCCAACGAATAATGAAGATAAAGGACCGCAGACATAGAAACCTGCAGGATTTATTCCAAAAAAATCATTGTTCCTCAGTTTAACATGGGAAGTAGCCATAGGAAAATTTGAGGAAGATGTTTTGAAAAGCAAAGCTGCCAAAAAAGGTGAAATGCTTTTGTGAGTTTGTTTCGAAGTATTGAGTATGGAAGAAAAATTGCAGAAGAGTCCAAAATTGGCTCTCCTTCCAAATTCATGTGCCTTGGTACAGTAAAAAGGGATATCAGCGGCATTTATTTTCTCACTGTCAAATAGCAGAAAGATAACCGGAAGATAATCTAAGACTCATAAATGTTCAATGTCCGTTGCATAATTCAGCTGAGAAGAAAGTATAGCATATTTTGTGTGTAAATGGTTTCAGAAGATAGATAAACTGAGAAAGACAGTTTCGTCCATTCTAATAAATCAGAATTCAGAGATGTTCTGCCGATCAGAGAGAATATAAAGTTTTCAAAAAAAAAGTTGAGTTGGGAGGACGTGACAAAGAAGTCTAGGTTCAATGTAGGTAATTGGTGCTCTTTAGAAAAGCAATTATGTGATTAACAATTAAAACTAGTTCTGAGCGTATTTTATGTAAGCTCCAATGGGTGATAAAGCTTTTTGTATACTTTTTAACTAGATTAATAAGTTGTCTGAGTCTCCGTTTCAGAAAAATAATTAGTACATAAACCAGTAAAATAATGCATGCATGTATGCCGTCCTCACATTATTAACTCAATAAATAGCCACCTCCAACTTTAGTTCACTAAGAAACACAAACGCAAATCAACAAAAATAATTGGGAGCAATCACAAATATGATAAAAGAGCTAACGTACCTTCCACTGATGGGGCGAGCAATCCAAATGACCTCACCAATGCAATTATAGGCGTGCACCACTTGCTGGTTGCGTGCCTGCTTTGAACTTCCTGAATAAGAAGTCAAATAGAAAACTTTTCTAATTACTTCATTGGCTTACAGAAGAAAGCTGTGGCACCAATCAGCACTAGATCCTACTAAAGTGGTCAGATAATACTGGACTTACCTACATGCAAAGTTCCATTTCTGATAACCTGCCCACAAAATAAACTCAATTAGTTTCATCCCGTACAGTTACAGGAAATACATTGTGCAATTAAAAGAAAAAAATTGTAAGTGTATATATATATATATATATATGTATCTAAGCAAAAACAGTGTAGCAGTCTTGAAATTAGCGAGGTAAGAATCCATTACTAAGAGAAGAAGGTGATAGAAGGAACTTAGGATGAGAAAGTTTGGAAAAAGAGGTCCAACAATATTCTGTTCAAGTTTGTCTTTATTTCACTTTATAGTTTATTTTGATATGTTGCACTTAAGAAAGAAGCAGACACTCACCAAGGCAAGGCAATTGATTGACTTGGCTTCAGCGCATGCTGTTTAAAACTTAGCTAAAACAATGGTGGGACTCACATATTAAGTAAAAAGAACCTAACTCTTCGTCAATATTAAGTACTGTGTCCTCAAGCCCACACCCACTCCCTAAATCCGAAGGTTGTGACCATGCTTGACTTTTGGGGTCATAAGCAGAACACCCTACATGGTATACCCCAATTTCTAAAAGCCACCTGCAAGGCTGCACCAGTTCTTTAAGACGTGACTATCATCCTATGAAATTTTTGCTGTTTTTTACACTGATAAAGTTTTCTTTACAATATAATTCTACAGTTTTCTTTCTATAACGACTATTTCTTGTATTAAAAAATTCATATCAGAAATTTTTTTTGATGCAGTAACTTCAAAAAAGAAATACTTGAGCCTTAATTTTTAACGTATATCATACACAGACTTCTAGTACTTGTTTGAAATGTTGAAATGCATCCCATGTATTTATAACGAAATTCCAAAAAGCTTTTACATGCATCCCATGTATTCTTTTGAGGAATGACTGTCACCGCATGTTAATCTTTACATGGAACGTCTTACCAAAAAAAAATCTTTATATAAGGACCCTCAACTATTTAAACATACGTGAATGATAATAGTAATCACATACAAAAGCAACATATACAAAAAATATGTGCAAAAGAGGTAACATAGAGCATCACAACCTCAGCAAACTAGTACAGCTGTACTTACATCTCTTCCAGACAAGATTGCTTTCAGCTTAGGTGAAGATACAGCCACCTGGCAAGCTACAAGTTTCAACGCAGCATCCGATGATATCTTTGGCTTCGTAGGTCTTACACCCAGCTTTCTTCTGCAGCCAACAGCACCACAATGACAATCTTGATCGGCACCAAACTGAACAAACCTGCTAAATTTATTAGCCAGGGACAAGCAGTACAGGAAATAAAACAGTAGATAATAGAGTAGATGCCACAATATTTCCATTATAGTAATCATATAAAACAAACATGGGATTAAAAGATTCATCATTTTCATAAAAGAATGCACGAAAAGTACTTTACATATAGCATAGGTCAAGAGTTTAGCAAGCAACCATACTGATAATCATAAGTTAGATGCTCGCCCTTCTGTATGTCTTGAGTTGCAAATATGCCAATTCTCGTCTCTCCGTCTATAATCCTTTAAAAGAACAATTCATATACAGCAATTACTCCAAAATAATCTCATATCAAGTAATAAAACACAGACACCATTTACACATGCGAACCTGCTCAGACGTGAAAAAAGAGTGTTTATTTCAATATTTGTAAGTTTTTCAACATGCTGGTAACAAGTTAAGGACATGTTTAGGACATATTTGTACAAATACAACAAAAACAAATTATAGACCCTTCACTCAATTAAAAATTCCACTATCCAATGGAAAATGAAGATAATAGAAAAGCCCGCCTGAAATATAAACAGATTAGCTCTCTCATTAGTCATTAAGAATTGTATTCCCCTTTGATGTTAAAATTTAGAAACAAATTTATTCTTCAGTATTCAATAATGTATGTAAAAAACATAAAAACAAAAAACCTTATGTGTCCCACCCAACATGTCATGTCCCCTAAACAAGTTGGCACATTGGTTACCTACATGTCATGTCGCATCAATATCAAATGTCCATGACGTGCCATATGTTTGCCACAATCCATGCTCTTTAAATTTCAAAAATATAACACCATTAAATTGGAAAGTTGAAGGATCGGGGCAATACCATTTTTGCATCTCCGTATTGGGACAACAACTATGATTTATATATCTCGACTTATTTCCCTTGTATGTGGCATCAATTACCATATCCCGATTGATCTCGCATAGATAGAAGTTTGTCTCTCCACGATGCTTCATGTTCCATAGCCTTTCTTCACATGTTTTGTCATCAATTACTGCATGATTAATAAGTGCACCCATTATGTCTTAAAAGTAGTGCATCACATTACATTATGCAAAAAATCATAAAATTCAAAAATTAAATAAAGAGAAACATTACCTTCGCCTACATATTCTATTACAAACTCTCCATGTTTGATATCTTCATCAGCTACAATCCCAGAACCGCATTTCTCAGTCTACAAGGTATAGCTTAATTTAACTGGCCATTTCAACTTAACATAAATCATGAAATAATTCCCTGTGCATTTATCTTATGAAATAATACCCTGCAAGGTTAAAACAAGACCAGGAAAAAAAAATGCAGTGTTTTCACACCTCACTAATTACATTCTGATGTAGAGAACAATTACTGAATACCGATGGTAAAAAAAATGTCAGATACTCATCTAGTTGAAGTCACCTATTGTGTTTAGTTGAGATGCATATCGATTTTTATAACTGGAATTCAACAGGTCAAAATATAACAAGCTACTCTAGATATATCCAGCCTTAAATCCACGATCAACAAGTAAAATCTTCTCTCCGACTTCATAAATTTTCTTTTCTTTGGGACTGCCTAATAGGCATTGTTAGGTTTATGCTGTTAATAAATCTAGGTGTTTATAGCTTGGAGTTGGGTAGCTTCGTTTTGTCTAACCAAATTAACTTGTTAAATGGTACAGACAAATGACTTGCTGATGCCTTTTTATGTATATGAAACGTGACTTGTATTGTATACAAAGCAATACAAAACGACAATGAGATATCCACACCAAGGAGAGATTTTCAATTGGCAAAACAAGTGCTATAAGTTAAGATTAAAAGATGCTTTGGGCATCAAACAGCAACTTAGATAGTTAATTCGAAACCAAACACCCCATTTACAAATAAAACTAAATACATCCTATAAAAAAATAAAAATTAAAAAAAAAAACCTTCTTTTTTCAAGAGAAGAAAAAAGATGCTACGAGCTGTAGTTTATCAAATTCCCTGTAATAGTACCTCGACCAGTTTCATTTTCTTCACAGGCCGGTGCTGAAATGGTTTGTTGAGACATGAAATCCCACACTTGCAGCCTGAAGAACAGCTAGACAACAGCATCCTACAGATACAGGACAAACAAATGTAGGAACAGGGTTCAAGCCCTTACATAGAAATCAACAAGCTTGGCCACAAAGAATATAAATGTGTAGACCACTTATTTACAAAGGGCATTGAAACTTACAGACGTAAGGTGCATTCCGTATATTTATTTTGCTTTCAATTTAGTTCGTAACACTTTGAAAGTTACAATAGTAATGGAGATTGCTAGCTGAAAGTCTCATTTGTCACCAATTAAAAAGTTGAAGGTAAAATTGAAACTATTAGAACATTAAGAACAAAATCAAAACCAGGTACATTGACAGGGGCAAAGTTCTAAAGCTTGAATTGCATCATTTTAAAAAGGAGAATGAATTGTTATTCCACTGCAACAAAAATCTCAAGGTGCTGGAAAGTTTTGGCAAGATTCAGTTAGAACTCAAAAGAGATTTAAATGATGAAATGAATATGGCAGGATCTTGGAACTATTAGAATGAAGATTACTCTCAAGGAGGAATGATAGAAGGAGCTGGAAGTTCGAATAAAGTTGAACGTATTTTTTCAATTTTGAATACAGCTGACAATATTCAAAGAAAATGTCCAGATTGGTCCTTAAATCCTAGCTCCAGTCCACTTCGTCTTAAGGCTGGAGAGAACCTTCATCATACCTATTTCCATTGTTACATAACAGCACGCAATTGTGGGACGCTTCCTCTCAGATTCTGATAATTCTCGGGTTAGCTATTTTAAGGGAAAAAATTATCTTCTTTCTTTGTGGCCACAATTTTAAAGGAAAAGCATGCAAGAGTATTATGGGCCAATACTGTTAAAATCTTCGATAAAGGGAATTTGGCTTGAAAGAAAAAAGCTGCCTTTCAAAAACAAAAGTATCCCCTGCAACGAATGCTCTGTTCCAATGAGGGTATTCATGTTGTGCTCAATCCAAAGGTTTTCAAAGTTCGTCATTTTTAAAATTATTTCGCGTTGGATTATTTCCTTCTATCTTTCCAATTTGTGGTTTCATTAGTTCTGGTTTGGAGACTTTGTTGATATGTTTCTTACGTAATTTCTGGTTTATAACTTTTCAAATACTGCTGATTTTTTTTCTTTTTTTTTTGGTGATCATATTAACCTACAAAACAATACACTCCATATTACAATGTTGACAGGGCGGTAACTTAGAAGCTAAAATTTCCGAAGTTACGGATGGAGAAAATGCAAAGACAAAAGAACATATAGAATTCCATCAGCCATGGTACTTAGGCAACTTAACGGCAAATTGCTTACCCACAATGGCAATCTCTATCACAGACACCTGGAGATCCTGATGTAGGGCTACAGGAACAAAATATCCCATCATCCTCAATCCGTCTTTTAAATTTCTTTGTGAGGTAGACATCTTAAAATTTGTTAACATCAACAAACAGAAAATAATGGAGAAAGAAAGAGAATAAAAATCAGAGGTAAACAGTAAATATAACACGCTTTACTGGATTCCAGACAAATAAAATGCAATACATGCTTTCAGCCCATACAGTTATAGTGAAGTGGTTAATCACATATTTGTTAATCTCTCTATACTCTGCCTTTAAGTGAAAAATCAATAACAATGAAAGATGTGAGGCCTAACAAAAGAGAAGTTCCCTCCTCCATGGGATACACTTTACTGTTTTCCAAAGTAAGAAAATTTCATTAATGAAAGGTACACACTTCATAAAAGAAAATGTCCACGGTATGCAAATTTCATTAATGAAAAGTACGAACTTCAAAAAGAAAGAAAAAAAATGTATACAGTTCAAAGGATAGTAAAGAACAAAACTAGCAAAGGATACTACGCCTAATGAAGGTATACGGCAAAGGCTTCCATTTACTAAACCAATCAGGAAGTTCAAAGTCAACTGGATTTCCAATCTGCCTCATCAACTTGTGGAAAACATTCCCAATCCGACTGCATTCAGAATTCTAATCAATTGGGAAACGGCATGAGTGAGAGCTTGACTTACTTTTTATGCAATAAAATAACCAAATAATGAAAATAAATCGCAAATCTATAAAACCTTACAGGCTAACTTAACAAAGAAATATCCAAAACAATATGACCAGATTCAAGAAAAGAAAAACAAATAAAAACTAGATTCAAATTTTTTATTCTGCGAGTACTTTTATTTATACTGTTGTTTTTTCTACAACCGCATAGCCTCCTTGAACACTCGTTTAGTATTTTTATCACAACTACTAAACATTCATGCTTCTGAGATGTAAAGGCCAAAGAAATACATGAACCTCAGAATACAACCCGCTTTAATCAAATTAGATGAGAATCTTAAGGTCTCAATTTTAAAGGACTATTCAATGTATTTTTAATGAGATGTGGACAGAATCTAATAAAAATGAAATGAAATATGGAAGGAAGCCCACAAGATTGAAGAACCAAATTGTAACAATCACACAAGAAAAATCAATGTAGTATAGACATATAGGACCAATTCCATATAGAACAACCTCATCCACTTCTTGATGCATAGAATTCCTTCAAAAACCAAATTTTCCCAATTAAACTAAAATTAATAAATCACTACAGACACCAGTAGCTAAGGCATAGAGGGTCATAAGCCCATGATCATATATACAGGAAGTGCGTAGTCTACTATACGTGGACATCAAGCTAAACCAAGAATAGAAGATCCAGAAGTACTACAGATATTAAAGTCTTAAGCGATCATCTTCTATTCTATATGACACAAATAAGAATGGAACAAGATACACAGCACATAGACAAAGAACAACGAACAAAAATCAATAAAACTACGGACTTCTTATTATAAATAAATAAATAAGGAAAATAGAACTCTGGACTAACCTTTTTTATAGCAGGCATGACTCAGAAAGGGTTGCCACACAGGAAAAGATTAATCATTTGCTGACGTAACCAAACCTGTAGGTTAGCTTTTAAAATTAGGAGAAAGTTGGACATATAATCCAACACGTAAGAGCAAAGAGTTTGCATGCGATGTTAATTGAAACGTGGTCAGTAAAGGCACCGAATAACACGAACGTCCGTGTACCACCTGTACCACCACCACAACATACGAGTGGAAAAACATGCGACAGCAATTCTTTCCCAGCCAATCGTCAAACTAACTGATGAAGGCAACCAAAAGATCAAAATTTCCATCCTTGAACTCAAAAAAAAACGGTAAAGAACGATAATTGAACTGAAGGTCAATTCAGCGTTGTTGAAGCACAAGTTGGAGCCCAAGCCGACAGGATTAGACAAATAGGATGTAATACATAGTAAGAACAAAAAATACAAAATCCTGAAGCAATGACATATCGCTGGTTTACACCAAAAAGACAAGAAAAGTATCCGAATAAGCATGAACCAAATTAGAGAAGGAAGCTAAAGTATGAAAAATCATGGCCATCTAAGAGATCTAGAGGGAAATGAAAATGAGAAAGCTAAAAGCGCCGTAATTGCAGCAGAAACAAGAGAAGTAGAGGGGGAAATACGAAAATGGCAGTCGCGTAGACAACGATAAGAGTGAAAAAGCAAAGATATTGGGGGAAGTGTTGATTAATTTCAGAATTTGAGGGTAGAAGGAAGAAGAAAAAGAGGAGAAAGTGGAAGAGAATACCTGGATGGAGAGGTGGTGGCCATGGGAAGCAAATGAAAATGCAGAGATTTGAGCAGAAGAGAGAAATGAGTGAGGGAGCAGAGTTGGTCGGTGTATCGAAGATGATGACGCAGGTCGCGGAAGAGTTGTTGACACACTATACGCTACTAGGGCTGCCCCAGGCCCAACTTCGTTGAATGTGTGAATTTCCCTATTTCTCCCTCCTCGTTTTCGCTTATATAACCTTGAACCGAGGTTAATCTCGTAAAACTAAATACCTTCCTTCCTCCCCCACTGTTCCCATTTTATTAGGCTGATTTTATTTGTTATTTTTTAAACCTAAAATCCCATTTTTTTTTTTTTTTTTTTTTTAAAAATCTTTTATCTATGTTTTTTTTCCCTGGCCGTAATATCGGGGCTATCATCGGAACACGAGAAAAGCTCAACTTATATTAAAAGTTGGCTTGCATGGGACATAACCCTCGAAGGAGCCGTTCACAAAGACGCCCCTATCGGAGTCAAATATGCAAATCATCATATAATGTTCCTACTAAAACTTTTTTCAACAATCACTTCTCAAAGTGATCATCAGTGGTTGGTTATCATAAACACACTATGTCCCTACTGACCAACCTGTACAAGAAATCTCGTTACTAATGTAGTTTAAGAACAAAATTGATACAAAATTAAGAGTACGGAGACTAAATGAAGTTATTAGTGGCACGAAAGCGATATAGGCGTTCAATATGAAAGAAACGGAAGAAATGGAAGAAAGGCAGGGAAAATGGGCACAGCTTGAACACTTTACATGTCAGCCATTGGAAAAGCAGTGATATCACACATTTTTTTGGGGGTGTGTTCAATGTTTGTGGTTCCATTCTTGGTCAATAAATAGTCTCCCACACAACAGGGGTTTGCACATAATACCATAATAATGGAGTCAGGGGTTGGATCATCAGGGGTTGGATCATCAGGGGTTGGATCATCAGGCACCACAATATGCACCAATGGCGCCTTCCATGCCACTGCCAAACCCGCCCTTCTCATGCTTCTGGTTCAGTCGGTGTTCGCAGGCGTCAACGTTCTCTACAAATTGGCTGTCAACGATGGAATGAATCTGATGATCATGATCGCTTTTCGTTTCGTGTTCGCTTCCCTTTTCATGCTTCCCCTTGCCTTCTTTCTCGAAAGGTTTTTTCTTTTCGTCTACATTGAGTTTTCCCTTTAAAATAAGGAGACATTTTCGTATCATTATGTGTCCGTTCTAATTTAAATTTCTAACAGGAATAAACGCCCGAAGATGACATGCTCCATACTCTTCTATGGATTTCTTTGTGGATTATTTGGGTACGTAAGCTAAATTAATAAAAATACTCGTTACAATTAGTTTTACATGCAAATATTTTTATTAGAATATGTACGGGAACAAAAATGAATAAGGAGTGCAATTTATTTGGACAGAGGGACGTTGAGTCAAAACTTATACGTACAGAGTTTGGCAATGACGTCGGCAACATTTGTTTCGGCCATGCAGAATCTCTCTCCGGCTATTACCTTCCTTCTCGCCCTCTCCTTCGGGTAACAATATCCACATCTCTTATGCCCAACATAAACAAATAAACTTAAATTTTGGTTGTTTAGTTTGAGTTAGGAGTATAGACGAGTTAGAGTTGAATTCAGTTGATTATTCGAATCAATTAAACAGGGTCTATTATTCAATCCAATCCAATCAATCGCCTCATTGTTTATTTTAAAAACTTTTAATTATTTACCTTAATAACTAAAATTTTATTAAACTTCATATTTCAATATTCATAAGCAATTAGAATGTTTGAGTCGTAGGTGAAGGTGAAAATTGAAGAAATAAACCCTAACATATAACATATGTTAAATTTTACTTTGGATCGAGTTGAACTGATCCAAAAACTCTAATTCGCCAACCAAACCAAAACCCAACTCCAAAACGAAAAAAAAAAAAAAAGTCAACTCGACTTTTAGAATTTAGATTAGACAGCTCGAGTCGTTTAGATTATTGGGTCATTTGAATGGTATATTTAATCGTTCCTAAACACTAAAAGAGCTACTATCAAAATTTCTTATTGTATTTTATATCAAATTTTCATGAATGTACACTTTTTTTTTTTAATTTTTTTTTCTTATTGTATTTTTTTTATTTATAAATTTATGATAATTTAGAATTAAAATTTATAAATAAAAAAAGAAAAAAAAGATTTATGAGCATGTATGTATGATGATGATGTATCACAATCACTTTATTAAAATAATAATAATAATAATAATAATAATAAAAAGTTAAAAAGGAGGACCATATGTTTACTTGGAAGTCCTTCTACTTTGGGGTAACCCATCAAAACCCTTTTTTGGAAAATGAGAGAAAAACTTCAATTTGATTACGAGTGATGTAAAATCTACTAACCTTTTAATATTGGAAAAAGAGAAGAAGAAAAAAAAGTAGCTTTAGATACATGAGGTGTTTGATTTACAGTCAGAGATGGCTATCTAAAAGTAATGGACACCCGAGAATAAGATGTCAAAATATAAAATAATATTATGTTTGATTATACTTGATAATGCTGATAAATTTCTTCAAATTCTAAGAATTTTTATATTAGTTAATCGTTTCGTTAATGAATTTGATATGAACATAAATGTGTTGCAATACTATTAAAATTATATTTTTTATTGCAATTTAGTAATTTTATTTTGAGATAAGATGAAAATTCAAACTATTTTAACAATTAATCAGTTAATTAATTAAGGTTAAGGTGTACTGACATGTGTAGGATGGAAAAGTTGGAGACGAGGAGCAAGGAAGGTGTGGCCAAGGTGGCAGGAACCTTAGTGGGGATTGGTGGGGCCATGTTTCTTACTTTCTACAAAGGCATCCAGATCAGCATTTGGTCAACCCACGTGGACCTTCTCCGTGGAGGACACTTGGCACATCTTCCTCAAAATTCTCACCACTCCCACAATTTTGTGCTTGGAAGTCTGCTGGCTCTCGCCAGCTGCCTCTCTTACTCTTTCTGGCTCATCCTTCAGGTTACCATTGTTGATGCTTCTTTATTCTATAGTGTTGTATATAATATGAACCAAAAATTGAATTTGAGTACAGCTAAGTGGATGACACATAAAATATTAATCTCAGACGTAGTCGACTACTATTGAATAGATCTTATATGTAAGATTTGATTTTGGTGGCAGACAAAAATGACGAAAATATATCCATGTCAATACTCAAGCACCGCGTTGATGTGTGTGATGGGAGCAATTCAGGGGTTGGCAATATCAATTTGTGTCGAGAGGGATTGGAAGCAATGGAAATTGGGTTGGAATATCAGGCTTCTCACCGTTGCATTTGCCGTAATTTATTAATTTTTAAGCCTTTTAAACATTTAGATATGATCCTTTGGTTCATTTAATAATACGACATACATATAATGGATTTGGATGCAGGGGATCGTGGCGTCGGGAGCCATGGTGACGCTGATGGCGTGGTGCGTACGTATGAGAGGGCCATTGTATGTGTCTATTTTCAGCCCTCTTATGCTTCTCCTGGTAGCTATTGCTGGATCCCTGTGCCTCCAAGAAAGCTTGCACCTTGGCAGGTACCTTCAAAATTTTGCAATTTAATCATTTAGTCTTCTAAATACAACAATTATTAACGAAAATTTTGTTGAGCTTTGTAGTGTGATTGGAGCAGTGCTGATTGTGTGTGGTTTATACATGGTGTTGTGGGGCAAAAGCAGAGAGATGAACAACATACTTCCATTGAAAGACGTTGAGGTTACCACTCCAAAGCCTCAAAATGAAAGTCAAATTTATGATATCAAGAACAACACAAGCATTACCACTTGATTAAAGTTTTGATATATCATATACTATCATGTTTGAAGTTTTTATGCTTAAGGTTCTATCTGTTTTGAAGATGCTCTATTTTGATCACTAGAAACTTGTTTTAGTATAAGCCGTTCATGTATATGTGTTGCTAGCCACGCATATCAAGTTTAATATAAAGTTTGGAAACAAAGATCACAGTTAGTTCAGTTAGTTTACATTATGACATCTGATCAAAACTTCTTTATGTCAAAATGATGATATCGGTTAATCTCATCGACTAAAGAATTCCTACGGCCATTGAAGGTTGAGCCGGCTGTAATGAGCATGATACCAAACATCCAAAATGTTAGAATACTCTACATTTTTTGCATAAAGCACTTGACAAAATCATGATCTAAAACGTCATTTAAGGTGCCGTTCTGCCAAGTTTGCTACACGAACTCGAGCATATAGCCCATTTACACGCTTTTTCGTATCACTGGTGGGAGCTTGATGAAATTTCTAGTCTATGATTACATCATGAAAATGTTGTAAACAAATGAAAACATCAAATATTCAAGGCTACAAAAGTGACCGTTACCCAACGGCAGCTCCCAATCTGGGGTATATCCATGGCATCTCTGGATGCTTGGTTGTCTGATTCACCAATCTTAGGAGCATTCTTGAACAGAAGATGGTGTGTCATCGACATAGATAATTGACTGACAAGACACCACAGCAGAGAAGGTTGAGAAAACAAAAAGGGACAATAAATAAATAAAGTAAATTTATATAGAAAAGTGAGATTCTTTCGGATGAGAAGAAAGTTGACGTGTAAAATACCAGATCTTCAAATAGTTCAGCAAAGAAGCATAAAACAGGTCCTAAGCTTACAAACTTGCTCCTTTGAACGAGTAAAAGTGAGGATCCTGTCTGGCATCATAGAAACGGCACGAAGTAGTCCGGAGTATATTAAGCGATGGTAGATATAACATCATCTGCATCGACTTTAAGCTGAAAGGAATTTTTTATAAAAATGTCAGGCATATTGACAAGAGGGTTGTACTAGCAACGAGACAATCATTAAAACATAACATACCAGCTTCAGATGATTCATCAAAGCACCATGCAGTAGGTTTCTCAGCTTCTCACAAGCATCTACCATGTGACCTGAGCGGATCAATTCATCTATTTTGCACCATAAGTTCTGAACGGCATTGTAGGGGAAACAAACAGAGGATGGTCTTTTTCTGTTAATTATGTCTGTGGGTGGCTGCAGAAAGTTGGAATAAGTTTCAGTATGTGGCCCAGAAAATCTAAAATTCAGTAGAAAATGTTCAAAATTGAAGAGAGATTTCATCTACGTACCATCACAATTTATAAACTTAGTTCGTGTTGGCTAATTGTTAAAATCATGCATTTTCTTTTTTAGTTTTGGAGAGAGATTTTTCTTATTCCTGAAAATGACCCAATAATGGGTACATATAATACAAGAGAAATTCCAACTAAGGAAATTAATTATAAAAGGCAAATATATCTAAAAAATAATTAAGAGATAAATGTACAAATCAACATAAGTGTTTCACGCAAGGTACATCGTTAAACAACTGTTCTTTGATGAGTTTTATCAAAGAATATTTCTCAACATGGAGCTCAAATAATAAGTGAAAGAGATTTCGTTAGCTCAATGGGACTTTCAATCATGCGGATAGATAAAAGAGATTCAATTTGTCAACTAAGTGATCAATAGAATTTCAAGATATAAAAGCCAATACATAATTTACCATTGATGCAAATGATTCCATGCATTCAAGCAACAGATGTGTAGCCTCTGTATATCGCCCATAATCAACATATAAACGGAACAATGATGCTGGATTTGCTTCTTCACAAGTCATCCCCCATGTCTTTGCCCTTCGACCATCCTGTCATATATTTGTTGGATGAATTGTAGTACATCGGTATAGAAATTAAAATATCATATCCGGGTAAACTACTGAAAAATTATATCCAGAGCAAAATTGCATATGGTAGGTTAAACAATGAGACTAGAAGAAGCGCAATCATAGTCTACTAGCTACAGAATTGTCCATCACAATATACAATTGATATAAATGAGCATTCTTTCACTTCACAGAGAGAACTATGCCGATTCGTTTCCATATCAGAACCCCATAATAAGAGGAGTTTTGCTATGTAGTTCCAGGTTTCATCCATGCAAGGAAAGCATTTCAAAATGAGGCTACAGAGAAGTCGTCACGTACAGATATGCAAACAAAATAGGGAGTAGTAACGACATGAATTTCTCATAAATCCACTTGACTTTGGAAAGAAATAAAATTATTGTATATTTTCTAACTGATAAATCAAATACAACATTTTTTTTATAGAGAAGAAAGACCATCAACCAATAAGAAAAATAAATATTACAAATATAAAAACTAAATATCGCGTAATACACATCTATCTAATAGTACGAAAATCTCATGTTTGCAACCTTCCATTTGTTGTCTTTGTTAGAACTTAGGGAATCTCTCAAATCATATTTTCTTTGACTGCTTTTTTTTCTCAAGCTTGTAGGTACCAATTGTTCTCAGTTTTCAACTTGTGGTGGGTTTTCTCTTCAACAATGGCTAAAAACATGCAGATTTTTGTTGGGTACATGTTCTTACTTTTATACACATGAAGATTATAATTAGTAAAAGGGTATTTACATCTATGCCAATACAGAGCATGAAAAGAAAATCAAATACATAAAATTCTTCCAATTTTGTTACAAGTTTCTCTATCCCATCGTTTTGACAGTCTCTCTCTACATGATATTAATTTGAATTGGAATCTTTTCATATTTCCTTTGGTTCAGTTTTTGTCTTCTTTTGCTTTGCAATCAACTTCTCTTTTTGTTTCACTCTCGGAGTTATTTTTTAGTATTAGTCTCTTTTTGTACGTTAATCTTTCTCTAATGAGTACCAATTATCTCCTAGTGATTTCAATACCAAGATGATAAAAGAAAACGCTAAAATTTCATCCAGTCAAAATGAATTAAATATAAAATCACTGACAAAAATAGGTAAAAACCTTAAACATCAGAACCAGCCAAAGAGGCAATTCCATCTGAGATTCCGTTCGAAGAAGTGTTTCAGCAACAATAATAGGCAATCTAGCGTTGAAACCTTTATATTTTTCCTGCAAATTGAAGATATGAATTATTAAGATAGAGAAAATAATAAGTATAAATGCAGAGAAGAAAAAAATGACAAAACAGAAGCAGGAACAATAAACAACATGAATTGTACAAGAAAAAATAAAACGATTCCAGCATCTGCTGCTTAGTTTCCTTAATAAGCGACTGAATAAACTATAGACCTTTAGTCTTTACCAAAAAAGAGTATATATATACATATAGTGAAAATGCATCAATAAATTGTTTGAGCTGTTAATGAACCTGTATATCTAGTGTTAATCTCTTCCTTCTTTCTTTTCCTTTATAGCTAATAATCTATTCTACTTCGCTCTTGTGAAATAGAATTTAATAACAACTTGCTGGTAAAAGATTTCCTCCTAATTTACTATCTAAACATCATTTTCCTGTATTTTTCCTGTCTCGTAAAATTCAAAGTTGCAATTGAATCATACACCAAGGACCTTTTTTTAAAAAAAAAAACACGAAACAGTGTATATACCAGGCCAAATATTACCCTGAAGACCAATTAAGATTTAAAAAAAAAAAAAAAAAAATCAGATGACAGAAGTATCAGGGAATATCTTAAGCTGCATTCATGACATAATATGAAGGTACGTACAAGATAAAGTTCCAGAGTCTCCCAATGGCCATTTCCACTGAGATGCTGACTACTAGGAAGCACATCAAGTGAACCATGAACGTCATTTTGCTCATTTGGGGATACCAATAGAAGACTACTTATTCTGGGATCATTCCTGAAGTCACACAAAAGCCCAAAATGAATTGGATACAAGTTAACAATTAAGTTTCTTACTTGTGGAACTAACAAGCAATAGGAAACATTAACTGAAACGATTTGACTCATAAAATGACGTTTGGCTTACCGAACCCCAGATGAACTTAATCTACTAGGACAGCATTTCAATGCCATGGCAGAGAAAACTCTTTCCAACTCCCTGAGTCAACAAAGTTCAAGATTTGCAATTCTCAGCAGAATCAATAGATTTATGTTGTAATGCAATTAGAGCATAAAAGATCAATACCTCTTTAATGCTGAATCTCTCCACAATTTTATAACAACAATAAATGCCATATCATAAAAATTGTTCTGGACCAGAAGATCAACCAACTCTGAAGGGGCCTCATGAATCCCTGACAAACGGCAGTCTGCAAAACATTTAAGTAAATGCAATCTACAAATAGGTGCTTTAGTATATTAGATAGATTTAAAAGCTAAAGTTTCTAAACGAAGTTTTTATAATAATTTCTCATCCTGCTTCAAGGAAAGCATAAAACAGAATAATACATATCCTTACCAGTGAATGGCCATTTGATATTTGCTAATGAAAGGAGATACTCTGATGAGGTTAGCACAAATTCATTTTCCAGTTGCTTCATATCAATATAAGAATTCCGCTTCTGAGGCTTTGTGTCATCTCTGGCAACTATTCCAAAAAAAAGAAGCCATATTTTCAAACAAAACAGAAAAGAAGAATGAATGGATAACTAGATAAATATTTTCAATTGACACAATGAAAAATAAATACCATTCAGATCCAGAAAAAAGAAAGAGAAAATTAGAAAATCGGGAAATGGAAAAATGCACTAGGGAAATAAAAGAATTCATCAAGTAAGGCATTACTTACACTGTTCATCAACAGTTCTTTTAGCTTTCTTACTTGGGTAGTGCTTACTCTGGATGGCATCTCTTTCAACCGGGGGTTCAATCCACGCAAAATTAGGATGAACAAGATGCAACGCATTGATAGCAGCAGAAAGGCCATTCAATCGTTCAAGCAGCAACGAGGAACTTAACTGGTTATCTCCTAGAGTTCCTTCCATTCTCAAACGAGCTGAATAAAGGTACATATAACTTGCTGCTTTTTGCCAATTATGTCGGCATATTTCAAAAGCATACAGTAACTTATACAAGCTTGGCTTTGATAAGAGATCAGAACGTTCAGCCTGCATTGTGATAAAGAAACCCTAGACATGAGTTGACAAGAAATAAAGCAACTTACTCAAGCTAATAAGATAAATAACATTGGCGACGAACATGCAAACTTCAAGCTTTACAGCTAAATACCTTCCATACAAGCTCCTGCTCCACCTTCTCTGCTAATCCAATGAATGGTAATTCACCACAACAAAGAATCTGTACAATTAACATAAAGAGATTCATTTACGCAGAGAAGAATGAAGGAAAATTTCTTGTTACTTCAGGAACATAATAGAAGATAACTATAACTATTGAACTACTAGTTAGTAAATATTAAAGAAAGTATAAAAGATTGAAAGAGAATTATAGAAACTAATAAATACCAAAAAGAAAACACTAAAACAGCAGAAAACATTGTCATTTGGAGGAAATAGAGATCGTGTTCTTTATAGTCAATACCCATGGTGGACCATTGGGTTACTATAGATCAATTTATGTTATTTGAAGGCTGCACATGGACATACCATATGATAATTTGTACTTGAATCACAATCATATGAAGATTAAGTGTTTCTTAGATGCTGATAGGACAAGATCCAAGGTAAACAAAAGACCCACATCAAGATACCTTATCTTTGTTGGAGTTAATTTAGTTTCATGGAAGAGCAAGAATCAAATTGTGATCCCACCATCAAGTGCCAAATTAGAATACAACTCTATAGCACAATCTGTATGTGAAAATAATGTGGGTGCCATAGCCTCTTAACTAACGCTTCAGTTTTGTAGTTCCAACTAACCTGAGGTGTAAAAACGAGCTTGCCCTTCATATTACATCCAATCAAATATTTTATGAACAAACTAAACATATTAAAATTGATTATCACGTTCATGAGAAAATATAAGGTCTGGTATCTGCCAAATATGTGAGACTGAAGAGCAATGGGGGATATTTTATGAAAGCTTAAAATAAAGTTCAAATAGATTAACTACGTAACAAGTTGAGCTGATGAACATATATGCTTCAATGTGAGGGGGGAGTATTGAAGCAGTCAGCAGATCTTCCACGCAATATTTCTTCCAAACCCGAACCATTCCGACGAGGGAGAAAATCTTAAACCACTAACATAAACACCTATTCAAACATTTATCAGATGTAAAACTGCACACCTAACAGGAAGAGATAATCCATTCACACTGTCACCAAAAGTTCTACATGGGCAAGAATAAGGAGCAACAAAACCATGTGTGTTTCTAAAGAAGAGAACATTTTTTTTTTTTCTTTTTAACATAAAAGACCAACTTTCATTGAGAAAAAAAAAATAAGAAGAAAGAATATAAGGGTATATAAAAAAACAAAGCCCACGAAAGAGAGCACGTGATCATAAGAATTTTGTCAAGAATTTTGTCCAGACAATTCCAATCCACGTGATCATAAGCCTTTTCAAAATCAATTTTAAAGATGAGCTCTTCCTTGAGCCTCGATAGTTGAGGGAAGAACGTTTCTCAATCTATTATTTAGAACTTATTCTAGAATCTTGTAAACGCTTATGATGGATCTAAAATCATTTACGTTCGTTGCCTTAGTTTTTTTTTTTAAGGATAAGACAAACAAAAGTTTCGTTCCAAGTATCACTATCCCCTTGAAGAACTCCTTCAAAAACCTAACAAGGTCATCATTGGCAATATCCCAGTTTTCCTCGAAGAAGACCATGGAAAACTGTTAGACCAGGAGACTTAATCCCGTCACAGCCAAAGACCACATTTCTAATTTCATTCAAAGAAAAAGGGGCCACCAACTCCGCATCCTCAAGATCAGAAACAGGACACCAATCAATATCTTCAACAAAGGGCTTGGGAGACATGATTGGGTCATAGAGTTTCGTGAAAAATGATAGAATCTCCTCTTCCACTTCTCTTTCCCCTTTGACCTTCACACCTCTTTCATTCTCAAGAGACCCAATGGAATTCTTGCTTTTTCTACCATTAGTCGTCCTGTAAAACAAAGTTGTGTGATAATCCCCCTCTTAAGCCGGTCTCACTTTGGACTTTTGCCTCCAGCTACAATTCTCTTTTCTAATCAATTTTGCAAACTCCACCAAGCTGACCTCATCCATCCAAAGCTCTTCACCCATTGAGATCCCTTTTCCATCAGCCCTCCACACAAATCTGCCACCACAGCCAGCAACTCTTTAGGGCGGAGAAGGCATAACATCCAACACAGTCGCTCAGTCTCGTGTTCGAGCCAACTTTCTGTTTTGTCAGAAGGTTCAAACACCAAGTGTGAATTGTATGGACCTAGAACTCCCCTTCACAAGAATGACTATCTATCAATGACGCTCCGGTTGGCCTTTACAAATAGCCCCTGCCATGTTGCTACAAAACAGTTTTAAGGATGGAGCCTGCCAACACTTGCACTCTGTTTTCATTGATATCTTACCATTTGCACTCTGTTTTCCTCTCCACAACTATACCGGCCTCAAAGTTAAAAACAACCTCATACTCCGCCAGCAAATCCCCTACCACACCTTTTTATCTGACCAAACTTTTTCCCTTTCTTGCACTGGAGGGGATTCAATGACTTAATCTCTCCTACCTCCAATTTCCTTTTGGAGTCAGAGTTGGAAGAAACCCAGAGAACTCTCCCTTCAACTTTCCCCAAACATTACCCCCTCCCCTTGAGGGACGAATAAAGAAGCTCTTCTCAAAAAGGATCCCAAGAAAGAAGGCAGAATCAACCACATGCATTAGAAAGAACTTGAAAAAAGATAATCGCTGAATTTAGTTTCCTTCTCCAAAAACCAAAGGGGTTAATTGTCTTCAAGATCAAACCTAAACAGTCAATCACCCGAGTTAAAGTCCCAAAATCCAGTTCCAATCTCCCTTTCATACCCCCACTGTTCTCTTCTACCACTGACTTTCTTCCGCAACCACCCTTACGGATAAAAAACATAACGCTTAATTTTAACCCTCTTCCTCCTTTCCACAGTAAGCTCACATTAATAGAGAGAAGGGAGAGGATTTTCTCTCTCTAAAAAACTGTCTTGACGCAAGAAGAGGACAAAGGTTGGGGAGAGACATAATTAAAGGTGCCGGAAACCTAAATGAAACGTGGGAAACATAGTTGAATTATTCTTAAACACAACAGATCTGCACTGAGTACAATGAAAATGAAAGGAGAGCTCGAGAAGAATCAGGTATTGTCAATTAATATTCCGTGATGAAGGATAATTAGTTAAGCATAGCTACTGGCAGACATAGTCATTCATAATTAGTTTGTTTTAGATAAATAAAATAAATACAAGTTGTTGTAGATCTTCAGGTTGGGATCAAATTCTATTTGGTGGGCTTTTGATTCATGCGTTTAGCTATTTTAAATGCTCTCTTTCCTATGCAAGTTGTTGCTCATGCATAATTTTTCATTTCATCCATGGATATTAGTTTCCTCTACAAGATGATAAAATAAAAAAAAAGGAATTATCACCATGGCAGATGAAGTCACCCGGCCAAGCAAGATAACATCTGAAATATGACTTCTTTGTTTTGATTAACTCAAGCCATAGTATCAATTATACTTAAATAAAGGTAATAGGCAACGAACCTTAATGGCATCACATTCATAAAGAACGATTATGAAACGCCTTAAGCAGATATATTGGCTCTCCTCATCTGGATTTGAAATGATTGCACAATATGCATCATAGAATTGATGTAGATCTAAAGAAAACTTGAAGATATTTGCCCAAAGCCGTCCTTGGATAGAAATGGCAGATTCATTGGAAGGAAGTCTACCACAATTATCGTTTGGACTTACAGCTTCTTCCACTAACTCAAGCGCAGCAAGAGCAAACTCAAAAGCTCCTTTGCTGATATTATACTGCTCAAACAATTGCATTGCCCACTGATAGTAATGGAACCTCCATGTGATACTAGATAAACAACCAGCTGAAAAAAAGTGGGGGTGGGACGGATGAATAAATACACAAGACCAAATCAGCTGTTCCATAACAAGCTTTTAAAAGTATTTCACTTTCTCTGAACTTACTAAGCTCAAAAGAAGATAATCCCACTTCGGGAGGCAAACTCTGCAAAGCCTGGGAAGATCTGTTTCCAGACGAAGCTCTACATAGAACAATCACAAGGACAGTGAGATCACCTTGTGAAATAAATGAATATACAAATTTCATAGTTTACAAAAAGGTAAGCAAATAAGAGTATATTGATTTTCTTTTCATTTTTTATTTACATTTTCAAGTTGAAATCAGTGGGATTAAATTCTATGGATCACAAATGAGGTTCTATAAGACACATCGCTGGCTTGAAATAAAGAAGTACTCAACAATAAAATGGCAAACCATGTGATGCAATTCCTTGAGGAGGATAACAACCATGGGCACGTAATTGTGCATGGAAATTAATTAAAACCAACATAGAATTCTTAGCTACATATAATACCTGAAGAAACTGCATATAGCTTCGTGAACCTTCCTCTCTTTCATCATTCCGTGCAACTTATAATGTGCTTGAGCAAGTTGACAACAACCAAGCAGGTGATGCATTATACACCATCCACCATCCACATCTTGCATACATTGTGACGTCTTCTCATTCTGTGATTGAGCCTTCACTACACTGAGCAGGTACTTTTTTTTTTGGGGGGGGGGGGGGGGGGGGGG
>NW_019268566.1:122212-126857 GCF_002738365.1 Cucurbita moschata
GGGTGGGGGGGGGGGGAACTTTATAAGAATGGGAAGGCATCGAAAAGTAAAAAGGAAGCAAAGGAATAAAATAATAAAACAATTATAGAACCTAAGAAAAATTAGAGAGAAACATGACCAATTTAATACAGGCAACCAGCACAAATTGATCAATTGTCCAGCTGTTAATAGTCCTTAATTCCTAAGTATGAAAAACTCTTATTTAAAAAGAAGAATACTACAAAATTATTTTAAAAGAAAAATATAACAAAATGATCATCTAATCGAAATTTTGAGCTTGAGGTTTATACTAAAAGGATATTAAATCAAAGGAACAATACCAAACAATTGACTTGTCACAAAGCCAATCTAACACTCCAAGCAATGATACTAAAGATTCAAGAAACCAATAGTTTACTCCCATTTCTTCATCCATCCAATATCTAGATGTTTCAATAGCCATTAGAAGTTTTCATAATTGGACCAACTATCCTAGTGCAAACTATCTTTCTAATAGAGGTGATCATCAGTCGATCAACATTGGTTTTGGGCTCCAACCGAGTTTCAGAACTGCCAAGTCAATTTTCTACCATCCTAGATAGTTGGTTTTGGAAGGGTTTATCATGCGGACTGACTGACCACACTGGCGGTTGGTCGATTTTGGACAGTTTCGTGACTCCAATGAACTGAGCATAAAATTGTGAGAATAAGAGAAGGACGAGAAAAGAAAAGAAAAGAAGAAAGAAGAAAAAACGTGAGGAAGGGAGAAGAAAAGAAAAACAAATGAAAGAGAGGGAAAAGAAAGAGAAAAAAAAAAAAAAAAAGGGAAGAAGAAACGAGGAGAGAAGGGGGAGAGAAAGGAAGAAGATACAAAAACAACTAATAAAAATCCATGGGAAGACTGGCATGGTCTTCCCAAGGTGTAGCTGCTGCTGCAGCACAATAAATGGCATTAGCCCTTTTTTCTTCTTCTTCCACTTCTTTCTTATTTATCTTCATTATGTTATGGTCAGTCATTCGGTCTGAAAAATATTTTCCAACTAAGCCAACAACTGACCGACAACAATTCAGTCAGTTTTGGTCGGTCGGATCAGTTTTCAGTGTTGTTTAATCACCCCCACTTTCTGATGTACCTTCATTACTGGAAGCTTTGGTATAGCTCTGGATTAAGTTCTTGTTAAATTCTTGATTAAGTGTTAACCGATTATTGTTTTGAAAGTAGTTAGGAGGCTGTTTTAGTTAAGTTGGTGGCTGTTTGTTAATTTTTCAGCCGCTGAAGGCTTCTTCTGTAACAAACTCAGTATAAATACTAGTTGTTTCACATTCAAAGCATCAATAATAGATTAGGGACATTTTTCTTCTACTCAGTTCACACAAAATTGGTATAGCTCCTATCCTACATCCCAAGGCTTGATGGCAGGAAAAGGCATTGTCCATCCCGGTAGGTGGGAATATGGATCCCCAATCCAACCCACTATGGACTCTTTCTCCCAAAATGACGAACTAATGCTGGCTATCAGTTAGTTTACTCTTTAGGTTGATTATATTTTGATATTATTTCCTTTTTTGTAATAGATCTTCCTTCTAAAGAAGCGCAAATGTAACTTTTGTGAATAAGATATAATATTTTATTCTACTTAATATTTAGCAAAAACACTATTGAAGATGAAATCCCCCGTAAAATGCAAGTCTTTCTTTGATCTATAGCCCCAGGTAGTATCAGCACACGGTCAACAGCATACACAAGTTCCCAGCTCTGGCTCTCTTTCAAAACTTATTATTGGTTGCTCCACAGCTACAACCTTATGGATCAATCCTTTTAGAGAACTGGGTGTGGATTGGGTTCACCATTGCACATCAAGCTTTACCTATTGCATCTCTTTTCCAATCACAGATTCCCAGCCCAAAATCAGACGTTTAAGAAAGATTCCCTTTCAGAAGTTATGCTTTTTACGTTCACACTAATTAATGAAACATGTAGTGCTTTTATGGGAAAAGAAAATCCACAAGAAAAATATTCAACATGAGTCCAACATGTGGTCCTTTTCACAAGAAAGGCTACAAGTCATCCAATGCATGTCAAAAGTGTTATTAGATAATATGTGAAGGATTAAATGATTAGAAAAACTAGAGCGAAGGACAAAAGGGGAAACGTGTCTAAGTGTAGAATATGGCAGAAAGTGAACCTCAACAGCATCATATTGACCATGCCTTAGCAGAACCAGTGCAAGTTCTGTTGAAGTATTCAAAAAGGCGGAAGGTTCTCTACCGTTCCCCCAAATAACCCAGCTGGTAAAATTGTGTGTTGCAAGAACAATGTCCTGTGGACTAAGAAGACATTTGGAAGACAAGTAGATAGGTCCTTCAGTTGAAGGATTCATCTTTAACATCAGTAAAGAAGCCAATGTAAAGTCACATTTTCCAAGCTTCCCCTTCCATATTTCTTTACTTCCATTTTTATCTGTAACAGGATTAAAAAAAAAATTAAAAATAATAATTAAAAAATGAAAGACGAAAAACTAGAAAAATAACATCCTTCAAATAAACAGCAGCATTTAAATTTCCAGCCAGAACCACAATTTGAACATCAAACGAAGGTACCTATTTATCTAAGTGATGTTTATAAACTCATAACTTGAAGAATAGAGATAACATCATGCAATCAGATGTCACATTAAGGACCTCCTTGAAATGATCTCTTGGTGTAAGCAGTGAAACAGAAATAATGAAAAAAAAAAAACGAATGTGCTCTTGAAGTTTGATTAGCACTTCCCTTGAAACGCTTAATACAGTAAGAACACGTTCTTTTACAACAGGCAAAAAAAATACTGAAATAAAATGATAAAGAGTTTGCTCAGATGATAATGCCATTAACAACCACCTTACACCTACCAATTTGTAAAAGTGAAAGTTGAGAACTGAAATCCTCAACTGCAGCTGACTCAGATGGCGTGATAGCAAGGAAATGAATAATGTGCCACTCACAAATAATTTCCTCGATCATAGGAATTAAGTCAAGTTTTATTCTTGATGTATCATCGTGGAGTAAGCCAACCTGCATGCAAAGTGGACCACTAAAGTATTTAACGTAATAGAAGCATGATAAAAGTACTTAAATATAACACGATCGATAAAAACAGGATCATGCTTAAAGATCCAGCCAGAGGAGATGTAAAGAGGACCACTCAAGCATTCAATATAATAAAATATAAGCATAGTAAAATGTTCTTAAGGAAAACAATTCTGATTGCTTGTGTTCTCCCATTTACCACAACCTATAGATCCATCTCAGATGCCTCCAATATGATTGTCTTTGGCTTGTGGGGTTCCTTAAGGTTCTTGTTATTTAAACTAAAAAAAACATAAAAATATATACATACAAGAAAGAGAACCTCAAAGAAAGGAAAATATATTCTCAATAAAAATAAAGATAAAAAATAATAAAAACCTTAAAAATTAGACCTAAGAGATTGCAATATAAAAGGGAGACAATTTCCTAATTTTATAATTACAAGAATGCCCTAACTTTGACATTGATATACAACGCTTATCACATATCAATGAAAAGTTTGTTTATTCTATGAGAAAAAAAGAAAAAGAAGAAGAAGAAGAAAAAATCAACATGTTATCAAAATGCTTAATATAGAAATTAAATCTGTCCAGGACATAAAGCAAATAACAGAAAAAAAAAAAAAAAAAAAAAAAAAAAAAAAAAAGCAACTTTACAGGGAAATAAANCATACATTAAGCACAAAAATTAAATATAAAAATTTGTGGTCCTCAATTAATTAAAATAGATCTTTTAAGATAAAGAAATAAAAAATAAAAACAAAAAAACAAGCTACCATTATACGATAGATGGGTGCCATTACACATGTCAACATTTTTAGGAATCTGCAATATGTACGTGAAAAGAAACTGACCTGCCCACTGACGGAGACCATATAATTTAGAAACAACAGGACGTCTAATGCTGACTCAAGCATAACCTTTGAAATTTGGGAGGTTGCGTGAACCAAAATAGAGGTATTGACATCTGATGACCTTTGAGGCTGTACCTTGTGAGACATCTTCCGGGGAACAAAGTATTTGAGAAAACTCTCAACAACATCTAAAACCCTGCCCCATGAGGCACCCTTGTTGCACAAAGTATGAAGAGAGAGCATCATTTCAATAGAAAATTTTCGAAGATTTTTCTTATCAGTCAATTCCCTTTCCCAACCATAGCCAGCATGAAGATCTGACCTTTTAATCGTTCCCACAGACGAGCCATATCCATTTTCTAGAATCTTCAAAATTCTACCAACAATTTCTCCGAAAGGGATTATAGGTGTGCTCATGAGTGACTCATAAAATATAGCTAAAGTTGTTTTTCCCAACCGATTGCTAATACTAATAACACATCTCAAGACCTCTAACAATAGTTCTGAATCTGAATCATTGTCAATCCAATCAACCTCAGGGCCTCCAAGTTCATCAAGTTCCCCAGAAAAACCTAGCAGATGATAGTAACGGGAATGTCAATGCACAAATAATTAAGGGGGATTGGTGGTTTTCATCAAGGGGTACATGTGTAAAACAACCTATTCTGCTATCCTACTTGAAAAACTATAATTCGCTGATGAATTATATATATATATATATTTTTTTTTTTTTTTTTTTTTTT
>NW_019268566.1:126942-133595 GCF_002738365.1 Cucurbita moschata
TTTTTTTTTTTTTTTTTTTTTTTTGTGTGTTACAATTAATGGCAGGAATGTTTAAAATACCGTCTAAAAGTTGTTCAACATTGTCCAAGCATCTAAAAAGTGATACCGAATTCCTTCTGACTAAGCCCACAGCAGTTGACGTATTGTCAATAAGTAAGAATGAAGGTGCATTGTTTGTGCACCAATGATGGATGTAGTGGGTACAGAAATTTTTCCACCATAGGTATATTGAAACTGGAGTTGCAGTTGCTCCCTAGCACAAAAAAAATATGTCATCCTTGAGTTCCCTTAAAAATCATCCTATTTTGCCCAAAACACACTTTAAAGCAGAGAAATCCACTATTACATGGACCATAAGATATAACTCTAACAGAGCCAAGAACCTACATAAATAAATCCAACATATGAGAGTGAAAAAAAACCTCATCTTCAATGAGAGAAAGAATTTCTTGTTTCAGTTCATCAGAGGTCATAGATTGAAAGTTAGAATCTGTCCAGTGTCTACTATATTCCAGTAAAGTCGCACGAAGAGCCATTTCATTGTAAACCCCAGGCTGTAGTAGTCTGCGTACGAATATAGAAGATATGAATGGCACAACCTCATCCTGCTTATACATTAAGAAAACCATTATAAGCGTTCATAATCCAACTTAAAATCAGAAGTCTGGTTCTAGTTCAAAACATATTTTAACAATGAAATAGATCAGCATAATTATTATGATTTTCAGCAAAGTTTCAGTATCCAACACAAAAATACTTGATGAACATGCTACTTGATGAACATGCACCAGCTACATATCAAATACATGGTATCAGATTTTTTTTTTTTTTTTTTTTTTTGTTATTTTTTAAACTCCCATATAAGTTGGCAATGCACACAAGTGCACAGAAAAAATGAAAATAATTCTTCTGGTAAGCAAAAAAATGAAAATATAGTACTTCAAAATAAAACATGGAAATTTTAAAACAAAACTAAGAATATAAACATCAAGGAACGAAAAAACAAATGACAGTTTCTCAAAGAAATTATAAAAGCTAAAACGATAATGAGTGAGCTATTGACACCTGGGCTTAAGTAAAAAACAAGGCATTCTGATATGAGAGAGAATTGTCTAAAGCTAAAGAAGATGGACAAAAAAAAAAACAACGGAAGAACATGAATGATTTAAGCAAAGAGGAAGAAAAGAAGAATAAATTGGAAATGATTTGGAGTTCAATTTTAATTGTTAATGAGCATGAAAAGGTTTCTGATGAAGCTTGTGATGATGAAGATTTTAAAGAAGAAGAAATTAACTCACTTTTGAAGAAACAGTTAGATGAGTCTTCTACTCCCCCTCTCCAACACATTAGATGAAAAAGAAAAAATTTCTTCATTTCCAATGAAATGTAACTGATATTTATGAGATTATTTCTATTTCTGAGGATGGGGTTTTGGCCTTTTGGTTTCGTTCTCTCTTTGGAATGATTGTCTTTTGCTGGACTGAAGTAGTTGTTGTCGTTTGCTTTGCTCTAAGTTTTCAATTTTTGGGTGATGTTGCTGCTTCTTGTGGTTTTCTTCGGAGTTGACTACTTGATTTTTGCGCTGATTGGACTTTCTTGGTTGTTTGGCCTTGTGGTGTTCGTGCATTTCTCTTTGGCAGTTGCTGCTTTTCTTCCTTTTTTGGTGTCCTGTTTCAACTGGTTGGTGCAGTTTCTATTTGAAGGTTCAATTGGTTTAAAGCTCTCTAGGAGTTTTTTTTGGCACTCTGATCTTCTAGTTTTGACTTGCTTTGGTTTTATTCAAGTTCTTGTGATCCTTTTTCTTTTTTCATAGGGCATTATTCTTTTCATTTTCAGTTTGCATCTCTTTTTGAAAAACAAAAATAATAACAGTAGTAGTAGTAGTAGTAGCAGCAGTAATAATAATAATAATAATAATTGTAATCATAATAATAATCATGGTCAAATAATATATCAGTAGGAATTGTGGGATAATTAAAAAGGAGAAACCACCGACCTATGCCTTAAACTTCAAGCATTTATTGATCGAAGTTGAAAGGTAGAAGACAGTCAACTTTTGGATTGTGGTAATTTTTTTATCCATTTTGTTCTTAAGCTTGAAGTTTCTATCTATCTATCATATTTATTCTTAGACAATGGTGTTTCCCCTCTTCACCCGGGCAAAAGATAACAGAAAAGTATATAACCAGCTAACAAGGTGTGCGCAAATGTCTCGTGCGTCTAAGCTGATTAAAGGAGAAAGAATGTTATGCAGGTTTCAGCAGCACAGGGAGAAGGCTCTGGAGTTCAAAATAACATACAAATGAAAATTACCTTTGTCGAAGAAAATATTGAATGTGTAACCCAAAGAATTGCATCAGAAGAATAATCCGCACTCTGAAATAACTGGTCTGCAATAAACTCTTCTTGCAATGCGTAACATTGTGCTTCTCCCCTATCAGATGAATAGGCAGCATAAACTAGAATAAATCATATTAGACCAAATCACCTAAGCTGCTAGGAATAAGAAACAATCTCATTGATGGTATGATTTTACAAAAACAGGGGAGGTTTCCATCTAAAGTAAGCTACAGAAAGTTATTCCAAATGGACAGAAGAGAGTTCAAACTATAACTGGAAAATGGAAAAGTATTTTACTTTCCTAATTGTTATTAGTAGATTTTATTTTAATAGTCAAAATTAAACAATTTGGGTAGAGAAATTACAAATTGGTAAGCATATGTACCACTAAAAACGACAAGCCAATTATTTACAACTAAAAACGACAAGCCAATTATGTGTTTGGCTTGACTTCAATATCACCAACGACACCAAAGACAAAATCAACTCTCCAACCAAACCAATAACAAGAAACAAGATGAAGACTACCCCCCCTTCTTGAACACTTCAATTTTCAACGAATTCTTCATTGATACCATTTGATTGCCATATAAGATGATGATCAATCAAAATCCAAACCCAAAGGATCAAACCCAATTTCTCTTTTTCTCGTTGACTCAAGAGGGTCCTTCCTTCCCATCATAATAATGAACCATCCTTACTTGTAGGTCTTCTTAAAGGCATAATGTTTGATGCAAGACAAAAATTCGATAGCAAAGAGAAAAGTATTTTACATGTCACAAACCATAGAACTTTTGAGGCTGCTTGGACAGAATAACTTACACATGACCATCGGAAGGGAACAAGTCGAGAAAGATCAGTGTGTTGTCCTTTAAGATCCATATCTTATCAGATGCAAGTTTTACATCAAGACACCCACCCTAATGAAAATTGGAGCAACGACTATCAAGCTCAAAAATTATGAATTCAAATAAATTTTAGTAAGTCAAAAAACTCAAAATTGAATGAGATATCTTTACTTTCTACTACCTGATTAAAGGGAATATTGTGTGTTGAAGGCTCCAATAATAGACTGACCCTGTCTCCCCAACTAAAATGTAAACGATATATGTTGATCATTTCCAGGCTATGATCCTTCACAATTTTGTAAATATATTAGTTGATATTGAGGTGGGGGAATTAAGTATTAAATTGTACCAAAAAATCATACACAACGTTACTCTATAAAATAAGTTAATAGATTCAAGACAACATCATTTCTGGGGCAGGGGGTCTTGATAGACATCTAATATATAAAATTAATTTTAGCATATAGCAAGGCTATACTATCAAGTTCCAATTTAATATCATAAGCCGTTTTTTTTTTATGAAGAGCCAAATTTTCATTGATATATTACAAGAACATACAAAAGACCATGCCCACAGAAAGGGAGCTAGTCAAACTAAACAAAGATGCCCAAGTCGAGTAAAATAAAACCTAAAGGATATTACAAACAAGCTTCGTCTTAAGCCCAAAGAGAAACATAAAACCTAACAAAATTGTATAATAAAACATATACAAACATACTTATTGAGTCCCAAAAGTCTTCTGGACAAGAAGCCATAATTGTGTTGGACCAAAGAGTTCTAGCCCGACCCTTAAAAGTCATCTCATCCCTTTAGTAAGCTGAAGGAAGGCCTCACCCCCCATTTTTGGGAAAGCATCAACTAATACCTAAGAAGATGAGAAATTTTTACCAAATAGAAACAGAGAAGGGGCATTTAGAAAACAAGTAGAGCAGATCCTAACAATTTGGCAAGGTTTGACTGCACCCCCCACGACAACAACATCCTCTACACTACAACGGCCTCAAGAGTAAATAGTACTAGATGAAGGTTGCTTCACTGGATGCAGGGAACTGAAGTGTGGAGGTGAGAACCAAGCCTGTGCTAGATTTCGATAGAAAAGTAATAATAACAAATTTTGGCTAATCGAGGGGGATTCAGCAACATGTGACCGCGCTTCACAAACATCAAATTCAAATGGCAATGTCCCCACTGAATGGAAAAAAACAATAGAGCCACAACGTTCCCCTAAGCTAAAATAGTTTGAAAAAAGAAACAATTTTAAAAATGGCAATACATGCTTAACCCCCCGGGAAAAGAGGTTTCTTTTCAAATAATGAAGATTTTTTCTACTACCTAAGCTCACCGTCTTCAAAGAAAATAAGGATGGAGGAGGATGTCTTGATAGGACCAGACTTTGGTGTAAAGGGGTTGAAAGGTTTTTTTTTAAGAAGAATTTGTTCAAGACAAAAATATTGCAGGTAGAAATGCTGGAAGCTTTTAAAACGGGCAGTGGCACAATCTTGATCCTAGATGAAAGGGCTCGTTACAATCATAGAAAGTCCTGATTACGAGGAGCTGATAATGCCCGAAGGCAATCAGATAGCCAAGAATCAAAATAAGAAAAAACAAAAGGGGCATATGGAGTTGGAAAACTTAATCACTATGACAAACTATGACAAAGGCAACACATCTAAAGATTTAGAAGGGGGTAAGTCCGGATTTACGAAGATTTCCTTGTGAAATGTTAAGAGGCTTAAGCAAGGCTAGAAAGAGGCACCTCATCAAAGAAGTTTTGTCAAATACTAAGCCAAATATTGTGTTTCTTCAAGAGATAAAAAGGGATCAAATCATTACAAGCCTTGCTAAGTCAGTGTCGAGCTCTAGGTTTGTGGGGTGGACAATCTAACAATCGTTAGGCTCTTCAAGTGACATTTTGTGTTTGTCGGATGAAAAGCTCCATGATAGTTAGGGACTCGTTAATAGGTGAATTTTAATATTTAGTGGGCTGATGGATGGTCTCGTTAAGTGACAGGAGTCTATTGCCCTAATTTTACTCAGGACCAAGAATGTTTTTAGAAGGAATTTTATGCTATTGGAAGTTTTTGTCTCAGGAGATCGGTGCATCGCGGTAACTTTAATATTTTGTAAGATGGATGCAAGAGAGATCTTCAGGAGGAACGATAACCAGAAGTACGAGGGAATTCAACAAGTTTATTAGTGAATTCGATTTGGTTGATGTTCCTCTCCCAAATTGTCCTTTCACGTGGTATAATGGTGAGAGGCACCTGTTTTTTTCGATTGATAGATGTCAAATGAACGAAGATTGGCTAGCAAAATTCAAGAAATCTACAGTTGTCAGACTTCCTCGGATTATGTCTGATCATTTTCCTGTTGTTTCAAAGATGGATGGCTTCCTATAGTTTTACTTGTTGTGACTTAAAATTCCAAACCAATTCCCATAAATTATTTTCTTTGCTGCCTCCTGGACCAATTGAGTCACCTTTTTGTAACCACTTTGATCCAATGGGGCATCACCTCTCTTTTTAGTATGCTCCTTGTTCTTTAATATGGTCCACATTTCTTGTAAACAAAATTGCAATCGAACACAATTTTTAGATTCTACATACAACATTAAATTATGTGAATCTGCTACACGTTTCCCAAAAAAAACAATTGTACATCTTTTGTTCCCCAACACAAGATTTTGGATCAGGAACCAAAAGGGGCCTACGTCTTTGTCACATAATTTTGAATCACCGACAATTTAAAGTTGCATTCATTTAAAGGTTGATTTAATATTTAGATCAAATACATGAACAAATATGCCAATTTTTACACATCTTTCATTTGCTCATGCATTAAAGGCAAACTTATATATGAAATGGGGCCAATGAGAGAATGCACAGCAAAGATTCAACTCTATAAACTATAAATCTTTGTATGGAATAGAGATTCCTTATACAAGTGCTGGAAATATAATGTTAATCTACACACAAGTTACATAGAAAGCAATCTAATAGAGAAACTAATTAAGAATGTACCAGGTGTTTATAGAGAATTGCCAAAGGAATTGTATTCGTATCGATGCTCCCTTGGCCCACCCACAACCTCACAAACTTTGCTTCTAAAACCCCAAAAAAGAAAGGAAGAGTAAGTAAATAAATGCAATGTCATACAGTTAATTTTATACCATGTTTCAATTCAATTGAAAAAAATTGGACATTTTCCTTCCTATCTGTAGAATCAGATATCATATATCAGTGAGTTTCCAGACTTTTTTTTTTTTTGTAATTATATATTAGGTTTCCTTGTACTTGATTCGAGTCCCTTTAGTGGGACTTCCCATTTTTGGTGGCTTATTTTTTCTTAGATGACATTGAATTATATTTTTTCATTCTTTCGCAATTAAATTGAGGTTCTTTATCCAGAAAAAAAAAAAAAAAAAAAAAAAAAAAAAAAAAAAAAAAAAAAAAAAAAAAAAAAAA
>NW_019268566.1:134321-140401 GCF_002738365.1 Cucurbita moschata
AAAAAAAAAAAAAAAAAAAAAAAAAAAAAAAAAAAAAAAAAAAAAAAAATCAAATCAAATCAAATTTTGGAAATTCACTGATCATTCAATCTTCGATTCTAAAGCAAGTTCATTATCGGGGAGCTCCCTTCCATTTCAATTCCCATAGTATAACTCATGTATCATATAAGTCTAACAACACTACTTTTAAATGACCGTTTGAAATGGGTTAATACTAGATCCACATACTCCACAAAGTCACCGGAGGAAGAAATTTCATTTGTCCCTTTTCATATCACCTACGATTAATTAATACCCTCTCGTTAACAAGGGATGTCGAATGATTGAAAATGTTGCTTCCAGGAACATTGCACTTCTACCCAAATGTATACGGTGTTTTCCACTAGAACCTGACAAACTTTAACATCAAATTATTATTAATAAACATGTGCTTTCTCCATTAGTTACACATGGTTGCAGTTTCTCATGCAACCATCTAATATCCATGGAAGGCTACTTCTAATTGCTTGCCAAATTTCTATCAAGTATTCAGTTGGGAAGTATAATCATGTCAAGTTCCGGGAAGATCATTGGATTGGCAGTACCTCCTCTTGATCTATTGTCTTCCCACTTGTGTTCAATCTCTCAATTATGTTGGGCTTGAATGTGCGTATGTTTTATTGTTAGGAGTTTAGGGATGTCTAGCAACTAAGAGAGGTCATATATCTAAGGAAGCTATACTTGTCCATTCATTCTTTATCCATCTCGATACCTATTGTGGATGCAAATCATTTATGTATTCGTCCACGAGAGATAAGCAAAACATATTACTCTAAGGTTATTTTGGGTAATAAAAGTACCTGCCATAGTTGCAATATTCATGGAGTGATTGAGTACCCTACTGTGACATGAAAGATCCCACACTCGTAAGACTCCGTCAGAATGAAGAACAAACAGAAACTGTCTTCCACAGACCTCAGATATTACCATATCATGCACAGCTCCTGCCAACTTGACCCTGCACGAAACCAAGCTATCATTCTTTTTTTTTTTTTATGAGAAGTCAAGCCATCATTTTTTTATGGGAAGCCAAGCTATCAGTTTTTTAAAAGAAACTTAGATAATAAAAAAAAAGATTGAACTATAAAATACAGCACTATAAATTAATTCTGCAATATAAACAACTTCAAGTGAACTTTTCATATTTTCTTCAAATAAATGCAATAAATTTAACAACTTTAGCACCATGAATAAAGAAAACAAAAAACCTGTTCAAATTTTGTTCTTACGAAAAAAAGAATGAAGGAAAGAAAGGTTGAATAGATAAATGAGCCAACCAAATAGTTCAATTCAAGGTTTCACAATTATGCCCTCAATTATCTCAGTCTCCCAAGTGCTTTCATTGAAGGAAGACAAATCCTTGACCCCATTCTCATTACTAACAAAATTGTGGAAGAATATAGACTAAAGAAAAAAAGGGTTGGGTTTTAAAGCTGGAGATTGAAAGGACTTTGACCTGGTTGATTGGGATTTTCTTGAACAGGTTTTTATGCTAAGACGGTTTGACTCAAAAATGGATTCAATTGATTAGTGGGTGTGTTCGAAACCCCAAATTTTGTATATTCATTAATGGACGGCCCTGAGGTAGAGTTATTGTACCATAGGAATTAGGCAAGGGAGTCCTCTTTCCCCATTAATTATTCTATGGACTAGCAAAGTTTTAAATGCCCTAATAGAAAATATTTACAAAAAATTAATGTAGAGGATTCTAAGCTGCATTTGATTTCAGCTCAGCTAAGTTGTAAGATTTCAGCTCAAAGAATAGACTTTGCAAGTCGGTGCTTTCTAATTTTCCCTTATATTATGTCTATTTTCCTCATTCTCTCCGGCATATGTTTGGAACTTGAAAGATCCATGCAGAATTTCTTTTGGGGCGGGAGTAGTGGAGGGAAGATTACTCATCTTGCTAGATGGAAGATAATTACTAATTCTCCAAGTGAAGGTGGCTTGGACATAGGAGGCCTGATGAACAGAAACCTGGCTTCGATTGTTAAATGGGATTGCCACTCTTTTAATGAGCCCATTCTCTATGAAAGAAGGTGATTTCTGAGCCCATTCTCTATGGTCAAATGTTTTTGGTTGGCATACTATTGGAAGATCGAATTCTAGTTTGCAAAGTTCATAGAATAGTATTTCTAGAACTTGGAAATCAGTGGAAATCTATGCTCCCTTTTCTGTAGGGAATGGTGAAAGAATCTCAGTTTGGCATGATCAATTGGATAAGAATTTCTTCCCCAAAGGACAGATTTCCTTGTCTATTCAGCATCTCCTCTCTTTGAAATGGCTCTATTTCAGAATTTTGGAACTATTTGTGTTTTGCTAGGAAACTTTTTGAAGATTGCTTAAGGAGGTTAAGATTTCAAATTTTAATAATCTCACCGAAGCTCTTTCTGTCATTTCAATCATTATTGTGCAGATTGTAGAAAATGGTCTCTT
Organism: Cucurbita moschata; assembly: GCF_002738365.1. Lineage (NCBI taxonomy): Eukaryota > Viridiplantae > Streptophyta > Magnoliopsida > Cucurbitales > Cucurbitaceae > Cucurbita > Cucurbita moschata. The sequence goes on from NW_019268566.1 coordinate 136,797, forward strand.
GAGGCCTCGGGTTCATTTTCGGTTAAGTCCTTATCAAACAAGTTAAAAGCCTCTCCTCCACTGGCCAAGTTTTTCTTCCCATCTATTTGGAAGATAAAAAGCCCAAAAAGAATCAACATTCTTACTTGGATTTTGATGTGTCCAATAGACTTGTCTTCAACCATCTATTTGTTTCCTCTATGGCTCGGTTTGAGAGTCTCTCAATCACTTATTTTTTTTACTGCTACTCTAAAGCTTGCTGGTTCAGGTTATTCAGCTCCTTCGATGCATTGGTTTTCTCTTCAAATGCCAAAGATAATGTTCTTCAGCTTCTACCTTGCCCTTCTTTACTCCTGCATCCTCATTTGCTATGGATAAAAATTGTCAAAGCTTTGCTTGCGAAGGTATGGCAGGAAATAAATTGGCAGATTTTTTCAGAGAAGTTCAGCTCCTAGATTTTCCATGAATCTGCTCAGCGTAAAGCCTCTCTTCGGTGTTCTCTTACTGATGTTTTTATTGATTTCTCTCTCCAGGATACTGATCAAAACTGAAGTACTTTATTTATCCTTTGTAAACTATTGCTTTCTTTACTACTTTATTTCACTCCTCTACCGAGTTTGTATCCTTTGAGCATTACTCTCTTTTCATTATTTCAATGAAAAGTTTTGTAATCCATACATTCGCTTATTTATCCTTCGTAAATTATTGCTTTCAGGGAAGAGAGAGCACTTCTTTTGATTAACTCGATGAGTACACTCATTTTCATACTTCCACTACTTTTACCGTTCACTCATCCAACAAATAAACAAAACTACCTGATCTTCCAATAGCCTCTACCCTTTTCCAACATGATATTTGTAAAGCTCCAAATCAATTTTTCCATGTTCCTTAATCTGCATACTTGAATCATAATCACATCTAGATTCTTCATATGACCATCTACAAACCTTATGTCCCCTTATACATCAAGCTCCAGTCAAATACCCAAGTAGAGTCATTAACTCTTCCTTATATACTTTATCAAAAAAAAAAAAAACCCTTTATATTTGTATTGCCCTGCCCTATAAATTGTAATCCACAGAGTTGTACCACCTCCCATCACCAACCTTTGGGGAAGAGAGAGCCCTCCTTTTTATTAACTCAAAAATTACACTTCTTTAGTACTTCCACTACTTTAAGCTTTCTCTCATCCAAAAAATAAACAAACCAACAGATCTTCCAATGACCTCTACCTTTACTTACATGATATATGTAAAACTCCAAATCAATTTTTACACATTCCTTAATCCGTATATTTGAATCATAATCACATCTAGATTTTTCATATGACTATTCACAAATAATAAGATATCTCCATGTACATAAGGCTCCAATCAAATACCCAAGAAGAGTCATTAATTCCTACTTATATGCTTTATTAAAACAAATCCTTCGTATATTTGTATTGCCTATAACTTTATAATCCACACAATCGTCAAAGTTCCCATCATCAACATTTTGGGGGAAGAGAGACAACTCCTTTTTATGTACACAAAGAATGCACTCCTTTTAGTACTTCCACTACTTTTACCTTTTATCAACAAAAAAGTGAACAAACCACCTCATCTTCCAATGACCTTTACCTTTTCCTACATCATATATGTAAAAATCCAAATCAATTTCCATGTTCTTTGATCCAAATACTTGAATCATAATCACATCTAGATTTTTCATATGACCATCTGCGAACATTAAAATTTCCCCCTATACATCAAGCTCAAGCCAAATACCTAAGAGGAGTTGTTAATTCCTCCTTGTACACTTTTATCAGAAAAAAAAAAAAAATCCACCTTATATTTGTATTGCACATACAATTTTGTATCCACACAATCATACCACCTACCATCCCCACCTTTGGGAAGAGAGTACTCCTTTTTATTAACTCAAAGAGTACACTCTTTTAGTACTTCCACTACTTTTACCTTCCTCTCATCTAAAGAATGAACAAATCGCCTGATCTACTAATGACTTCGACCTTTTTCTACATGATATATGAAAAACTCCAAATAAGTTTTTCCATGTTCTGTAATCGAATACTTGAATTATATCACATATATATTTTTCATATGACCATCTACAAATATTAAGATCTTCCTGTATACATCAAGCTCTAGTCAAATACTCAGGAAGAGTCATTAATTCCTCCTTATATACTTCATCAAAAAAAATCGGCCTTATATTTGTATCGTCGATACTATTTTGTAATCCACACAATTGTACCACCTCCCATCACCAACCTTTGGGGAAGAGAGAGCACTTCTTTCTATTAACTCGAAGAATACACTCCTTACAGTACTTCATCTACGTATACCTTTCACTAATCCAAAGAATAACAAACCACCTAATCTTCCAATGACCTCTACCTTTTCCTACATGATATTTGCAAAACTCCAAATCAATCTTTCCATGTTCCTATACTTGAATCATAATCACATCTACATTTTTCATGACCATCTACAAACATTAAGATCTCCCTTTATAAATCAAGCTCCAGTCAAATACCCAAGAAGAGTCATTAATTCCTTCTACCTTTTCCTACATGATATAAGTAAAACTCCAAATTAGTTTTTTCATGTCCCATAATCCGGATACTTAAATGACATCTAGATTTTTCATATGACCACCTACAAACATTAAGATCTCCCCCTATACATCAAGCTTCAATCAAATACTCAATAAGAGTCATTAATTCCTCCTAATATACTTTATCAAAAAAATTCCTCCTTACAATTGTATTGCCCATACAATTTTGTAATCCAAACAATTGTACCACCTTGCATCACCAACCTTTGGGGAAGAGAGAGCACTCCTTTTTATTAACTCAAAGAGTACACTCCTTTTAGTACTTCCACTACTTTTACCTTTACCTCATCCAAAGCATGAACAAACCACCTGATTTGCAAATGACCTCTACCTTTCCATGATATTTGTAAAACTCCAAATTAGCCTTTCCATATTCCATAATCCGAATACTTGAATCATAATCACATATATATTTTTCATATGACCATCTACAAATATTAAGATCTTGTATACATCAAGCTCTAGTCAAATACTCAAGAAGAGTCATTAATTCCTCCTAATATACTTTATCAAAAAAAATCCTCCTTACATTTGTATTGCCCATACAATTTTGTAATCCAAACAATTGTACCACCTTGCATCACCAACCTTTGAGGAAGAGAGAGAACTCCTTTTTGTTAACTCAAAGAGTACACTCCCTTTAGTACTTCCACTACTTTTACCTTTCTCTCATCTAAAGAATGACCAAACCACCTGATCTTTCAATGACCTCGACCTTTTCCTACATGATATATGTAAAACTCAAAATCAGTTTTTCCATGTTTCTTAATTTAGATTCTTGAATCATAATCACATCAAGACAAACCCACCTAACTACATTTTTAATATAATTGTTTTTTAACATCCTCAGGTCCCTTAGTACTCAAGATAGGATCATCATCAACCATGGCTTTCCCCTCCAAGGGTATCATACCATTATTTGTTTAATAATATATTTCAAAAATCAATTTATCAATTCTTTAAAACTTTTTAAATTTCCCCCCCCCCCCCCCCCCCCCCCCCCC
>NW_019268566.1:140458-166019 GCF_002738365.1 Cucurbita moschata
TTCCCCCCCCCCCCCCCCCGAAGATATTTTTCTTTCACCTTCGGCTTGGAACTTAAGACGAATATACCCAACACTTGCAAATATTCAACAAGACCATTCCATAAACATTATTTCACTTGTTCCTCGATACCTCTCTTTAGTTCCTTTTCAATTTCCTGTCCAAAAAAAATTGCTTCCACGTTGTCATTACGTATATATGGATGTTGACTTCCTCACCATAAAAATATCCACATTGTTACCTCTGCCTAAATTCTTTTCCTCAATTAAATGAGAGTGCATTTTAATATCTATTAAATAATAATTAATAAATCAAAGAAACCAAGGAAAATGACCAAGTAATGCTACTCAAAATCCCAAAGTTCTTTTTTTTTTTTTTTTTTTTTGGTCATAAAAAATGAACTTTTCAGTGATCGGTGAAAAAGTAAAACAAGAAAACAGTCTTCAATTTGGAGAAAAATAAAGCAAAAAAATAAAACTAACAAGGGAAAGTGAATGCAACACAATCAAAACAAATATCATGAGTGTAATTATCAAACAAAGAGCACCAATGAATAGAGTAGAACTTGGACAAAACAATAGACTCCCTCCAAGATAATAATTGATCTTTGAAAAAAGATAGAACCACTAAGAGCCAACACAATGCTGAATAGAATAGGAAATCTCTTCTTGCAGGAAGAAACACCCTGCACTCCAAAACTAAATTTGCTTGCCAATGCCAACCTTTTTTTTTTTTTTAAGGATGTGAACTATAATGCCAACCTCTATTGATAACCTTAAAGTAATGCTAATTAATATTAAGTATAATCCTTCTTAAAATGTTCTTTAAAAATACATGTTCAAATATGTGCTTGCGACTGAAAACGCCAACCTCATTGCCAATCATTCAATCAGAAACAAGAAGCAAGCAAATTTAAGTAAGATGCACATCTGAATAATGTGATATTTCAAAAGTGTGCACCTTGAAATGAAACCCAAGAGACGATTGAATCCTGAATCATCCCGTAGTTCATGTTGAAAACCTAGAAGTTAAATAAATACTAATTGTTAGAGATAATGCGTAAATGTAACAAAATAATACAAGTTTTCAAGGATTCTAAATAGCAGGGTGGGACAAAATATGGAGAATTAAAATCAATTGCAGATAGCTGTATGTTTGCATTGACATCCGGTGGCACAGTCTAAGCCGCCGTCTAAACAGTAATAAATAAAAATAACAGTTGTGAAATAGCAATACACGAAAGCATTTCGGAATTGACAAAGAACATCCTACAGTTTTAAGCCAACAACCATCTGTTCTGGATCGCATAAAGAAGCTTCCTATTTTTCTCGATCATGCTTGGACAAATTACAATAGATAATGTAGCCACTGGTTGAAATGAAAAGTAAATACATACCAGGGCTATGTTGGTCAAGCGACCCAAGTTTGAAACATGAAACTGATCCATCATTTCTCCCAATCACGAGACATCCAGATATAGCAGAGACGCTGGTTACTGGTTTGCTGTCCTGATGAGTGTGCAAATTAAACTCCACAACCTCATCAAGAGGAATGACAGAGCAGGATATGTATGAGGAAACATTTCGCAGCTTCAAACAATAAGCGATCCCGGACGAAGTCACGGCGTACATCAAGAAAGGATGTCCAGTAGACGAACTTATCTGCAGTGTTACACGGCCATAAATAATACGTCGAAATATTCCAACAGGCTGAAAATTCAGACTAGGAAAATGGAAATTAACCTCGTTAGTGCAGACAAACACGGCTGGGTGAAGTGTTTCCGGAAAGGCAATTCGAAGACCAATCCTACGAAATTCATTGGCAGTTGAAAACTGAAGCAGCTCGACCACATGAGGTCGAATCTTCCGAATCCTCCTGATGCGTAAGAAGAATGGAAGGGCAACAGGGCTTATTAGCACCGAACCAGGGAGTCAATAAAGTGCGAGGGAAATCAGGAACATACCAGATGAGATAGGTTGGAGGATCTCCTACGACGGCGCAAGAGGCATGGTCCTCAGTGAATGAGGTGCAAGCTGGTGGAGCAACGGAAGTAATGGCGCCATCTCTTAATGAGGAAGAAGGAACAGAAACATCGAATTCTACAGCGTCGGTAGCCATGATCGAGGTCTCCATTCCGGTTAATGGCACCCGACGCCCCATGTTCTCCGTTCTTGTCGGTTTCATTCACTGTCTGCAGCAATCCTTCTCTTGTGAACTGAACGTAGCTAGAACCCTACTTCTGGTTTTTGTCACAATCGGCTGGGAATACTTTTTGCTTGGATTTAATTCTTTTGTTTTTTTAAGATTAAAATAAATTACATTAATAATATTTTTAAATAGTTAAATTAATAAAAATTAAAAAATATATATATTATATACTTTTAGGTTACATTAGTAATATTTTTTTTAGTTTTAATTATATTTCTAAACTTAAAAAATGACAGATACTCCTTAACACTTTATTTCAAAATTATCTAAAAAAGTATTTATAAATAATTTTAATATTATTTTTTATATACATTATTTTTTTAATTTTATTATTTTTAATTTCTTTTTCTTACCTTTGGTTTAATTTTTTAATATTATTTTGTTATTTTATTATTTTTAATTTCTTAGTTTCTTTTATATATATATATATATATAATATTTCGTATTATAATAAACTAACATATAACTATTAATAAATTTTATACATATAATTATATCATAATTTTTTTTTTATTATTGTTTTATTATTTTTAATTTCTTAATTTCTTTTATATATATATTTTATAATTACCTTAATATTTCGTATTATTTTTATATAATTTTATAATAGGCTAACATATAACTGTTAATATATCACCATTTATATATATTTTTTAATTATTTTATTATTTTTAATTTCTTTTTCTTACCTTCGGTTTAATTTTTTTATATTATTTTTTATACATAGCAACATTATTTTTTATTATTATTTTTAATTTCTTTTTCTTAACTCTGGTTTAATTTTTTAGTTTCTTTTTATATATATATATTTTATAAATACATCGATATTTCGTATTATTTTTATATATTTTTTTATAACACTCTATTTTTTATTTTTCTAAGGTAATATAACTTTATAATAAGCTAACATATACCTATTAATAAATTTTATACATACAGAGTCCAGGTATCATATACGCCCCAAAATAAAGAGCTTTGAATACTAGAAGAGAAGCACCTATACCTAACAAAATTAAGTGAATACCCCAAAATGGTAGTCATTTTATTTCTATCTTTCCACACATAACCGAAGAATGGGGGAGATTCTCTCGGGTCCCAGCAATATTATTATATCACAATTTATATATATATTTATTTTATTTTATTTTTCTTACCTTTGTTTTTTAAATATTATTTTGTTGTTTTATTATTTTTAATTTTTAGTTTCTTTTATATATATTTTTTATAAATATTTTAATATTTCATATTATTTATATATATATATATATATATATATATATATATATTTTTTTTTTTAATTTATTTTTCTTGCTTTTGGTTTAATTTTTTAATATTATTTTGTGATTTTATTATTTTTAATTTCTTAGTTTCTTTTATATATATATTTTATAAATACCTTAATATTTCGTATTATTTTTATAACACTTTATAATAAGCTAACATATAACTATTAATAAATTTTATACATATCATTATTATATCACAATTTATATATATTTTTATTTTTTATTTTTCTAAGGTAATATAACTTTATAATAAACTAACATATAACTATTAATAAATTTTATACCTACAATTTTTATATATATATATATATATATATATATATATATTTATTTATTTATTTATTTATCTAAGGTAATATAGGCTTATTTCAATTAAAATATTTTATATATTTTTTTAATTTATTATTATTATTTTTTTATTTTTTTTTTTGTCAATAATTATAGATTAATTTGTGTTTATTTGGGAACTTTTAATATATTTTATGTAGGACGGTATATAGATAAATAAAACTTAAAAAAAATTTGACAACCCAACCGAAACCAAAAACATTCATATTCGGGTTCGACTCCCGTCAAATACATTGTTGTTTTATTGTTTTTAATTTCTTAGTTTCTTATATATATATATATTTTATAAATACATTATTTTTATATATTTTTTTATAACACTTTATTATTATTTTTATTTTTCTAAGGTAATATAACTTTATAATAAGCTAACAGTAATTATTATATCACAATTTTTATATTTATATATATACATATATATATATATATATATATATATATATATATATATATATATATATATATATATATATATTTTAAGTAATATAGGACTATTTCAATTAAAATATTTTTATATTTTTTTAATTTATTATTATTATTATTATTTTCAATAATTATAGATTAATTTGTGTTTGTTTGATAACTTTCAATATATTTTAGGTAGGATTGTATTCCAATAATTATAAATATGGATAAATAAAACTTAAAAAAAAAAATTTGACCCAACCCAAAAATAGAGAGTTAGGTTGTGGTAAGTTTCGGGTTGGGTTACCTATCCAACCAACCCGAATTTTTGGGTTGGGTAAAAAAAAATCCTCCAACCCGAATAATATACACCCCTAAGTTTTAGTATCATAACATTTTATGTATGTACATTCATTTTAGGCAATCTTCCCTGTTCTCCCTAATTTCCAAATACTAAAAAATATTTGTCGTGACATCGAGACATTAATAATTTAGCTCAAGTTAATTCATAGAAGTTACCCATCTTCAAAAGAGACGAATACTAGAGGTAAAGAAAGACACTAAAATATGTCGCTATTTATACTCTAAATTTGGTAATCAGGTATTTAATTTATAATTTAAGTATGAAAAAAATCTAAAATTATTAAAGATCCTTTTGAAAAAGTAGTGATCTAACCCCATGATAGAACAGCTCAGGCCAAATAGAGTAAATAAACTAAGCAAACTTCCTATAATTAGGAAGAACAGAGATACTTAACGACCCATTCAAAAGAAACAGCTCATGGTACGAGAATACTTCTGTCCTGTCTTGTCAGAACAGAGATACTTAACGACCCATTCAAAAGAAACAGCTCATGGTACGAGAATACTTCTGTCCTGTCTTGTCTCTCACTCCTAAATTTAGGATTTAAGTATTAATGATGAGATTACAGCTCCATTTGCCTTTTTTTGTTCGTCCTACTAAAATCTGTCCATCCCATTTTTGTGGGATATTCATCTCAATCTCAACCCAAAACCCACAAGCGTAACTCCATTTGAAGCCTGATGATTGTTCTTCATCACTTGAATCCCTCCACAATTGAATCCTTCCATTTTTTCAACCCCTCTTTGCTTATCATCAATCATGAACCTCAATGTTTTTGTGTTCTGGATCATACAGATCTCCGTCCATGCAGTTCCAGTTGTTTCTGAAACCAAAGCGTCCGACGGTAACCAACATCCCCTTCTCTTTCTCTTCCTCTCAATTTTATTCCCTTTCCTTTGTATTTTTCATGATTCATTGCATTTTGTTCTCACTTGTACCTAAATTATATCAGAACGTTCTTCATACATGTTATCGGTACAGATTCGAAAAGGTTACTAATCTCTTAACCATCGCGTAACGTTACGATTGACATTTTCTTATACTTTAACCAACCGGGTTAGGTTAGAATCAGACTCGTTCGGTTATGTGTGGAAATGTTTTGTAACAGCCCAAACCCATCGCTAGCCAGCTCGTTACATATCACCCCTCACAGTTTTAAAACACATCTAGTACAAAGAATGTCTAGCACTACTCCGACCCGTTGTTTGGTGACTAATTCTGATACCATTTTATAACCTCACGCTGTTTGGTGACTGACTCTGATACCATTTTATAATCTTGCACTGTTTGGTGACTGACTCTGATACCATTTTATAATCTCGCACTGTTTGGTGACTGACTCTGATACCATTTTATAATCTCGCACTGTTTGGCGACGGACTCTTATACCATTTTATAACCTCGCACTGTTTGGCGACGGACTCTTATACCATTTTATAACCTTGCATTGTTTGGTGACTGACTCTGATACTATTTTATAACCTTGTACTGTTTGGTGACTGACTTTGATACCATTTTCTAACCTCGCACGGTTTAGTGATTGACTCTGATACCATTTTATCACATCACACTATTTGGTGACTGACTCTGATAACATTTTATAATCTCGTACGGTTTGGTGACTCACTCTGATAACATTTTGTAAAATCCCAAGCTCGCCGTTAATCGATATTGTTTGTTTTGTCCTGTTACGTATCGCCATCAACCTCACGGTTTTAAAACGTGTCTGCTAGTTAGATTCTATTTGTATACTTGATGGAATTTGACATATCTTAACTAAACCCTTTGCACGGGCTCGTTGCGTACTTGTATGGTCCATGACCCTTTGCACCCTTATAAGGGATGCTTTGTTCCCTCTCCAACCAATGTCGAATCTCACGTGTATAATTAGATTCTGTCTGTACACTTGATGGAATTTGGCATATCTTACTTTCAATTACTTTCAATTTCGAATCTGTAATTGTATGGTTCACGAAACGAATTACTTTCAATTTTTTTGGTTGCAGTTTCTGCATTGAATGTGATGTTTAGCAGTTTAAATTCACCTTCACAACTCTCTCGTTGGAAGTCAAGTGGGGGTGACCCATGTGGGGATTCTTGGGAAGGGATCAAATGCTCAGGATCATCCATCACTGAAATGTAATTTCAAAACTTTACCTCTCTTACTGTTCTTTAAATTACCTTGGATTAACTTGTAAGGGTTAAATTTTGGCGTTTTTTACCCTACAGAACTTTATCAAACTTTGAACTGAGTGGAACATTAGGCTACCAGCTTTCAAATTTGGCTTCTGTCACCTCCTTGTGAGACCCACTTAATCATCTAAACATGTTTTTGTTAATTAAACGACATCAGTTTAAGGTAATAAGCATGCTGTTCCTTGTGATAGTACAGTGATTTGAGCAATAACAACCTGAATGGCGATATCCCTTATCAGCTTCCCCCTAATGCAGTTTCCATGTAAGTGTTTCGTATATGCAGTGTCTGTTTGAATCGACGTCCTAATAAGTCGTTCAATTAACACGTTTTTCGATATATGTAGCGATCTTTCCACAAACAGCTTCACCGGAAGCGTGCCGTATTCAATATCTCAGATGTCTAATCTTCAAGTTTTGTAAGTATCTTAAACTAACATGTTCTTGTAGCTTCATATGTTTGCCACATGATCTTATGATGATTTGTCTGTCGGCTGCAGAAATCTTGGGCATAATCAGCTGAGCAACCAATTGAGTGACATGTTTGGCAACGTTTCTAAACTCAACAGGATGTAAGTAACCTTAAAATATGTAAAATTATCCATTCATTAATGTTTTACCTTAACAAACCAATGTTTTTTTTTTTACAGGGATCTCTCATTCAACTCGATTTCAGGAGACTTACCTCTAAGTTTTAAGAATCTTTCAAGCCTTACTGTATTGTGAGAAGCAAATTAAGATTGGTAGACTGAGAGTTGTTGAGTTTTTTACTGTCAGTAATTAACGTTTTTACTCGTTTTTATAGGCATATACAAAATAATGGATTTACAGGTTCTATTAATGTTCTTGCTGATCTTCCACTCAAAGATTTGTAAGTAGCTCCCAACATAAGATAATGCATGTCTGTTTCAAGAGTTTTGAAGCCTTTTAACTCATTTGTTGATGTTTTGGCTGAAGGAGAGTCACAAATAACAAGTTTACTGGATGGATTCCTGATAGCCTTCAGGACATAGATAATTTGGAGTAAGTATGGCACTGCCTTTTTTTCACTCTCTCTTTCATGCACGAACGACGAGAGCCGAGAGATCCAAACCTTTGATCGATAATACATGTTTTATGTCCGTTGAGCTGTACTCATATGGGTTTTTTCAAATTTAGAAACTTAGGAAGTTAAATGAAAGAAACGGAAACTTAGAAGAAATATTTGGCAACCCTATGAGACAAAAGTTTCTCGTTCCTCTCCTACAAATGTGAGAGCCCACATTGGTTGAGGTGGAGAACGAAATATTCTTTATAAGGGTGTGGAAATCTCTCCCTAGTAAATGCGTTTTAAAAACCTTAAGGGGAAGCCCGAACGGGAAATCCCAAAGAGGACAATATCTGCTAGTGGTGGGTTTGGGTTGTTAGAAATGGTATCAGAGCCAGGTTTCGGGCGGTGTGTCAGTGAGGGCGTTGGCCCCAACGGGGGTAGATTGTGAGATCCCACATCGATTAGAGAGGGGAACTAAACATTCCTTATAAGAGTGTGGATACCTTTCCCTAGTAGATGTGTTCTAAAAATCTTGAGGAGAAGCCCGAAAGGAAAAGCCCAAAGATGACAATATCTGCTAGAGGTGGGCTTGAGCTGATACAAATGGTATTAGAGCCAAGTTTCAAGCGGTGTGTCGGCAAGGACGCTGGGTCTCCAAGGGGGGTGGATTGTGAGATCCCACATCGGTTGGAGAGAGGAACGGAACATTCCTTATAAGGGTGTGGAAACCTCTCACTAGCAAACACGTTTTAAAAACCTTGAGGAGAAGCCCAAATAGGACAATATCTACTGGCAGTGGGCTTAGACCGTTACAACAAACTTTCTATAAAGATCGTTATAAATGAATTGAAACATGATGCTTTAAATGCAAGTTGATCGATTCTTGTTGTCTTTTTTGTTTGATGTTTATACTTTGGTGAAGAACTGGAGGCAATTCATGGTCATCTGGACCAGCTCCTCCTCCACCACCAGGAGATATGGCAAAGAAAAACAAGAACAAAAACGGGTCAAGCAACTCATCCCCAAAAGTAAGTGGAATGGCCATAGCAGGAATAGTGATGGGAGTATTAGCAGTAATCGCCATAATCATAGCATTGTTCTCAAGAAGGTCACCTCCTTCCCACTTTCTTGATGAAGACACAAACCAACACAGCGGATCCTTAACTCCACGCACACCCCATCAACCGTCCAAAGATTTGCACAATAACACTAACAATAATAATGCAATTGAAAGAAAATCATGCACCTCAGATGTCTCTGTTGACATAAAGCCTCTCAGTGGGCTTAGGCCTCCTCCACCTTTTGATGCTGTCAAGCCCTCCGGTGATACTCAGCTTGCAAGCCGCCTCAGTTCCAGGAGGAGCACTTCCGTGCGTGTCATTTCCTACTCATTGGCTGATTTGCAGACTGCTACTGCTAACTTCGCTACTGGTCGCCTTCTTGGTGAGGGCTCAATTGGACGTGTTTACAAGGCCAAGTATGGAGATGGGAAGGTAATTCAAATCCCCTTTTTTGAACAATGAACATAAACCATTACTAAACGCTATCAAACAATTCTTTAGGTGTTGGCAGTGAAGAAGATTGATTCATCAGTTTTTCAAGGAAGAACAGAGGAGTTTTCTGCAGTAGTTGCTGTCATTTCAAAGCTTCATCACACCAACATTACAGAAGTTGTTGGGTTCTGTTCAGAGCAGGGACAGCACATGTTGGTTTATGAATATTTCATGAATGGCTCACTTTATGAGTTTCTTCACATGTCGGATGACTTCAGTAAGCCACTCACATGGAACACTAGAGTCAAAATTGCTTTGGGGACTGCAAAAGCTCTTCAGTAAGTGCTTCTGAACTATATCATCTCAATGCTTCTTATTCTTCTCTTGCTTTTTAAGTGCGTTACAATGTGATCGGACCTCATAATTTTGCACCGTTAGATATATAAGAGAAGAAACGACCAAAGTTTTACAATTTTTAGATTTTAAAGTGTGACTCATGGCTCAACGGTAAATAACATATGTTCATTTTGTGATATCTCACATTGGTTGGGGAGGAGAACGAAATACCCTTTATAAAGGTGTAAAAACCTTTCCTTAGCAGACGCGTTTTAAACCCTTGAGGGGAAGCCAAAAGAGGATAGTATCCGCTAGCGGTGGGCTTGAGCCGTTACAAATGGTATCAGAGCCAGACACTGGACTATGTGCCAACGAGAAGGCTGATCCATGAAGGCGGGTAGACACGAGACGGTGTGCCAATAAGGGCGCTGGGCCCCGAAGGGGTGTGGATTTGGTGGGGGTCCCACATCAATTAGAGAAAGAGGAACGAGTGTCAGCGAGGACGCTGGGCCCTGAAGGGGGTGGATTGTGATATCCCACATTGGTTGGGGAGGAGAACGAGACACCCTTTATAAGGGCGTGGAAACATTTCCCTAGCAGACGCGTTTTAAAGCCTGAAAGGGAAAGCCCAAAGAGAACAATATCTGCTAGCGGTGGGCTTGGACCGTTACATATTTCCTTCTTTTTTACAATTGCACTTTTTTCAGGTACCTTCACGAGGTTTGCTCGCCATCCATAATTCACATGAATATCAAGTCCTCTAATATATTGCTCGACACGGAACTCAATCCCCGTCTCTCGGACTACGGTTTAGCAGCATTTTACAAGGTTCAATACTTCTCCATACTATATAAACTGTGCTATAAAAGACTGTGTTTGAGAATTAAACAATTGTGATTTGATTAATTTCAGCTAAGAAGTGGAAGGCCTGGAGGTGGATATGATGCACCAGAATGCACACAGGGTTCAAGCTACACAATGAAGAGTGACATTTACAGTTTGGGAGTGGTGATGTTGGAGCTGTTGACCGGGCGGATGCCTTATGACTCGTACGTTTTATACTCTATTCGTTTTACTTTGGTCAAGTTCCACTAAACAAAATTAACTCTGTTTAGCTTTCGAAACGTTAGCTCGGATAGAACTAAGACCAAGAACGTATCAGACACGACCCTGAATGAACCGAACTTGAAATTTAACGTGTTACAAATGATACAAATGATTTGATTTGAATGTGTTTAGTGGGAAGGCAAAGATGGAGCAATGTCTAGTCCGATGGGCAACCCCACAGCTGCATGACATAGATGCATTGGACAAAATGGTAGACCCTGCATTGCGTGGGCTATATCCGCCGAAGTCCGTGTCTAGATTTGCAGATATCATCGCCCTTTGCGTGCAATCGGAGCCTGAATTTCGGCCTCCCATGTCGGAGGTGGTGCAAGCCTTGGTGACTCTGGTTCAACGATCAGCATGAATGTGAGAGATGATCTTTGAACCTCTCAAGGAATGGATGACTATGAGTATTAATTTTATGTGTTTCATTCATTCAATACAAATAAGTCTCACGTTCAGAGAATTGGCCGTTCTATTCGTTCACACATTCATTCGTGGCTATGTAGTTTTTAGTTTACATCAACTCTTTTCCCTTTATATTTCCACATGAATAGCCTTAGACTATTCTATTAGTGATTCAATCCTATGTAGCATGTTCACTTTCTTTCTTGTCTAATAAATTTAGTGCTTCTTTTTAGCTCCTTTAGCCAACCTTTGAGGTTAGTAAGAGCGACGTGTCTTAGTTACACTTTAGTAATTGTCGGTTTATGGCATGTTATTATCATAATGAGTACAACTTAATGGTAATTGACGTGTACTCATTTTCTTGAGATCAGAGGTTCAAATCTCTATATTAAATAGTAATTATAAGAGAGAGAGAAAGAGTAGGATAGGTGTGGTCCCAGACCTTTGGGTTGGGTTCAGTGGTGGTGTAAAGTGATGTCAACATGAGATTTTAGTTTGAAGAAGAAATCCCGAAGCAAAAGATGTAGGAGAAACTTTGACGGAGGAGACGCCAAGAGCCAACGAACCAAGAAGTAGTTTACGAGACTCTACAACATTGAAATCAACTGGAAACACATTGAGAAGTAGTTTACGAGACTCTACAACATTGAAATCAACTGGAAACACATTGAGAAGTAGTTTACGAGACTCTACAACTACGAGACTCTACAACATTGAAATCAACTGGAAACACATTGAGAAGTAGTTTACGAGACTCTACAACATTGAAATCAACTGGAAACACATTGTGAAGTAGTTTAATTGAGAAGTAGTTTACGAGACTCTACAACATTGAAATCAACTGGAAACACATTGTGAAGTAGTTTACGAGACTCTACAACATTGAAATCAACTGGAAACACATTGAGAAGTAGTTTACGAGACTCTACAACATTGAAATCAACTGGAAACACATTGAGAAGTAGTTTACGAGACTCTACAACATTGAAATCAACTGGAAACACATTGTGAAGTAGTTTATGAGACTCTACAACATTGAAATCAACTGGAAACACATTGAAGAGACCTAAAAGTCAACCTCAGTCTACAACATAGAGTTGTAATGAGTCGGTTGCCTAGGACGTCAACCAATTGAGTGGGGGAGGATGTCACAGTCATGCATGTCCAAGGCGTGTTGTCAATGGCAGCATGACGGATATCCCGGTCTTGCTTGTCCAAGACGTGTTGTCCATGGTTGCATGCCCGTTACAAACTCCTTTTATATTCTTTCATCCTAGATAGGTATTTGCCATTCCATATTGGGTCAGTATGAGGGGGATATAACTAGTTGTCAACTTCTTCCTACCCGATAGTTATATGCAGTAAGCCGTCGTTGTTGCCTTTTTGTTTACATTCTTATATAACACCATTTCCAATTTCTCAAATCTTGCTTTCAAAACTCTCTTTCGAAATCTCTCTGCCCCCGTTTTTTAAAACTTTCTTCTCAAACCGGGGCTAGAGGCTCGAGTCCGAGAAATTAGGCAAGATTTGTTCGACATAAAGACCTAGAGACCCCTATCAAACCCTTGACCAAGTCAAACAATGAAAACAAACATCTAACTATACCACTCAAATGTTGATCCGAGAAGGCTGGAAATAGGAGCCATGGACCTGAAACTACTCCAGAAACCTATCCTTAGTTCAGATTGTAGGCTGCAACTCGCCTGCATGATGCCAAAATCGCTAGTAATCGTTGGTCAGCCATACAGCAGTAAATTCGTTCCCGAGCCTTGTACACACCGCCCGTCACACTATGGGAGCTGGCCATGCCCGAAGTCGTTACCTTAACCGCAAGGAGAGGATGCTGAAGGCAGGACTAGTGAGTGGAGTGAAATCGTAACAAAGTAGCTGTACTGGAAGGTGCGGCTGGATCACCGCCAAAGATGATTAATGTCTGTCCACGAGAAACAAAAACGTTACGAAATCTAAATAAAGTAAAATAGTCCTTTTTCCAAAGTCATTTATGATGTGCCACACTATCAGCAGCAGCTCCACCATTTGTCCAAGTCTCTCAGGCTTCTTTTGCAAAAACAATTGACAAGCAATTGTTCCCACACCACTCACCCTTTCGACAACACATACTAGGTTGTCTTTTACAACGTTATAATTAATTATTACTCCTTCCACCAAAATCCTTCATGATTGCCTATTGGCTCTTGTTTTATCCATTCAGAAAAGCTTAAAATTTCAAACATAATGAATTTGAATAAGAACCAATTATGACGTGACACATCGTCAAACACATACTCTTATTCATTATTTCATAACAACTCCAAAACCGAACTGAACTGAACCGAAAGCGAAGGAGTTTGATAGATACATAATATATCAAAATTGGGCGACGAGTTGTTGTTCAAGTTCCATGTCCCTTAAGATTTGGCGAAAACCCGAAACTTGTTGCTTAAGGTTGACATTCTCTTGGAGAAGGAGCTGCTGAGACTCCATCAAACGGCTCACCTTCTCCTCAAGATCACGGTTCTCATTGCAAAGCCGAGCCAGTTGGGACCATAGCTGGTTCAGATGCTTCTGCTTCCTCATTCGGGACCTTCGAGCCGATTCTCGATTCGATATCATCCTCCTTTGCCTTCTTTCGTCCACCATTTTAGCTCGCTCCTCATCGCAACCGCTCGAGGCCATGTTCGGAAGATTATCGTTGTTGTCATCGGTTTGGATGGTCCAAAAGTAGCTTTCTTCTGGGACTTCACTTGGAAGAAGCATGTCTTTCTGGTTGTATTGTTGTGTCCAAATGGGAAGGTTGGTGGGGTTTTATAGGAAACTAAAACTAGCCTTCATGTATTAACCACAATACTCTTCACCACCATTATATTTAATTGTTAAAGAATACTATTTTTCTAATGTGCATGGGCACCTACGTGGCCCAATGAGAATTTTACATATTATTTCAGAAAAATACTTACCAGTATATCTTATTTGTATTTTTTTTTTAATTAGACTGTTGTGACACATGACAAATGCTTATAGTTTAATTATTATATTTGATCATGAAAAAGAAATATCTTTCTCAAAAACTTTATTTATTTATAATTTCATGGTTCATTATTAATGGCTAATGACACACTTTGTAGAGGTGTTCATATGACTCCAAAACTCAAAAAATTGAACTACCCAATCTAAACAGTATGGGTTAGGCTTGAATAAATCTTTTTCGATATGGTTGGTTGAATTTTTGAAAAATAAAAAATTTAGATCAGTTCGCGACGCGAGTAGGAACTAATGTGAAGATGGGATGCACAACCTAATTCAGCCATAACTTACCTCTGAGATTGTTATGAAAAATAAAAATATTTGTCATTGTGAAAGAAAATGATTTATATTTGAATTTTACAAGATTTTAGTTATTGGTGTGACATGTACTGTGAACAACTATAAAAATGAACAATTCGTCGACATAATCCAATTTACCGGTTATAACGGGTGTACATGACAACATTCTTCTCTCACTATTCGGGTCATTCGAGTCACCAACTCAACCAATCCAAAATCTCGAGCGGATTAAAAAAATTGAATAGTTCATAAAAAGAATATAGAGGCGAAATTGGAATTAAAAAATGAGGTTGAGGACATAATAGTCCAAAATTTTGTGTATCTAAATAATTAACTTTTTTTTTTTAAAAACAGTATGATTTTTCCACTGTCTCCACTAATTTTGTTTTGAAATCATATTCATTGATGAGATCATCTCTCACATATTGTATGATTGGTCCAAACAGGATAAGCTCGTCATAATCAATTCCATAACATCATTATCAACTCCCATTTAATTTATTTTTAATTATGTTTAGTTCACACTTGGTGTTCCCATTGTGGTTCTAAGTTGTATTGGTAGGTTTGTCTTTCGTTAAATTATTAATTAATATTGTTTACTTGTGTTGAGCATGCTTTGTTTAGGTTCTAATCCACCACTAATTTGGATGTTAAACATATGTTCATCATTTTTTTAACAACAAAATAACCCATAACCATGTTTTTCTTCCCCAACTTTAAGTGGATAATTTGTTGTTTTAAATATTTTAAGATATGAAGTTTGATGGAAGAAGATAGTAGTAATAATTTAATGTTTATTTCACAATTTTTTATTGTTAGAAACTTCACTTTCTTAATGCTGCTACTATCACTGTACATTTGTATTTATCATTTTTAAAGGAATACGCGTAGCAATCCAAGCCTACTACTAGTAGATATTGTCCGCTTTGGCCCATTACGTATCGTCGTCAGCCTCGCAAGTTTAACCTCTAGCAGAGAGACATCAGAGCATTATGAGGCCCTAGAACAGAGAGACCTTCATGCCCCACTTGCGGTACTAGTCATTCAGGTGGATGTAGAGTGAACACAAACGCGTTCTAAAACCGTGGAGCTGACGGCAATACGTAACGGGCCAAAACATATAATATCTATTAACGGTGGGCTTGAGCTATTACAAATGGTATCTGAGTTAGACGCCGAACGATGTGCCAGCAAGGATATTAGGCTCCGAAGGGGGTGGATTGTGAGATCCCACGTTAGTTGAAGAAGGGAACAAATTATTTCTTATAAAAGTGTGAAAACCTCTCCCTAATAGACGAGTTTTAAAACTATGAGGCTGACAACAAAGCTTTAAAACCCGTCCCTAGTAGCCCTAAATCCTATATTCCAGTCCACAAAGCTTCATTAATACAACTCCTCAGGAACTTAACAAAGCTCCATTAATACAAGCTTGCTCTAGATGGGCAGTAGCAGAAATTCGAATCTCCCTAACCTAACAGTTACTTCCTTCCATTTTATCCAATTGGACAAAATCAATGGCATACATTCTTTGCAAATCCAAGCATTTTCCACATTCAGACAGGCATATTTATTGAACCTAGAACATGATAACATATGAAAAAACAATCTGTATCTGCTCGCCAATGCGTGCGAAAATATCAGGTGTAAACGTTCCAGTGAGCCTAACCAATTTCTTCCTCCGTTCAGAAAAGGAAAAAGTAAATGGCGTATTTATCATCGTGAACGATTTAATATCTGTCGAATGTTTACATTGCCTTCTCCAGCCACCTTGGCAATGTCAATGAAGTCTTCAGACCAAGTCTAGTAAGGAATATGGAGTACAAAAGATGAAGCAAAAACATGAAGCATCCACAGTTCAGCATTACCTTTCAGAGCACAGAGAGGAGAAATCAATCAAAGTTTAATGAAATCTCTACAATGCATGTCATACAAGTACAACCTACATTGCACCAGCTTCATTGAAGAATACAAAACATACCAGTGTCCCAAAAATAGCGTATATTGCATTCATTGATGGAATCAAGTTTACACCCGAGGCAGTGAAGATAAGGGTGAGCGAAGCGTGAATATTTATAGTGATCTGCATGAACACGAAAGGTATTTCGAGACTTGAGAGGTGATTTCTTTGAAGTATAGCAGCAGAGATTCAGATTAGCTTGTTACCAGAGCTAGTATGTTCTCTCTTATCAAGAATGAAGATATTAAGACATAACCCACTGCCCCGAGTGCCCGAACCTAAACGCACAGTCATGTACTTGGTTAGTAGAATGGATTAAAAAAAAACTAGCAGACATCATTTGTTCAGATGGGCGTTTGAAAAGAGAGGGAAACAATACGATTGTGCACAGAAAGATTGAGGTACTCCAATTTGCTCCAAGCCTGAGAAGATACAAAACAGGAAAGCAGTAATTTTTACTATTTTTCTGTTCTTATTAGGATAAGTTCAAAGCGGAGAAGTGAAGTAAATGTCTCCCCATTAATGCCTTTGGTCAGTGCATCATCGCCAAACTAACAAAAGAAACTCGACCAACTAGCATGCTGAGATTTCACAAGCTTTATGAATCCTTATTGGCCTATGCCTAAATCGAGGTTAATTATGTATTTATGGATAGTCATATGCATAGTAAATCACCTACCTCCACAAGGAGCCCATTGTCAACCCCACTAAACCATGCCTAAGCTGCACAAGGAAGCATACAACAACGTCAGGCATTCTGCTGAAGAAGGTAAACTATTAAATACCGTTCCCCTCTCAATACGATAAGGGTTAAGGAATGTCAAAAGATATATGGAAAATACACAAAAAGGAAAAAACATCAAGCCCAAAATGTTACAAAAACACTCTGGACAAGGCACTACAAGCTGAAGCCACAAAAGCTATCTTGTATCAGATTTTCTCTAATGATCTACTAACACTTAGCCTCTCTATACCACTAGGAATGCAGCAATGTTAAAAAGGTATGTATAGTTGAAAAGAAAAACATTTTATCTAAACTTGTATTTGCAGAGACAGGATCAACAATTCTACGATTCAAATCATAATTTGCAATACTCCACAATATTAACTTCAAAAAATCATCGAACAAATGCCTTTAGGATTGTTATTTTAGAACGTTCAAATTGATTAAGGTGATTATTTTTGTACTTTAACATAATTATGTCTGATAATATCTGATTATGTACTTTGTATAGTTTTTATGACCACTTATTTAATCATAGGGGAGAGCAGCCTCAAGGCCACCTTTTTAGCTTTTTAAAGCTGGTATAAGAAGGCCATTGACCTGATTTTTCTCTTTTTGTTCTACATAAGATAGAATTTACAAGGTGGATAGGTTAAAAGGCAACCTCTTTTATATGATATTATTATTTCTGAAACAAGAAAATAAATCCACAGGCAATTAAGATTTGAGAAGATGAACTATGAAAGCACGCTCACCAGAAATGTTAAAGCTTTCACCGGACCAGACAAAACCAGCAACAGCAAGAATGTTGCCACCTGTCTTGAAAGAAGATCAGATGCGACAACTTAGATGTAATACGAATAACAAGACAACATAAAATCAATTGTTGAACAACTGAATCCTTGGAAGCTACAGACCATGGTTTTTCTCCCCGCTGCTATGCCCCATCTCATTGAAGAGATTACTATCGGTAGACAGAAGAAACAGCCGAAGTAATTCTGTCCAATATCAAGTAAAAACAGAACGAAATTAAAATTCGAGAAACTAAACTGCTACTAAAAGATCGAAGAAATCTAAGAGGTCACTTCATCTAAGTTAATAAAAAACATAAATTTCTTTGAACACGTGAAAATTTATGAGAAAGAAGCATGTTCTATTTGTTGAGGATTATTGAAAGGAGTAGTCCCACGTTGGCTAAGTAAGAGAAAGAAAGAACATGAGTTTATAAGTAATGAACACTATCTCCATTGATATGAGGCATTTTGGAGAAACCAAAGAGAGCTTATGCTCAAAGTGGACAATATCATACCATTGTAGAGAGTCGTGATTCCTAACGATATTATGAGAACTTTCATAAACAAATTGACATCCATGTTAAAGAAAACTATAAGACAAGTTTATTGGGCACTTCAAAATATGAGATAACTTTGGTTGGTTTCCTCAAGAAAAAGATCGCTTCAAAATGGCATATACATCACACATCCTCAATCATCATCATATAAAGACCAAGAGTTCATTGGGAACCTGTTACATTTTCAAATTTCCCACGGATAATACTTTTGTTGTTCATCGTCAAAGTCAGTTTGTTGCTAGACCCAAGACCATTTACAAGCTTGTTGTTCATCATGGGAATTCTCTTCAATTTATTGGGGGTAGATTTAAGAGTGTACCCTAAACAAGCCCCATGGTGTCATGTTTCAGAAAACTATCATATTGAATTTTTCTTTCAAAAAAATCACATTAGAAGTATTAAGTAATCACATACGATTAGGCAATTGTGACAAATTTGAAGTGGATAAAGTAGTTTCTTGTTTCAAGGGAAAAAGGACATTTCAAACTGACATCAAAGAAGAACCAACCACCACACGGATGGACTTGGGGTATCCGTCTTCTTGAAGAAAAATAACCAGAAAAACATCATGTATGAAGAACAGGAGACGGAAATCATAGAAACAGCAGCAGAGGGGGAAAGAAGAGAATTCGCAGAAACTGAGAGATACAAACCTCGAGAGCAAGTGAATTGCTCAAGAAGTAGACCAAACCATTAAGTGCAGCGAACATGGAGCATTCCACCATCGCCAGCGTCTTCTTATAGACAACTCCATTCTCAGACAAGTCTTCCAAATCCGACAAAGAAGTGGGGTTTTGGCCCTCGAAGCTATAAACTTTTGCCACCGAATTCGAAAATCTAGTGGACTTGACACTGGATTTAGAAGCAATGAAGGTCGGAAAAGAGAGGGAGACGGATTCGAAGCTAATTAATCTGAGTTTGGAAGAGATTTTAAGAAGAGGAAGAGGAAGATGAACATGAGCTGTGGTCGAGGTCGAGGTCGGTTTTGGTGGGAAAATACATGATGTGGAGACGGACGGATAAAGGTTTCCAGAAATCATGAGGAACAAGAGTTGAGAATCAAAAACCTCAAGAAGTTGAAGATTTACGCGAACTGTCACTCTTCCCTCTGGGCTTTTCCGGGACGGAGGTTGGGCCTTAGCCTTACTCCCACGTTGTAGGCTTCTTTCTACGTTGGAGGAAATATCAAACACTCGTCAAACCTTCACGCTACCCTTCTAAACCGATTTACATCGCACTACCATCGTTCCCACCAAACCCCCGGTTGTAAGGAACCCGTGGTTCGAGAGGGACTTAGTTTCATCATCATAAATGAATAAGATGCAATTATAATTATGAACATCTTGGAAAATAAAGATGAGCTTGCATGTAGCCGTTATAATCTTAGACATAAATTATCCTATCGTGCACGTGAATGTAATTATAGGGTTTAGGGTTTGGTCATATTTGTGTATTGACTCCATGAGAGGTCGTTCAGAAGGGATCCATATAGTTCAATTTTAGGACATAACATCGTGGTTATTCTCTCGAGAAAGCTCAATAGCCCATTCTTCTAGCTCTAGAGCGCTGAAAAGTTACTAATGCGACAAGACCTAGTATGAGCGAAAAGATGACTACTAGAATTGGAAACTTAGGGATGATGTAAACCATGTTTGTTCGACAATCCAGATATAAAAGGAGACCCACCTATGCACGTCTACTGATGCTCTTTCAAAAGCCTAAGTTGGTCATTGGCTAAAATTTGTTCCTACCCACGAAGTTCAATAAGGAATTAGGCATGACGCTCACCCTTTTAGCTCATATGTAATGTAGCTCACAACTCGTCCTAAACCATACCCAGCTTTCTAAGCCGTATAATTTGGACGGTTACAAATGGCATCAGAGCCAGACACAGGACGATCGCCAACTTTCTCACTGTTCCCTGAAGGGGGTAGACACGAGGCAGTGTACTAGTAAGGATGCTGGGCATCGAAGGGGGTGGATTTGGTGGCAGTCCCACATCGATTGGAGGAAGGAAAGAGTGCTAGCGAGGATGATGGCCCTGAAGGGGGATGGATTGTGAAGTCCCACGTTGGTTGGGGAGGAGGACAAACCACCATTTTAAAGGGTGTGAAAACCTTCCCCTCACATGAAGAAAAGCCCCAACAATATCCACTGGCATACTAGCAAATATCAATAAAGGTACATTTTCGTTTTTTTAAAATAATTATTATGGGCATGAATGTTCAATTGAGAAAAAGCCAAGAAATGAAAGAAGTGAAATTGCAGAGAGGCCCTCAGAACAGACATTGTTGTTAGCCGCACGCGCTTCGTTATCGGACACAGCCCCTTTCTTGCGGTGGTTCTCATTCTTCCTGCGGCCGAGAGACGCACCAGCAAATCCGGCCTCTATTTTATCGTTCTCAAAATCCAATTCCCCAACTAATCTGTAGCGGATTCTTTATTCCCCTTCACAATCTTGTCCTAATTATTCGACCCATCTCGCCCTTCTTCAGCAATGGCTGTCAATTCGTCGACCCATCTCGCATCTCCGCCGCTTCGTTCACTGCCTCGTTCCTCCTTCGCTTTCTTTTCTCGCATCTTCTTGCACCCTGTTTCGCCCACTGGCTTCCCTAGGCGGAGCCTCGTTTCAGTTCGTGCTCAGGCGCCGACTCCCGATGGCTATGGATCCAAGCAGCCGCTCAGTTTGGGGGAATCTGGACCTTTGTTCGAGTCCACTGGTTCGCCTTCGTCGTCATCGGTTATTGATTTCCTTACATTGTGCCATCGGCTTAAGGTATCCACACAATTTGGTCACGTGACGCAGATTGGCTAATGAGAAATTGGGGGAACTTTTTTTTCCCCCTTATTATAAAGAATTCGTTAACCTTTTGTTTTTGCCTGATTCTTGGAGATATCAAACGAACCACAATTAGAATTCATTTCCATGTTCTTTTCATTGTTGGCAGAGGAACTGGTATTTGTTTATGCGTGTTATGTGAGAAAAGTGTTGACCTGAAAATTATCTCTATTAGAGGTAATAATCACTTGGCTATTCTCTCTTTCTTGTAGACTACGAAGAGAAAGGGCTGGATCAATCATGGAATAAATGGTCCTGAATCAATTGCTGATCATATGTACCGCATGGCTTTGATGAGTTTGATAGCCGGTGATCTTCCAGGAGTGAATAGAGAAAGGTTGCACTTTTTCACCTGAGCCTTTAAAAGTCTATTATGAAGCTCTTTCTATTGAACTTTGTTTCACCATGACCTTGTTGTCCTTTGATCAGGTGTATCAAGATAGCTCTTGTGCATGATATTGCTGAAGGTACTTTCTGACACAATTTCTTATCATTTCCAGAACTTAATTCTAGCAATTATGCAGATTCTCGTCGAGTAATGATAATGATATTGCTATTCAACTATTGGAGATAGACTTATTCTTATTCAGTTTGTTTTGAGTGGCATCCTGACTTAGTTTCTCCTTGTTAAGGTTCAATGTCAATCAGTAAAACTTGAGAGAAGTTTACGAGGGATTTCTTACGGAAGTGGGTCGATGAGGGGATGGGGATGGGTCTCATTTAGTGAGGTGGGATGTGGTGGCGGAGCCATTGGATCTTTGGGTGTCGGTATAGGCAATCTAATGGCATGAAATGAGCCATTGTATCTCTGTTTAACCATGGTGAGAGTCGGGGATTGAACCATCAACCTCTAGATGGTAGTTTGTGTCTTATCTACTGAGTTAGGTTGGATTGACTATATGAGTTTTATATCTGACGCCTTTTTATGTTAAACCCCATTTTATAGTGCTTTATATTTGAGTCTGCTTTCCTTTTTTCATTCTAATTCTACATTGAAACTCCAGATACTTGTTTTTCAACCCTTTTTTTACCATTTAACGATGACTTGTATTACATAAAACACATCGTTCAACTACTGTTTATCTCGAGGTTGCTGCTGTTTATTTATGACTTATATGGTGTCACTTTTGTACATATATTGCAACCAAATTTTGGGCTGTTTACTTTAAATCGTCTATTTCATGATCCTAAGTGAGTTAGACACTACGAACACCGCTTGTGACTGGATATAGGAGGAATGTACATGTTTTTTTTTCTCCTGAGTGAGTTGATATTGTATTTGGACTATGATAGCTATTGTTGGAGATATTACGCCATCTGATGGAGTGCCGAAAGAAGAAAAGAGCAGAAGAGAGTCAGCAGCTTTAAATGAAATGTGCCAACTTCTTGGTGGAGGCATGAGAGGTACGAAAATATTCCTATGAGATTTGGGTTTGGTTAGTCGTCGGAAAGTATTGGCATTAAATCATGCTTCCTTGATCTTTTTGGACCTTTTTTTTAGCTGAAGAGATCAAAGAACTTTGGACCGAGTACGAAAACAATTCTTCATTGGAGGCTAATCTTGTGAAGGACTTCGATAAAGTATGTTGTTTGATCTCGATCTCGATAAACTATCTGCAAATTGTATTTCATGTTGGTTCCATAAGCTTCTTTTTTCTTTATAGTACGAATGTCAAGGTAAGCATTCGAACTTCCGACTTCGAGGGAAGGAGTAAATGTGTTATGCTTATGTTAGTGGTTATGTCAGATTAAGAACACTCCTTTGCTGAACGTCGTGTATTTTGTAGGTTGAATTGATCCTTCAAGCATTTGAATATGAAATAGGTAACTCCAAAACCACGTTCTGGTTGCACTACAAACATTAGCTGATTGAAATTTGAGATTTGACATGAATTAATTACATTGGCAGAACATGGGAAGGAGCTTGATGAGTTCTTCCATTCAACAGCTGGTACACTCTACTTGTTTTACCATATTAAGTTAAACTATAAATTTATTCCATAAATTTTGATGATTTTGTTTTCCAGTCCCTTAACTTTAGAAAGTTTCAATGACGCTATGAATACTGCTGTGCATTTTCCAGGAAAATTTCAGACTGATGTAGGAAAGAGTTGGGCAGCTGAGGTATTGTCCAGAAGGAATTCAAGATTGACAAACAGACATAATTGATGATCTTCTTTAGGTACTTCTTCCTTTATTGTTCATCCAACTCACAATACACAAGTTAAGAAAGTTGGAATTTGTGTATCTTAGAACAACACACTCTCCTGGTGATGCCTGCTGGGAGAAGTGGCTTTAGTTATTATCATCATCATCATATTTCTAAATTTAGGGTTCTTCGGTTAAATTATATATTTAATCGATACCTATTTGGTCTTTAATTTTGATTCGTTGGGAGAAGTGTAGCTAACTAGTTAAACTATACATCATTCATCAATAGATCAAAGGTTTGAATCCTCTCTATCCCATTAGATCAAGAAGCCAAGGATCGATTTTAGAACATCAAGTTAAAGGCTCGATCAAGAACGTCAATAAGTCAAAGGTTGATACAAGAACATCAATAAGTTGAACGTTGACTCAAGAACATCGATCTCTTGTCGATATAAGAATATAGGCCAAACCTAACAAGATCAATAAGCCAAAGATCCACCCAAAGAAAATTGATGTGTGAAGCTGAAGATTGAAGCTTGAGAATATAGGTAGTTTAGGTCTCAAGTTAAGTAAAATAATAAGAAAACAATAGATTACATATTCAATTTGAGGTTACTTTATGAATCAAAATTTTCTAGAAATCTCTAAAAATTTACACGAAATTTAATATTATTTTAATGAATATGTTTCATTCACTTTTCACATAAACACGAGTATATTTGTATTGGAACAAAATTTCTAAAATGTTAGAAAATTGTTCACGAATAAGTTAATGGAAATATAATAGTTTTGAATTGTTTAGAGTACATATTCTTAATTAATGTGTTCAAATCATAGCTCAACATCTACAGAGGTGATGAAGAAAAGTACCATTTTGTTTGTGTGATTCTAGAATCCAGACTTTGCTTAGATTTGGCACCGTTGGTCCATGATACCCAAAAAGGAAAGACATTTTAGTTTTCGTTGGCCTTCAACCTCAACATTCCCATGTCATCTGTCAAAGCCTGTATGGATGCTATACAAAAAAAGTTAGATTTGAAGCTAAGCAATGATGCAAAGGAAAATTCCATTTTGCTACTTTCTTTGCTTCACCTTTCCTAATACCTCCCCTCATCCCAAATCCATTTTCAAGACAGGGAACTAACTCCTCAACAAGCAATGTCTTCCTCTTTTGATCATCTTCTTCTCCTCCATCACTTCCTTCCTTCAACCATTTTCCGCCGCCATGGAAGATATGAACACCCTAGCCGCCGACTGCATTGTCATATGCTGTTGCTGCCAATGCCTGGCGTTGCATATCCTTCTCCTTCTGTTGCTCAAGCTTCCCTGTAAACTCGTTCGAAAAACGAGAGACTTCGCCAAAAGAAGGCTAAGAATGAGAGAAAAAGAGGAAAAGATGGTAATGGAAGATGAGGTTAGAGGCATTAGTAATGGAAGCTGTATGAGAAGTGAAGAAGATGGGTTGGGTTTGAGTTGTTGTATGGAAGAGATTGAGAGGGTGATGCAGGATTTGCATGAGAAGGGAGAGTTTGGTTTTGGAAGCTTTTGGGGAAGGAAGGGTAACTCAGTTTCAGGTTCCTGCAGAGATGAAGAGCCATTTGACCCCACGGATGTACAGTATCAATTAATTCAAGTAATACCTTCTACATGAGATGCCCTTTCTGTTTCTCCTTCTATATCCATTCTTCATTTCCTGCTGTTTTTCTGCCAAAATTGACCAAAACATCAGAAAGAGAATAACTTAGTAAATAAAAAGTTTTTTCTTCTCTCTCTCTTTTCCCCTTTCCTTTGTATGAGAGAGAGAGAGAGAGAGAGAGAGAGAGGGAGGGGCTCAAACTCAGAGTAGCCTGTGAATCTATCAGCAAACAATTATATTGAAATAGAATTAAAGAACAACAGGAAGGGCTGTGCTCATTATTGTGGCATAAATACATGATCTAAAGCTCATCTCTGAGCTGTCTATTATACAAAGTACGTGGAAAAGGAAAAAAAAAAAAAAAAAAAAAAAAAAAAAAAAAAAAAAAAAAAAAAAAAAAAAA
>NW_019268566.1:166247-190138 GCF_002738365.1 Cucurbita moschata
AAAAAAAAAAAAAAAAAAAAAAAAAAAAAAAAAAAAAAAAAAAAAAAAAAAAAAAAAAAAAAAAAACTCCTTCCTAAAAGAGGAAGCCAAGAATAATAATAATACAAGAGGCGTTTTCTATCATCGTATCATAAGGCAGGCTGATGCATCTGTACAATCAGTTAATGTAGCAAACTTCCAAATTTAAACATACAGCGATCAATCACCGTCTCTGGGAATCAGCGTACTATGGTTTTTCTCTTCTTATTTTGGCTGCCAAACGAGCAGTGAAGCCGACAGTACTCGGTCTTATCGAGCTTTGCCTGACCATATTGACAAACTCGGGATCATCTATCTGACCCTGACCATCGTGCCTTATCCACTGTATTTTTTCATGGTACATGGGGAAGAAATTCATCTGCAATGCTGAGTATACAAAGAATGGAATGAGAGTAGAGATCACCACAAATATCAGCAGAACCCAATAAGACCCTGCAGGAGCAAGGGCTTCGAGGAACACGCGATATGCATTTGTCGAAATGCTGGCAGGGAAGGCTCCATATATCATCAGAAAAAGGTACCAGATAAAGATTGAAGCCCAGATGAAAATAACTTGTAACATTGTGAAGTAGCTAACAGAGAGTGCCATCTGCAAGTTGACAACCCAAACAACACACGACAGCATCGTCGCCCCGAGAATATCCCTCCCTACGGTCT
Organism: Cucurbita moschata; assembly: GCF_002738365.1. Lineage (NCBI taxonomy): Eukaryota > Viridiplantae > Streptophyta > Magnoliopsida > Cucurbitales > Cucurbitaceae > Cucurbita > Cucurbita moschata. The sequence goes on from NW_019268566.1 coordinate 166,944, forward strand.
TACCCTCGGGGTTAAATGCTTGATGCTGCATTCCACTTGTGCAGAAAAAGAAAATGATCAACGCACTGCACAGACCGTTAAACATCCAGCCGATTATCCGAAGCCAGCTGAAGAGAACATTCTGCACACCTTGTTGGTACAACATAGGAAACTGCCACATCAAATGTAAGGGTTTAGGATACATTGATCGCATCAAAACCATCTTTTAGAAGATAAGGTGAGATGTAAGCTCAGTTGTAGTTTATTTCAGATTTATTTTATCAAATGGTGCTGAGGATTCATAAGTTTTTAATTTTTAATTGTTTTGCAATGGTCATCTAGTTTGGTATATAATAAGTACATGCATACAATATACCTAGGACTTAACGTCTCCCCACAAAACCAAGAAAAAAAATGCCATATTGCCACATTATTACCTTAAGGCAGTATCTTGCAGATACATCTTGGTCAAACACCCCGAGAGCCACAACGGGCAGAGCGGAGAACACGACATTGTAGAGAGACATAAACCAGTCGTTATATGCAGGTTGTGCAGAGAACGAAGTGTATGCCTCGTATAAGAAAATCGTAAAACCAAATGTGAAATTCTTGTAAAAAAAGTAGCATATCTGCCAAAAAGAAGAGCCAGCAAATAAGAGAAACGTTAGAAGAGAGATAAAATACTTTCAGAAGATAAAATTGACCAAGTATTTTTAAATATGAAATTTGGAGTATCCATCTTGGTGAATGGAATTACCATTGACGATAATCTCCTGTAACACCAATGTCCATGAACGAGGAGTAGACGCTCCAAATATCTGAACTGAGCGATTGCTATATCACTCGACATGACTGCCTGAAGTGATTGAATGTGACAAAAAGCAACAGAAAATGTTAGAAACAAAACAAAACAAAAGGCTAAGTTAAATAGCTAGGATATATATATAGCATAAAAGTGGTTTCCATGCCTGCATTCCTTCGGCACCACTGATTCCAATACCAATATCTGCTTCTTGAAGCATTCCAACATCATTTGCACCATCACCAATTGCTAATGTTGTTTTTCCCGTTGTAAGTTTAACCAACTTGGTGACCTGAATTATTTTCTCCACATTGTTGAGATGATAAAACTTGAAAGGACGCTTTCAAACATCGAGATAGGGATCTAAATAATTACCATTGCCTTTTGTTTTGGAGATGAGCGACAGCAAATAACAGACGCACATCCAATGGCAAGCTCAAGGAATGCATTTTTCACATCATCCTCTAGAGCATAAGTAAGTGATTTCCCATCAATTATCAATGCATAAGCCTCAGAACTTCCACTTGAGGCAGTGAGCTGAGACCTTGCCCGAGTGATCTTGTGCACGATGCTTTCTTTTGATGCCTAAAAGATAATCAGAAAAGTCCTATGAACATGCTGGCAATTTAACAAATTAAACTACGTAGAACCACATTTTGAAACTTCCTCTCAGTACCAACGCTACTGTTTCCTATATTTTTGGGATTTTTCCTTTTTAACAAAAACTGCAAATGGTATTGTCAAAATCTTAAAATGTGATTCAGAAGCCACCAGTCCACCAGTTCAATGGCTGCCATTAGACTCTTCAACCAGGATAATAAAATAATAACTAAATATTCATCCTGCATGTAATAAAAGGCCATGGGCTGTATATAGATTTACCTTAGTGATCATATCCTTCTCTCCCGTCCTTTCTAAGGCTTGAATTTCTGGTGTCTCCAGAGTTATAATAATCTGTTTCATCCCTTGACGAAGCAAACTACATGCAAAACTGCAAATTCCCAATCTTGGGTGAGTAAAATAATTGGTCACGAACATAAAGAAGGAAACTTCATTATCTAAACAGCCATACCCAATATTGATCGCAGTCTCCATCTTGTCGCCAGTCAAAACCCAGATCTTAATCCCAGCTTGAGCAAGTTTGTCTATGCATTCAGGGACCTAGTAAGCAGAGGAAATGCAGAAAAGTTCAACTTCAAGTCCAATGTTATCAACAATGAAGAAAGTAGGAGGCTTATAGAAGAGGGGCACATATTCTGACCCTCTTGAATAAACCTAAGCATTCCACTCACCCCATTTTGAAGCTTGTCCTCAACTGCTGTGGAACCAAGAAGAATTAAATCCCTTTCAATGCGATCAGTTACTTTATCAATCAATGACTCCCTCTCTGCACTAACTGAATTCTTTGCTTCATAGAATTTCCTATCAAATTCCTTGTATTCCTCCTCATCAAGTTCACGATAAGCAAGTACCAATGTCCGTAAGCCTGCATCAGCATACTCATTGATATGCTCCTTCGTTTTCTCTTCAAATCTGCTAGCATTCTTGGCAAGCCTCTCAAACATGACACTGCATGGAGATCACATTATGATGATACAATGCAATTGAAGAAGATATAAGGACTTGAATGAAAATGGTATTGATCACAATTCACATACCTGTCGGCACCTTTGCATAGCAATAGTACTTTTCCATCTTCATCTCTTATTATGACAGACATTCTCTTCCGGGCGCTATTAAACTCCAAAACATTTAAAAGCTTGTATGTCCTGTGAAATTTAAAGTCAATAAGTAGAGCAATAGTCTTGCTAACGCCACTCTTCACATAGAAAGAGCGAGAAGAAAAATGCTGACCATCCCTAATTATCAATTCAAGCACATGTAAGATGCAGAAAACAATTAGGCAAGCAAGTTTATCCACATTTCATGCATGCACATTAAATGAAGTCCTATGCCAAAGCTAGACTAACCTTTCGACCTTACTTCCAGACCTAGGATCCAATTCACGAACTGATATACTTGTCTGTGTCCTCTGGTAGAATTCAAAACCAACTTCTCTGGCAGCAATTACAAATGCTGCTTCATCTGGTGATTCAGCTTCATATGAAATCTTTCCCGTGTTTTCATCAACATCGGGAATAGCTGTATGACAAGTTGCAAGGAGGCGGAAGAACTTCTGGATGACATCTGCATGTGGTTCCTTAACCCAGTTTCCGTTCATAATCCTTCTGTCCTTAAAATTAAAGCCTTTGACAGGGGGATTTGTATCTGTAGCATTCTCATTGTGCTTATAGACATTTCCATTGCCATTGCCATTAAGCACTGGCATACCATTTCTGCCTTCCATAGCTCTCTCAGTTTCAGTGACACCACTGCCATAAGCTGTTCCAGCCACAGAACACTTGATAAACTCCATTGAGTTGCAGGTCAAAGTGCCAGTCTTGTCAGAGAGTATGGTGTCAACTTGACCAAGTTCCTCATTCAAATTGGAGGTGCGGGCATGTGCTGGTTTGTCACCTTCTTCATAGTACATGTGAATGTCTTGATTGATGAAGATACTCTGAAGAACTTTGACAATTTCAATAGACACATACAAGGATATAGGGATAAAGTAGTTATACAACATCAGTGCCGTCAGAAAGTGAAAAATTGCAGCAGCTGGTGCATTTTTGGGATCAAAGTAAATAGTAGAGTCATCTGGTCGAAGATACCATCTCTTTGACCTACCATTTTTCAGATCATCCTTAGTCATGACGCCAAAGACTATAGATCCAAGAAATGCCAGCACAAATAGAATGCCTAATAACAGATATATGATTTTATCCATCTTCTTCTCAACTTTGCTTCTTTTTGAAGGCGGATCAGTAGAATTTTGAATAACCTTTGAGTCATGACCAGTAAAGACAACAGCCCCATATATATATTCTGTGTTTCGGAGTTTGGAGTCTCTCAGGAGAAGATTTTGTGGAGAAAGTGGATATTGTTGCTCTTCAAAGTCCATGCTCCCAACAAAGGTATAAAGATTTGCATTTGGGTCTTCACATTTGATTGTAGCCTTAAAGTCACGGAAGTTAGAATCCTCATTTGCAAATGCAGTTGCATCCAAGGCTTGCTTTACCTTTAGATTTGTTTCCCCATCAAGGTTCATCGTTTCTACATAACAGAATCCATCCTCATAGCAGGATGAAATCAACAGAAGGTCTGCTGGAAAGTATTGATCCTTTTCAACCTTCACTATATCTCCGACCCGCAAAGATTTCCATTCAGTATAATCAAAGACTCCATTGCCTTGATGAACCTTAACCTTTCTATTATTGACCTCAATATCCTGGATAAACACGTCGACAAAAAATTAAGGAAGTGCAGAAGTTTGACAAAGCATAGCCTATTATTTTATCATAGATTCATTACAAACTGCGAACAACAAAATGATTCTTTAAATTTTATTTCCAACTTTTGATTTAAACTTAACAAATATTATTTCATACAACTGAAAATTCTAAAAGTAAGAACAAATATGAAAAACAAATAAGTGTCTGTTTCAATACTTTTTAAAATAAATGTCAATATCTTCATTGTATGTCACAACATTTATTATTTTACTTAAAGAAAACGTTGGAAGCTTCATCCATACAAAACAGTTTAAAGTAATTTTTTATTATGCACAAAGTTATAAGAAACTTGACCACATTTAATGAAGAAAATAGCCCATTTGACTAAAGCATGAGAAGAATTTGGAATTTCCTATCATAGATTTACATTTACTATATCAAAGTAGTTATAGCACCCTTAATATGGCCTCAACCTGAACTAAAATTTCCAGAAGAATTGATTAGATTAGTCATTGTCATAAAAAGAACTTTGCTTGAAAAAACTAGTTAGGATTAAAAAGGTATTCTTAACATAAAGAAAAGAAAACCAAAGGACTCTGTTGTATTCAGCAGTATCTTTTTCATCCTTAAGAGATATTTACTTATCTTTTTAGCACATTATGCATAATAGACTGAAGAACATTTCCCAGAATATCAAAGTTCATCATCCTCTAGCTATCAATCTACATGAATAATGATAGAATTGGTAATATATACATACATGCTTCTATGTATATGGATATACATACATATATCATAAAATAGAGAACAAGGGTTACCTGTGCCTTTCGTCGCCAATCTTCAATACCTTCTTTAACCATTGTCGCAATAATGACTGCAATAAGAGGGATAATTGCACTGACAGCAGTATAAGGAGCAAGAGGGGTGAAGGCTAATATTCCAGCAATCAAGAAGTAAAAATTAGCCACCCTCCTGAACTGCTCAAACAGGGACTTGGGCAAAAAAGTGATGGGTGTATACTTTGTAGAGCTGATGGAGTTGTTAACATAATTACGCATTCCAGCCTCCAAACAATCCGGATCATTACAGAAAACCACCCGGGAGAACCCGGGCATCCCAATTTGTGAATGATCTTCATCTTTCAATGATGATTTTCCACAAGCAAATGAGTAGATCTTGCTCAGCCGCAGCTTCCTCTTCCGGTTTCCAGTCCTCATTTTCCCGAGAACCAACACAAAATCTAGTCAAACGCCAATACAGGGCACCACCACCACCACCACCAAGTGAAATTCCCCGAGTGTTCAAACTAAACCAACTTGAAACATATAAGTTCCTCCTAGGAAAAAAGAAGTTTGCAATGATAAATGGAAGCTTCTTTATGTTCAGCAGCAACACCCCAATAGCAGGAAAAACAAATATATCCCCAAAAGTGAAATTTCAAATCCCCGAAAACAGGAAAAGCAAAGTGGCAATGCACAGAGTCAAACCCAGAGAAACAGTTACAACACAAAAGCTGAAGCCAATCAATTGAAGAAAGATCTAAACAGAAAAACAAAACAAAACCCACTAAAATTCCGCACAAAAATCTGCACAAAAGCCAAGAAATGCAGGAAAATTGACGAGAGAAGGTGAACAAGAGTTGAAAGGAAAAAACAGGGAAGAAGCGGCAAAGTATAAGCAGAAGCCACCAAAGGGGAAAAATCAAACTCTCTTTTGCACCCTCGGATTGAAAAGAAGTAATCAAGTGAGGGAAATAAATAGGTGAACCAAACTAATAAATTAATAAATGCTCCAATCAAGCAATACAGGTATATATAATTAAAATGAAGGGCAAGAGATACCTTGAATGGTTGAACGAAGACTTTGATTCCATCTCTTCGATTTTTGACTTCCCAAGAGGGCTTAAATTAATCCGTACGCGTGAGGTCTACTCCCCGGTGCGACAATGTCAATGTCCGTCGTTTTCCGGAAGGCATTAACGGAGGAAGAGACCTAGAATTTGAATTTAGTAATATTAAATTGCAGCAGAAATTTGCAGCAACTTATTAAAACAATCTGTTCGTCTAAACAGACCCAACGAATCAAAGAATGGAGTGAGCTGAAGCGAAAATCTAGAAGGATAACGAACCTTCTTCAAAACTTCTGTTAATCAATGCTAATTTTGCTTTCGCGGGAAAAACACTTTTCGCTCGTGATGTTTCTTCAAAACACGTTGGGCTTCCCATTATAAATTTATGATCCTCCTTTAACCATCTAAACCATCTTCTAATTTTAAAAAATTTCATAAATTAATATAAATATTCTTACTATTCAAAACTAAAATCGTTAATAATTTATTTTAAAATATTATAAAATTTTCATTAATAAACCTACCATTTTGAATTTTTTAAAAATATTCTTAATATTTAAAAAATAATAATTAAAATAGTTTTACACTAAATATCTCAAACTTTCCATAATAAGGTAAATTTGTTGTACACATAATTGAAATTTTAAAAATATATTTGACATTAAAATTGACAGATATCCCGGTCTTACTTGTCTAGGTCCATGGTTGCATGCCCGTTCCAAACCCCTTTTACATACTTCCATCTTAGATAGGTATTTACCATTCCATATTGAGTCAGTATAAGGGTGTATGATCGTTCACCAAAATCGTGTCTACACCTGCGAGGGCTAAAATGCCCCAAAGTGTACTGTAGGGGATAGTTGTCAACTTCTTCCCACCAATAGTTATATACTATAAGTTGTTGGTGTTACTCTCTTGCTTGCATATAATATAACACCTCTTTCAAAATCTCTCTTTCGAAAATCTCTCTCTGCCCTCCCTTTCTAAAACATTCTTCTTAAACCAAGGCCAAAAATTCAAGCATACGTCGCTTGCTCGTGTTTGGCCGTAGGCAACATGAGAACGAATTGGCTTAGCTCACTTGTTGCGGGATGAATGCCGCACAATCGCAAGTCCGCTGCCATCAAAAGTGCGATCGGTGGTACAATATATTAAAATATATTAATTTCTAGTACAAAATTTAAAAGAAAAAAAATAAAAAAATTTACTTTGAAAGAACCAAATATAAAAGTATTAAAGTGAAGGAAAATAAACGTAGGATTTAAGTAAAAAATCAATATTTAGCTTGAAATTAGGCACATAATATTCTCCGTTGAATTTTTTTTAAATAATACGTTAAATTCAATTTTTAGCTTTAAAGTTTATATAATATATAGTTTAATTTATATCTAAAATTCAGGAATATATTTGAGTTCTAAAAATAAAATTGTAATTAAATAACTAAAAAACAAAAAAAAGAAGGTAGCGGTGAAAGTACGGAGCACCGCAGCGCGTGCGCGACAGTGAATAAATTATAGGATATTATCGTATCATCAGGTGAAATTACTTATAACATCTGGACCAAGTCCAAATTTGGAAGCTATGGTAAGTGGCACGTTCGTCTTTTTATCTCCATATAACAGAAAAGTCAAAAGTCTACGGGCCAATCATATCTCCATATAACTATTATTTTCCTATTTTCTAAAAAATAAGTCTTTTTCCTCGGATTTTTAAATTCCAAAAATTCCAACAAATTATTTCCCTAATATTTATTTTCCTCTGCAATAATTGCTGGCTGGTGTCATAGATTCAATATTTAAAGTGGTAACTAATGATAATTATAAATAAATGTTAAGATATAATATCTAGAGAATATACATATTCGTAATTAATTAATATTTTTTCTTTTATAATTTGAGATAAATATTTTATTTTTAATATTTAATTAATTTATATTTTCCTTATTGGTAAGTATTAGTTATTATTAACAAGAAATTATATAATTAATACAAATAATTATTTAAATTGACATAATTAAAAAGAAAAAAGAATCGATTTTAAATTAAGAATTAATTTACTTTTTTTTTTGTTTGGATATTTGTTGGAAAGGGAAATTAAAATCGGACGAGGTTAAGATAGTAATTTAATTTGAATATTTGGAAAATACAGCTATGCCCTGCTTGGAATTATCAATGGTATCCCTTTTCAAAAAAGAAAATTTCAAGGAAATTATCAGAAATAATTTTTTTTTATTCAAATAGTTGAACATAAAATATCATTAAAATTTTACTTTTCTATTTTTATAAACATACTTGAGTCGTTTTGGATGTGAAATAGTTGAACGAACACCCGCATTAGAAATGTAATAAGAAAGAAAGCGGAATGATGACTCAAAATGAAGGACAACTAAGGGCGGTTCGCTTGAGTAGCTCAACCGCCCCTTAGCTCAGTGCTCATGACGCGCTACGGAACCTCTACCATGTCGGGGGATCAAGCAGGGTATAGCTAACGGCATAAGAGCCGACTCGGCGTCAGCGGCAGCAGTAATCCAATATTTTTAATGTAAAGTTATTATTTATTAAATACAATTTATAAAATGAATATTTAATTCACAATTATTCAGTTATTCAACGTTGGAAAAAAATATAGCAGTTTAATACATCAAATTATATTATTTTAAGTTGATTTGATTTTTATTATTGATTAATTTATTTAGTTTTTGAAATTGGTCAAACAATGTATTCAAATTGGAGCATGAAGAAAGGAATTAATGATGATTAAAATAGATGATCAATATCTTAATCATTCTTAACCTTTTATTTAAATTACAATACTTTTAAATAACAATGATATATATTTATAAAAGGTTACTGTTTGGGGAAGCATAGCGTGGGAGGTATCACAAACATAAAAATGAGAATACGTCATCGAACAACAAACTACGAGCATGAACGATGAAGATGTGACGATGGCATTCGCAACCCTACGTGCGATCATAGATAAACTAGAAGTTTGGGAAGGAGAAGATGAAGACAAAGACACCATGCATGAGGAAGGACACGACCCACTGTTGCAGGTGAGCTAGCGAGGATAGTGGGTCTCGAAGGAGGTAGATTGTAAGATTGTACATCGGTTGAAGAGAGGAACGATGCATTCTTTATAAGGGTATGGAAACCTATTCCTAGCAGATTGGCCCAGAAACGAAAGTGCTTAAATTTCGTATTTTAGCCCAACATATGTGTCAAATTCATCAAACTTGAGCGTTCCTTACAGTTTCGTTGAAAAAGATCGAAAGAAACTTAGGTTTTTCACATAATGATTTAAGTTCTTCTACGAGGGTCTTCTTGACAGGGTTGAGGTTGTGAGGTCTTATAGACACGAGTAAATGTTTTTTTTTTCTTCCACATTTTAAGGTTAAGACAATTTTTAGTGAATATGGTATGATACTAAAACCATAAAACAACTTTTCATATTGAGTTAACGACTCTATCTCAAAGGGAAAAAAGTTCCAATGTTAACACCTATGAAATTTGACTCCAAAATGGCCTGAAAACGAAAGTGCATAAGTTTCGTATTTTAACCCAACATATGTGTTAAATTCATCGAACGTTTTAAAACTTTGAGGGGAAATTCGAAAGGTAAAGCTCAAAGTGGACAATATCTTAGCGGTGGGCTTAGGCCGTTACATCCAAATTGTTTAATCTCAAAGGAGAGAATTTTTGTAATTTTACACGAGAAGGGATTATTTCTTGGATTCGTCCGTCATATTAAAATCAAGAAATATAGACCCGCTCACCTCGACGATGCTTGCTCTCCTATCACAGGTGAGCTATATTAACAATTGTAGGTTGCCCCACTTACCTAATGTGACAATCTTTTAAAGATTAATTATAGCGTTTTCTTCGTGAATCACTTCAACTTAATGAAGCCAAAAACTCGAACATGCTAAATTTAACATGTACCCGGTTAACGCATATAGCTTTATTATATATGAAGTATCATGTCTAGAATTTTTCGATTCACGGTTAATGAATACAATCACAATGGCATCAATAAGAACCGACCACCTTATTTCCATGTCGTATAACATTGTTAGCCATCCGCAAATCACAACGGCGTAACCAAAAACACATAGTATCGAATCAAACCAGTCAGCTTAGATCAGTTCGGTTCGATTCGTTCAAATTTTCTAATCATTTTCTTTCGAGTTCACGAGAAGATCGAGATTAAATGTAGTATGTAACATACAATTTGCACTAATCCGGCTACAAGAACACAATGAACCAACTCTGTTCTTCCCCAAAAAGGTAGAAAAAATCTGAGCACCGAACATCAGTGAGGCTGTCCCATCTTCAAAGCAAGAAACGCCAAAACCCTATACCCAACCAACATGAGCACCAAAGCAGCCACATCCCCCCACGGATGCCCAATCCCCAAGCACTTAACAGCAGGAAAGTCCCCCACCTTGCAGTAACGCTGCACCCCAAACCCACAGGGATACACCTCATTCACATTATACTGAATCCCCACCAGAACCCTGTAGCAGTAATGGCTAAAGGATACATACTTAAGCCACGAGATAAATGGAGGAATGTGCTGAATGTAATACCCACCCGCCAGAAGAAACACCAGCATGGTCACGGACGCCAGCGTGGTAGCCTGCTTCACCTCCATCAGAATCGCGCCTAGGGCCAGGCCTAGACCCTGCGACACCAGCACGTTTAGCAGAACACTCAAAAGGGTCAGCAGAAATGGGAGCAGTGACGGCTTCAAACCCCCCATCCAGTATGTCACTGTCACGAAAATGGTGGGAAGAACCAGCTCCATTGGCAAATCCCCTGCTGTTCTAGCCATGTAATATGAGGACAGACGGTACATCCCAGAGGAGCGCTCTTTGTTCAGCATTGGCCGCTCCTGTGGGAATGCGAAGATGGCGCTGAACAGTGGGAAGAACCCCCAGAAGATTGAGAAGAAGAAGATTAAACCAACCTGCAGCAGATAGCATATTTTCAAGTTCATTAGCTAATGAATGCGGTAAGAGAATTAAACTCTGTTCATTGGGTTGGTATAATACTTGATCCTGTATATGCGAAGGATCCGAATGCCACCATAAAAGCCCTGAAAGAAACGAAACCGACATAACTTGGAAAATCCTCAGCCCAGAATACGATTCGTGTCGCCTTTCTCTTAATCCCCTTTTCAGTAATATCCTAAACTGCTCCCACCAGCTCGTCGTCCATTGATTTTCTCTTCCTCCTGCAAGTTTCCATGTTCATCCACTTCAATTTTCAATACCCAAATCACAAAATCAATGGAAACACTAGACACTTACGTGGGGAATCCGTTCTTGAATCAACCGTGGAGATCTTCGTTTTGGCAAGAATCTCTGCTTTGATTTCAGGGTAAATGTTCTTTCTGAATGAAGCAATTAAAGAGTGTTTGATGGAATTTTGATCGTCTTGAGGGTCTAATCCGCCATGGAAATGGTCCACTTCATCTTCGCGAGCTGAATCTGGCGCTATGCCTGGACGAATAATATTGTCAAAACAGAGTGAAATAATTCCGGAAAGCAGAGCTCAAATGTTCATACCATTGGCAAGATCGAGGAGAAAATCAGCTGGGTTCATGAGATTGAAGGGAGGAACATATCCAATGGACTCAAAATAACCCATGACTCGACCGGCGTCGCCGCTGTAAATAGGGCAGCCATCGGACAACACCAGCACCTTATCAAACATCCTATACAACCGACTCGAAGGCTGATGAATGGTCATAACCAGAGTCCGACCGCCACGAGCCAGTCCCCTCAAGGTAGCAACAATCCGCTGGGCCGTGGTGGAGTCCAACCCAGAAGTAGGCTCATCCAAGAAAAGCAAGCTGGGGTTCACAATCATCTCGTGACCAATACTAACCCGTTTCCTCTCCCCGCCAGAGATCCCCCGGAGAAGCCCCCCACCGATTATACTATTCCGGCAGCGAGTGAGACCGAGCTCCGCAATGATGATCTCCGCCTGCGCAACCTTGTCGTCCTGTGACAACTCCTTGGGCAGCCTGAGCATGGCGGCGTAGGTAAGAGTCTCAAGGACAGTGAGATGAGGGTAGAGAACATCGTCTTGGGAAACAAAGCCAATTTTGCGCTTAATGGAGCTGGAGAAGGGTTTGTCGTTATAGGTAACGGCGCCGGAGATTTTGCCAGGCAAGCGGGCAGCAAGGGCAGTTAGAAGAGTGGTTTTGCCGCTGCCGGATGTGCCCAGCATTGCGAGAAGCTCCCCAGGGCGAACCACGCCGCTAACACCATTCAATATGGTGCGTGTAGTGTTGGGTTGGGAATGATTCCTCCATAAACAGCCGTTGGTTTTAGTGGAATGGGTTTTGATGGTGTAGGAGATGTCTTCAAACTGCCCAAAAAGAACACACAGAAAAGGGATTTCGTTAGAACAAACAAAAAATGAATATGGGTTAGGTGGGTACTGCTACCATAAGCTACCTTGAGGGTAAGAGGGAAGAGGGAATGACGGAGAATGGAGAATGTGTCGGTGGTGGAGGGGACGGCGTGGACGAGGACGTCGGGGTGGGGATGGGAGGTTGGAGTGGTGGGGGCGGCGGCGGTTGTATCTTGTTCGGGTGGCATCATGATCGGAGAGAGGGAGAGATAGAGAGGTGTAACCTTGGATAACACGAAGAAGAAGGAGAGTGTGGAGAAGAGTTTATAAAGCGGGAGGGGGAAAGAAGATTGAAGACGGCGGTGAGGTGGCGGAGGAAGAGGAAGAGGAAGAGGAAGAGGAAGAGAGGAAGCTAACTAAATTCATGGCTCTCCACCGTCCTCTTGAAAGTTTACCCGAACTACTATCTTCATCCGTACGAGGTCTTTTGAGAATTATGAAAATTTATGTTACGAGAGTAGTTAGGAGTGCATCGAGCTCACCGAGCAACAAACAGGGGCTTAAAAAAATCAAAGTGTTTATGAAAAGTGTCTGAGGGAACCTAATGCTTGTGAGACCGAGTGAACGAATGTTCATGAGTTTACAAGAGAGTCAATTCAATCCTCAATTGTTTTGCCTCGTTCAATCAGCTCAGAGAATAGAGTCTTTGGTTCAGGAGCAAACAGTCGTACAGAAATAAGGGAATGAAGTAATCTTAGCTGCTTTACCTCAATCGCGCTCTTGATGGCAGCAAACTTGCAATTGTGTAGCACTCACTTTCCAACAACAAGTGAGCTAAGTCAATTCGTTATTACGTCGCCTACGGCTAAGCAACGTATGCTCGAGCCTCTAGCTTCGATTTGAGAAGAAGATTTTAGAAAACGAAGGTAGAGAGAGATTTTAAAAGAAAACTAGAGACTAACAACCACGGCTCACACTATATAACTATTGGTAAGGGTCAAAAATAATAATAATAATAATAATAAATAAATAAATAAATATATATATATATATATATATATATATATATATAATTGTGGAGTCTTGGTTTAATTATAAGAAATGAAAAAGATTAAATAAAATTAAAAGAAAATAAAGCGTAAATAATTAAATTAAAAACAAAATATATGGTGGAGACTACCGACCACGTGTTGTATAAAAGGATGTCTTAAACAAATGGATTTGACGAGTGACGGCTTTTGTGGACAACTATGTTGTTTTCATCTTTCGCCACGTGTCTTTTTATTTTTATTTTATATTATATTAAAATTAAAGTGCCTTCATTTTTTATCTTGTAAATTTAATAAATTAAGGCTCCCTTAATAACCATTTTATTTTTAATTTTCTCTTTTAAACCTTTTGTTTTTTTTTTAAATATAATATATTTTTTAAAATTCACATATAAAATAAAAATTAAAGGTATTGGTAATAATAAATAAATAAATAAAATGAACCAACATATCTTAATTAAGTTGGAATTAAGCATATAAACTCCTAAAAGCTACCCTAATTTATATTAAATATTATAAATTACAACCTAATTAAGGAAACAAAATTTAAAATATAAATAAGCCTAATTACTATAATAATTATAATTAATAGAAATATAAATTTAATATTATATTTACATATTAATGATATTTTGTTAATTTTATGGAAATTTTAGAATAAGGTTTATAATAAATTACAAAAGTGGTATTGATGCGGTAAGAGAAAATTGTTGAAATCCATTAATTAATTAAAGAGGAAAAATTCGCTTTAAAATGCACAAAGAAAAATAAAAAAAGAGAAAGATGAGAATCAAGAGAAAATTAAAAGAAAAAAAAAAGAAATTGATGCGATATTCAAATCAGGGAAATGGACGGTTGTAATTGAACCATCCGAAGCGGCTGAGTTCATAATCACCGTCCACTTGGCACAGGAAAATGCTGTCTCATCAGCCAAAAACTCCAACATACACTTTGTAAAAGGTGAGCCTTTTTCTAAGGCATCTCTATCTTTAATTTTAATTAATTAATTAATTAATAATTTTGTTTTTTTTTAATTAAAAAGAAAAAAAAAAAGAAAAAGGTGTTAAATTCTTATTTAATGGGCAATGGTGGATGGCTGAAAAATTGTGCCCATAATTTCAGCATTTTTTGAAGAATTTATGTTCTCATATTTGCTGGAACCCAACATTTGTTTGTTTCCTTCTTAAGTTTACCAATTTATATTCTTTTACTTTATACGTGTTATCCCGTTTTAACCTCCTTTCCGGGAGGGTAGGGACAAAGAAGTCTTTTCCATCTACATCTCGTGAAATTTATGAATTCTGCACCTAATAATCCCGACATTTCTTTATATCTCAGCTATCTTGTGATGTCTCACATTAGTTGGGGAAGAGAACAAACCACTATTTATAAGGGTGTGGAAACCTTCCCCTAGTAGACGCGTTTCAAAGCCTCGAGGGCAAGCTTGAAAGGAAAAGCCCAAAGAGAATAATATCTACTAGCGGTGAATCTGGGACGTTTCATATCTGATCACGTTACCTACTTAAGTGATAATTATCCCCACATAGGCCAATATAGATCTTTCCACGTTGGATATGGTGTACTCACATGTTGTTTATTGATAGGTTATAGATTAGAGATTATATTAATTATATTATTTTTTTTTTCATAATACTAATATTAATTATAATTAATTACGAATTATTGTTCAAATTAATCAGAAAATACTATTTTTAGTATTTAGGTTGAAAATATGTAATTCTTAAAATGCCAAATCCTCATTTTTCAAAAGATTAAATATCTTTAAATATATTCTTGGTGAGTAAAAAAGATAAAATTTTCTAAAATTGAGATTTTTTTAATTATAATAATTAAAAATAAATATATAAAGAAATAAAAGCTTCAATTTTTGGCAACTTTGGTCGTGGGCATGCACCTAATAAAAAGATATGCCTTTATTCTATTCCCAACGCTATCTTTTTAAATAATTTTAAAAATATTATTTTCATAATTTTCTAGAATATCGTATGAAATTTTTACGATATTAATTTTTTTTAAAAAAAATTAATGTTCGTTAAGCTGTGTTCGAGTTAATAAAAAAAGCTGTAAATAAATATTAGTCTGTAGAGATTTGGTATGAAATTTAATAAAAATAATAAAGTCGCGCATTTTAAAACTGATATTAGATTTTGACACATGTGATTTTATATATATATTCTTATGGTATCGGGTGACACTCATCTCACATTCAATATTATTTTAGTCTTAAATATTTTATTAAATCGAAGCTTTTCTTATTTTTTGAGTAACAATCATGATAATATTTGAAGCGTGTCACAACCGTAGAGTAGGTTGTGGCTTTCATGTGCAGTCGTTTAGAAGTTGACATGCGAGTGGTGCCTTTAGCTCATATGAAGACTGAGAAAGACAAGTGTCATGATGTGAGCATCATCTAACGTATCGAGAAAAGTATGCATAATTGTCAAGTTAAGAAATAAGTAAAATTAGAAGTCATAATGTTGTCAAGGGCACTAAAGATGGGTTTAAAAGGGGTCGGGTTCTAGACCATAACCTCAAAAGTCAGAGTTTTATCGAGAGTTTCGACAAATGGCTCTAGAATTAAGTTCATATGATTGAATATAAAAACTTGTCTGGGACGAGCATTGCAAGACAATGTCTTGAGTGTCTTCTTTTAGGAATGAGGTTTCGAGGATAGTGTTGGCCTAGAGTAGATGTAAGCCGGTTAGAGTTACAATCAAGTAAAAAAACATGTGACGTGTATTGTTGAATGAAGCTTAGTTTCCACATAAGCCACATTGAATCGAAGAACAACCTCACCCAAAAACAGACGCTCCATTTTTCAAAAAGTTACCAGCTTTGATTTCAAGCAATCAACGTAGCATCGAAAGTCGTAGCATTGAAAGAAATAATTGAGTTATAAATGTGGTTTAATTTAGGGTTTGATGTGGTGCGTGTATGATTTTGTGTTGGAAAAGAGGTTGAAAATGTGATTTGGGTATCCTTTTGAAAGGGAATGCATCATCATCATCATCATCTTTATTCTTTACAGGGTAGCTGAGAGAGCGATGAAGATGGGAACTTCCTACACGTTGCATCTCCTTCTTCCTTTTCTCCTCAACTTTGGTTCTTGCTTGCATTAAGGGATTGTCCAACCTGACCCACAAAGATCCCTTCCCAGGATTTGCTCACATTTTTTTTTTAAAATGAGTGTAAAAATACTTCAAATTTGCTTTATTATGGATAAAATGGACAAAAAGTTTGAAGAAAAGGGAAAGTTGAATTATTTTGGAGGGGGGGAAAAGGAAAATACAACAAAAGGATTTACTTTCCCCCACTTTTAAAGCTTCTTCATAGGGATAAAACCTCTCTCAATTTTCTATGTTGGGAGATGAATGCTCTCTTTATTCAACCCAACCCATAGTTCGTCCTTATCTAAGAGCCCTTCAATCACTTTTTCGACATCTTCAACTAAGGAGTTCGGTTTCTTTCTAAATAAAATTAGATGGGTATTACTTCACTACATAGGACCTATGGCCCATCGGACGAGTATGATACCGACACAAGTAGCAAGTATGACAATGATTCCTTTCGCGACAATTCAAAGTATGGGACTCAATGCTTGTAAAAGTTGCTCCACCAAAACAAAACGAGAATAAAAGTGCAATTATAAGTTTACACCTCAATAAGTTCAAGGAGATGAGGGGGGATGCAAGCGTGGGCATATTGTCGTGTCCACTAAGTGATGTCCATAGGATATCATTATTCCGGGAGGTTGGCATGACAAGGCATGGACATAATGTACCCACACCCACCAACCAATCTTTGCTGCTTTCCTAGTATTTAAACTACCAAGTCAATGCCTAACTTGAGCATTAGCATCCCTCAGTTTCCCATTTTCAGTATTAGTTTGAACTATGGAATGGACACACGGCACCCGCAGCTGTGTTCAACGTTCACAGTGGGGTGGGGCGGGGCGTGGGTGGAGGATGTTTAGATAAGCTCTGAAGCCTTCACCTGTGTTTCCAACAAAACGACACATGTGGAGCAATGAGTGCTCAGAATGTTTCTAACCTTTTTCTTACATGAAAATTAGTCGGAATGGGCACAAGAAATGGAAGAAGGCAGATTATTTTTAGCATTAGACACGCGTAATAGGGTAACATAAACAACAAAAACAAGGAGCTTTGAGGATTTGACATCTGGAACAGTATTCTTGAGTGTTCAGAATGCAAATACTGGCCAACGAAGAATTTACATAAAAGGTTCCGGATAACTTAATTCAAACCGACACGATCCTTAAACTGGATGAACATTCTTCTTCCAATACACTAACTTAGCTCATTATTTTAAGCAAACCTACATCAAAATAAAGACACGACTCTTACTCTGACCCTCTTAGTAAGAAGAACCACTTAGCCTGATGATGATATGAATGGCCGACTTAACCTGTGTTCCTCATTCCAGCTGCGATCCCATTAATAGTAATAAGCAATGCATCTCTCAGTTTTTTGTTCTCTGCATCACATCTCAGCCTTTTTAATATCTCAACTTGCAGCAGGTTCAGAGGATTAAGATAATGGAGTCTGCGTTCGATCAGCTTTCTCAAACTCCGATTATTCTCAGATAGTTTCCCGTGCCTGCTAACTACCAAAACATATTTCTCAGTCTCCACCAGTTCCTTCCTCAATATAGAGCCGATTTCACGTCGACTCTCCGAGACGAGGACTTCATCATAATGCTTTGCGATGTGAGTATCAGCTTTTCCTAGAACCATCTCTATAAGGTCTAGGGTGCTCTGGAAGAAAGGCCATTCTGAGTACATTGCTTTCAAGTCTTGAGTGTGACCCTTTTCACATACACCCTTTAAACCTGCCCCAACCCCGAGCCAAGCTGGAAGAACAGATCTAGTTTGTGTCCAAGCAAAAACCCATGGTATAGCTCGAAGATGCCCGATACCAACAGAGGTCTTTCTCCTTGTTGGGCGGCTTCCAATGTTAAGGAAGCCAAGCTCCGCCTGAGGAGTGGCTTCATTGAAGTAAGAAATGAATTCTGGATTTTCATATACCATGCTCCGGTAATTCTCACAACTAATCTTTGAGATCTCCTCCATGAGATTACGCCATTTTGCTTCTCGAGGTGGAAGTGGTGGACGTAGGGTTGAAAGGAGTACGGCCGTGGTATATATCTCTAGCTGTCTAACAGCAGTCTGAGGCAACCCGAACTTGGCCTGCACCATCTCCCCTTGTTCGGTTGATCGTAAAGTACCCTGCAGATATATTACGTTGGTTTATCATGTCAATGATGACTGGTAATCTGAACTTCCCATGAGGGACCAAAAGATTTGGACAACAAATTCCCACACTTGAAAATCTATTGGGAAAGGACATGTAAATTTAAAGATCGGGACTAATGACAGACATGAAATGGATTTGTACCCACATTGCATTCTAACAAAGATCAGAATCAATTCAGAAAAAGTCAATGTTCTTAATCTCTCAAGAGAGTCAAACAAAAACATGTAACAGAGATTATTTTTCAACTTACCATTACCGAACCTGGAGGCTGGGATTGAATGGCCAGATACGTTGGCCCACCCCCACGACCGACGCTCCCTCCACGCCCATGGAACAGGGTAACTTTAATACCATACTCGTTGCATGCAGCCACAACATCTTCTTGAGCTTTGTAAAGTTCCCATGCAGCAGTGAAGCGCCCAGCATCTTTGCCAGAATCAGAATAACCTACCATGACCTGTCCAGACGAACTTTTTAATGCCAGAAATAGTGACAGCCAAAAAGAGGATTATTCAGATGTTATCATACCTCTTGATGCCCATTATGGTTCCTTATAATGTGTTCTCGGTACCAATCAATAGATAACAGTTTCCTGATCGATGATCCTGCTTTCCTCAAGTCGTCCACAGTTTCAAACAGAGGAACCACTCGCAACCTATTTCAGGAAATATTTTAGCCCATGGACAATCCTTGCTACATCTAAGTAAGCTCTCTTCTACCCTCTTAAGTACTCATTTTCCGAGAAAAGTTAAATAAATACGTGACTGTAGTCATACACAAGGATTTTGCAAAGTTATCGTATAAAATGTTAAGCCTCAAGACTTACGTTCCACCAGGACATGGTCGTCCTAACTCGCCACTAACTGAAAGTCGTGCATCTTTCTGCAGAAGTTCTACGGCGAGGACGTCACTTGCCTGCAGTTATCAAGTACAATAGACTTTTATGAAAAATCAGAAGATAATATTGTTTTTCGCGCAGTAGCACTGCTGCTGGATTCAATAAAGAAAAAAAAGAGAGATCATTATTCGTACATTTGAGGCCATAGAGATCACATAAGCACCAAGTGATTCACTCCCTAGCTCAGCAGCAACACGAAAGGTGTTCAAAACTTCTTGAACATCAGGAGGAACCTGAGGGAAAAATGAAGCCCAACATAAGTTCCTAAAGTTTAAGGGGAAACCAATGCTAGGCAAAGAATCATTCTGAAGATAAGAAGCTTTAGGAATTATCACAATTCAGTAGGAAACTTTCTAGTGGTAAAAACATGCATGTCCGTTGGAGTGAACATTTGCAAACGTGAATGTTAGTTCACAACTTCAAAATCACAATATTTCATTTTATTTCAGACAGCAGAAATTATGAAAACTAGCTTATAATCTCAAAAAAAAGATAAAAATAAGGAATGACATTCAAGAAATATATCGTACAAGAAAATTCTCGTCACTACAACAATGTCTAATGGCCACATCTTCGAGAAAATTACTTTTTTCCTTCAGCATATCTTTGTAGCTAAAGGAGCTATTTGGAAAGTTTGTCACATAAAAGTTTCTGAAAACTATTTTATAAAGTTGTTCTTAGAAACAGGTCTGAGTTCTTCAACATGATGCGAGTATTATACACTTGCGAAAATTATTATCAGGGTATAGAGGGCCCAAGATTTTTCAGAACATAATGTTGTTTCAGTGAAGCCTTGAGGGAAAAGTAGCTTTGACATAAAAGGTGAGTGAGAGGTTATCGAGAATGAAGTGGAAGAAAGCTGGAAAATTGTAATACTTTTTTTTTCATAAGTTGCAAATTTCAGGAGATGCAAAAACTTGAGGATTGTTTGTTTATTGATGATTATCTCAGGAGAGAATGAGATGAGGAGTGTGGTCCTGATTCTTCCTAATATACTCCTCAAACTCAGTATTTCATTGCCGGTTTAAACAGATATCTAAATAGAAGGGCAAAAAGGGAAGGGTTGAAACCTTGTTCACTGTAGAAGAGATCAGGAGAGTGATGTTAAGGTTTGGCAGCTGTAAGGCGCATGGGCCTAATAGGTATATGTGGCTTTCTGGTAAAAATGGGAGGCTAATAAGTTGAACAGGTTCTGAGGTTTTTCAACGATAAAAATGAGAGGGCAGTCGCTCTATGGTGTGGATCATGGAAAGGTGTAATGGAAGAAGGGCTTTAGTTTTTTAAATGGAGACTTCGGATTATTAATTGGTTACATTCAACCAACTTTTCAACTCTGGTTAGCCTAGGAAATGAGATTTGCTTCTGAAGAGTTTAGGCAGGGAGATCCTCTTTCCCTTTGCCTCTTTCCTCGTCATCTTAGCTAAATGGTTGTGTTCCTTTTCCCTTGGAGCTCGAGGTTTCGTGGTGTGGCCTACAATTATGGATAATTGTTCGGGTGGGACACCACCTCTAGGATCCTGTGGGAAGCAATCCCTCGTCACTCTGCTTTCATGAGTTTTTTTTTTTTTTCCTAGACACTTGGAGTGAGGTATGCCCCAAATCGGGATTTTTGTGTTGAGATGAAGGTGGTCTTTTTGCCTCCATTGCTTGAGAAAAGGCATACTTTGGTCGGATGTCCAGAGTATTTGGTCAGAAAGAAATAGGACGGTTTCCAGGGCGGCAGAGTCGAGGCAGGGCGTTGGAGTCATTGGATCTTTTTTACTAGCATTTTCGTTATTTTCTTCAATTTTAATTGCCAACATTTGGTGGTCACTTTGCAATTTGCTACTTGGGCTCCTTTTGTTTGGGTTTGGCCAATTTTCTTTTATGGTCTTCTTTTTTGTGTATTTTGAAAGTTAGTCTAATTTTAAAAATTTGATCAAATGTACTTCTCAAACCATGTGTCGCCAAGCTTATCACTTGATGAACTATCCAAAGTAGCCGGCCATCAGATCCCCAAGTTAACTAAGTGATCCCTGTATTATAACTCCTAGGTGGCATTATCTTCACGACATTCCACTAACTAGAATATCTATAACACCTTCGTAGAAATTCAACACGTCTTCCGAAAGTACTTCTAGGTCTTCCCTATGTAAGTTATAGATCAGGTCTATCTACATACAAAAGAATGTTATTTAGCTTACATCCAAATACTTGAATTAAATTGGATATATTCAATGATGATTTGTCATTTATAATATAAATTGAAGATCTTGTTTAGATATGAAGTAGGTTAAATTTGAGAAATGAATAAATTATAATACTGTTGCTCAATAATTTAAGTGAGATAATTAGATAGGGGAAATAAAACATTGAAAATAAGCAGTTCCACTGGAATATCATGAATAGTTAAGGACTTCTATCAATCAAATTACAAGTTGCATCATTTTTTCAACTTAAAAGTTTTACCTCAATAGTTGGAGGAACCAGTGGTCGTTTCCCCTTCAGCTCTCTTGTTAGAAATTCCAACTTCCTTTCTTCATCCCAGTCACTATATGAACCCATGTCCAAATACGTTGTAATGGCGTCCAGAGTGTCAGCGTGTCTACCAGATTCCTGGTTACAAAACGAAATCATAACCTAGTATTTTTTCCCAACTAAACTCAGGAATACAAATGATAGACCCAGTTAATTAACATATTTTTTGAAATGCTACTTTTGAGGAAACAATATTAACTAAAATAGGACATACCTGACGTAAATCCAGCTTCATTAATACCATACCAAATGTAGCAACTCTTCTAATCAGATCAACTAATCGACCATCAGCAAGCACCACAGATCCACATGATTGCTGCATGAATGGTGTTGTAGGTAAATTTATATATAGACTTGACTTTAAAAGAGTGAAAGAGAGAGAGGGAGAGAGAGACAAGTCTGGATTACCAGAGACTCATAGCATAGAAGCAGCGGCTCCAAGAGTTGATCTGCAGTTTCATAGTAATCCGAAGGATCCTGTTCACAAGGAAGATCCTCAAGAAGCAGCTCCAGCCTCCTCCGTGTTTTCACTAGCTGGCTCACAAAAAATCACGTAAAACATACAAAACTTTTACTAAATGAAATAATATAATAATCTACTTCTATATATGATAGCACCACCTTTATACTTTTTTTTTTCTTTTTTTTGCAAAAGTAGCATATTGTCCAGTTTTCAAAATATGACGTGAGATGTTATAGTTTTTTCGTTTTCCTTATTTTGCATTGTATCATTTGTAATACTTAAAAAAGTGTTTTTTTTTTCCTTTTGAGTTCAACATGTGGGGGGGGGGATTTGAACCTATGTCCTATTGGTCAAAGGCATATCTAACTTTAGATTAGGTATATTTGAGTCTAAGCATTTGTAAACCAGTGGAGCTAGGCCCAAAAATAGATTGATATTTTGGCAGTTCCATCTAAAAAAAAAAAGTGACTTCAAAGCAACATTCCTCCAATTTATTTACCACATCTCCAGGCAATACAACTTTTTTTTTTTTCTCCCATCTAAAGGCTAAAGCGTATTTAGTGGCATCATTAATGCCTGATAGCTGTTCACAAATATAGTAAAAAGTCAAACAGAAGAGCAAGAAAGAAAAAAAAAAAAAAAAAAAAAAA